>NW_026705008.1:0-358750 GCF_029867415.1 Vicia villosa
AAAGCGGAGTTCGTGCCTTGACCAAATAAATTGTTTGCAGCATTTGTCGAGGCAAACAATACGTCTTCTGCGCTTGTGGATGAGGGTGCGGTTGTCGACACTGAAACTGGAACAGTCCCTGAGGGTGCTGTATTATTTTCAGGCATATTCTGGGAATTATCTGCAGGTCTCGATCCATTTAGACCCGTTGCATCTCGTGTTTCTTGAGTAGAAGTCGAATTTGCCGCTCCTGATCCTGAACCTTGTGGGGGATCTTGATTACCCCCTGCACTGGCCGTAACGACCATTTTCCTGTTGTACCTTCGTTTGGGAATCGGTTGTGCACTGTTCTTTAATTTACCGTTCCTAAGGTTCATACAAGATCTTGATATTGTCTAGACAAAAATAAAGCAATTGATTAAAACAATCTGCTTGACACTGTCCCACTGGGCGTGCCAATTTGTTTACGGTGATTTCCGGTAAACAACCGCTAGTCTTCCAAACTATAATAAATATGATTTGGTTACTTGCAGGATCGACTAGATTGATCCTATGACACATAGTCAAGAAGATTGTCATCAATGTTTGTTCTGACCATATTCATTATTTGTCTTCTTCAATAAGCGTTGTTCGATTAACAGAACAAATAGTCTCGACAATCACTTTGTTATATATAAATATGACTTCATCGAAGTGACATGACATAAAAATTAAAAGGACAATTGAAACGTAAAGAATCTTAAACTGCAGAAATATAAAAGACTTTGAAAGTAAATAGCGTGAAAGTAATTCGAAAGTAAATGACATTAAAGTAAAGATGCAGAAACGTAAATGGCAAGAAATAAACGAAATGCAGTAATTCTGAAAGATAAAAAACGAAAAGATAATACACATGTATTAAAATGGTGGTGTCATACGTACATTTTCTCAGCGAACTCTTTCTCTTAACGCTTGATACTTGAGTAAATATGTGAGTGATTTGTACAAAATGAACACACGGAATCCTAACATTAAGACTCCTATTTATACTAGTTTCGACCTTAACGGTCTTACACTAATCTGCTGCCACGTTTCTCATCAGAACTTCCAGCGAAGCCATCTGTTGTTGAACGGTTACGAAACCGTCTTCGAATTTCAAATCTTCCCGCCTGAGTCCATCTTCGACGCGTGGCAGTGTATTGAACAAACACTAAAAAACACGCTAAGTAGTAATACTTAAATACATATTCTATGAATTTTGTCTAAGTCCCGAAGACATATGCTTTCATTAATCTTTCAGCGTTCACTTATCTTCATCGAACTTAGAAGTCTTTATTTTTCCGAAGCATGACCATCAGTAGCCATTTTTAAGGGATGGCCATCAGTAACCATCTTTCCTTCGATTCTCAACTCCTTCGAAGGATAAACAACATAAAACGAAATCTTCAGCTAACACCAGGTCCATGAAATAGCAGAGGTAGGCCACGTCGACGTACCTGGCACTCTTGTCCACAAAGCATGCAGCGCCTACCACATGCATGTACCAGCACCGGAGAGCACAACCGCGGTGGTACTCCCTGAATAGGTCGTTACCCTCCTGCTCGGCCTCGGCCGCCTCGTCCAGGTGGAACTCAAAATAGAGGCTCAGTGTGTTGAACCAGACATGACACCCAGAAGTCGAGACGCACTCCAGGTGAGCAACCTCGTGCGACATGCCCAAATAGTGCATCATCCACTCAATGGCCTCGACCCTCTGGATCCTGGAGTGGTCCAACAGCCACCCCCTGATTGGCAGGTGGAGAAGACACTGGACGTCATGCAAGGTGATCGTCAACTCCCCCACCGGCAAGTGGAAAGAAGACGTCTCCTTGTGCCAGCGCTCCACAAATGCCCCCTGCATGCCAGTGCTGATGGTGGTGTACCCGGTCATGCAGAGCCCGCTAAGCCCTGAACCTCGCACATGGTCGTTAAACCACTGAGCTGATGGTTTAAACAGACCGAAAATCTTTCTGGAGTGGTTCACCATTTTCAATGGCTCTCTCTCCTGTTACAAAAAAAAACAAATAAGCGAGAAATAAACGGTAAAATTATAAAAAATGGTGACAAATAAACGGCTAAGTTAAAAAAAATACCTCTCCCTCCCAGATCCGCCGAGCGACGTGATCCTGGTAGTGAATTAGCAGGGAAGTGTCAAAAGGCCCTCCCGGATAGCTATCCACCTCCTGCTCCTCCTCCTCCCCGACTGGAGGGTCAACATCCGATATCACCTCCTCCTCATCCCCATCCTCCTCCTCTCGCTGGCGGGAAGAAGATACCCGAGCCAGCCTACTCCTAGAGCCTGAAGCAGATGAACTCTCCACCAAGTCCTGTGGAACGCGCACACGGCGTCCCCGGCCCCGTCCCTGGGTCGACGCCAGCTGCGCCGCCGCCCGCTCGCGTCTAGCCGATGCAGTCTGGGACTCCCTGCCCTGTCTGATGCGTGCTGGCTGGTTGCCTGACATGTTCCTGTAAACAATCGAAATCGATTAATATGCGAGACAAATGAAAAAACAAAAAAAAAAGCACTTCTGATACAGTTCGGAAGTTCATTTCCGAAACTGGGATGGAGGTGTTTTCGGAAATGAACTTCCGAAACACCCCTGCGCAGAGCTTTTCTGCAACCTTCAATGGCAGACCCAAAAAACCTAAACCAAAACTACTTTTATGCCTACTAAACATCCTAATATCAGTACTAACCTATCTTAATGTGATTTTTTCAGTTTCTAAACACCCTATTAGAGTTTATTCAAATAGATCTAAAACTTGAAAAAACAATGTAGAACTTACCAATTAGTGTTTGATGATGAGTTTGGAAGAAGACTTGGGAATGCTCTTTGATCTTACACTTGATTTTGGCAGAAAATTTGAAGAGGGGTTGTGTTTTGATTTGAGTTAGGGTAAATGAATGGGGGAGGGGGAGTGTTTTGTTAAATCTGCAGAACGCGCATTATTTCGGAAGTTCATTTCCGAAATGCTGTTTTCGGAAATGAACTTCCGAAATAAGACAATTTTTTCACAAAAAAAGGCGCTTTCGGAGATGCATCTCCGAAAACACCTTTTTCTTGCATTTCGGAAATGAACTTCCGAAGTCAGGGGTAGTTTAGGTTTTTCACCAGAGGTGGGCTAGAGAGTTGGGAGGTTGGCAAAGAAATTTTCTTTATTTTTTATTTAAGTTCTTTTATTTTTATTTCTTTTATTTTTTATTTTTTATTAAAATAATCAAAATGGCGTCATTTTAATTTTTTAAATAATTTTTTTGTTAAAATGCAATTAAACCACCGGTTCATGAAAACTGCCGGTTTTTCCAGTTTTATCGGTTTACACCGGTTTTGACCGATTCACACCGATTCAATGACATATCTGATTTAACAATTAAACCAGACCGATTATCTGGCCGATTCTCGGTTCGACCGGTCCGACCAACCGGTCCAATTCTGTTTTTAAAACACTGCATAAAACGGTAAAATACTTATTCAGATGAAAAAATTAAAGTGATTTGAATACATATACAAGTGGATATGTAGCATCCACTCAAAATTATTATTGGTTAAATATGTAAAGAATCAAATTTGATGCCCAATTTAAACAAAACAAATATCACAATAAGATAAAAAAAAGCCAAACTATAATGCACCAAAACGACAAACAAAACAACGCCGTACTTTGATGGTGAAATTACAAAAGAATACACATACCATACCTATGTGAATAACACTTACATAAAGATGAAAAAATTGTGATTTTACGTTTAAACAAGTCTTAATGATTAACTCAACAATATCAAATATTTTAAATATTATTAAAAAATATACATGAATTAAAAAGCACGATATATTTCAATGTAAGGGTGTTCAAAGGACGTCTAAGGTCAGGTTGTATATAATTTAAATCTGGCCATAACACTAGATCTAGTCAGCTATATAGACATGAACCCGATCCCAAACTTGATAAAACTCAATGAGATAAAACTCAATGAGATATGAGTTTAAGAAGGACCGGACATAAGAAAAACACATCTCGGTTAGTTCCAAGACAAGTTACAAATACACAAAATTTTTTAAAAACAGTTTATTATTTTTTCTTGTTATTCATAAAGACTACTCAATTTTTTTTAAAAACAATTTATTATTTTTTCTTGTTATTCATAAAGACTTTGGTTTGGAGATGATCATTCATCGGAAAAATTACTCATCTAAATAACTCATTCATTAGAAAAGTCACCTTAAAATTTCAACATGGAATTGTAAAGATTCATTGTCTTACAAATTAATCATCAAACAAAAAAATCTCTTAACACTACAAGATATACTCTCTCCAGCGACATATATTAGTGACGTGGGAATCACGTGGGTCATTATTTACAGTTGCGACGTGAAATACACTTCGCAACGTGTTTTTAAATTTTAAATAACTTTATAGCCATAAAGTAATCAGAAATCAGACATTGGGGTATGTGAAAAAAGTTGCTACGTGGGATACACGCCGCTACATTAAGTTTATAAATTAAAATATAAGAAGCTATAACATTCATGTGGGGGGAAGATTCAAATTTTAAAAAATTTAGTTGTGACGTTACAAACACGTCGCAACATTTAGAAGGAAAATTCAACGTTACACTGAAGTGACATGGTGACAACATTGCAGGCATGGATATTAATTAATGTTACCGTTGTCATGTTGCGACGTGAGTCTCACGTGGCAAAGTTGCGACGCAATTTTTCTGGAAAATAATCCTCAATACATGCCATCAGAGGGGAAGCCGCTTAACGCTCATGTTGATCACTATATTTGGAGTGAGGTTATTAAAGAAAAATGGCCTAATGGTTGCTTTTTTGGGGCTGAAAATTTGGCGTCCAGCTATAGAGCTGGTGATCGCAATCTATTTCAAAGAATTATAGATGGAGAGGGTGGATCGCGTCAACCAAATCTGACACGGGAACAAGCTGAAACAGTAAGCAATTGGCGTTAAGTGAGGCGAGACGCGAAAATGAGGCCCTGAGGCAGCAACAGGAGCCGCAGATGAAGATGATGCGGAAGACGCAATCTGATATGGAGCAACAGCATGCGCGGCAGATAGAGGGCATTCTGAAGAAGCAATATGAGATGGAGGAGCAGATGAGACGATTTATGCAAGGTGGTGGAAATTATCGTAATGTTCTTGATCCAGAGCCGGAGGATGACGGAGTGGATGATGATTTTAATCCTGATAATTATTTTCCGAATGATGATGATGCCTCATAAAAATATTTTGTATTTCATTTGTTTTTAAATTCATATTTATGTAACTTATTTTACATTTTAATTCATTAAAATATTAGTTTTAAATTTTTAGTTTTATTTAATTGAATTTATTATATAAAATTTATTATATGAATTTACTTTATAAAATTTTATTATATAAATTTTATTATATAAATTATATTTTATAAATTTTATTATATAAATTTTATTATATTAATTAATTAAATTATTATATATAAATACAATTATACTTGCGTCTTTATTTAATTTTTAAAAAAAAAAACATTAAAGGTTGCGACGTAAAACCAACGTCGCTAATAAAGTCAATTTCTCAGTCTGCCACACCTGTTCTACGTGCAGGGACATGTTCCCCATATAAATTAATTGCGACGTGGGAATCACGTTGCAACCTTCTGACGTGTTTTCCACGTCGCTATTGCTTTGTCACACGTGCTCCTGTGACATAGGAGCCCACGTCGCTATATTTTGATTGTGACGTGATTTTCAGTGTTGCGGCGTGACTTCCATGTCGCTGTTGAACATATTTTTTTGTAGTGTAAAAACTAATCAAAAGTAGCCTCAATATGATCTTACGATAAATTATATGTCTACATTTAATATTAATATCTAGTCGTAAATAATGGTGTATCTCTTTTACTATTAAAATAAATATGCTTGTGTACACATACAAAATAGTTTTTTTTTTTTTGTTTTTTAAGTATCACTCTTTCAAAATCTCTTAAAAAAATTTGTAAAAAAGGAAAAAAAGAATATGAAGCTTATCTCGATCCATAATCGAATATGAAGTTTATCTCGACCCATAATTAATTATGGATGTTTATAATCTATTATACAACTACATATGACTGAGTCATCAATTATCAATTATGATCCTCTATAATCAATTATAGTCTGTATCAAGAATTTTTTTTTTAAATTCCTTCAATTATTTTTTGGGTCATGCTAACTAGTGTTCCAGGGGTTCTTTTTAAGCATTCCATATAAATGAAAGTATTTCTTAAATAAATTATTTATTTCAATTTCCAATGTATTGAATACAAGTAATTTCAATAAAACAAACTTTGTTATTCTTTTAAAAAAAGTCAATTATGTGTTTGGGTTGACAGTGGACATAATTGATTTTGACAGAATTCAATTTGATATAATTGATTTTAACATAATTAAATTTAACAGAATTGATTTTTGTTTAAATAGAGTAACATACAAAAGTTTCCTTTAGTTATTTCCGAACACTTCTTATGCTTTTGGTGTTTGTTGTAAGTAGGGGTGGCAAAACGGGCCGCCCGCCCCGCCTTAAACCCGCCAAAAAACGAGTGGGGCGGGCATGCCTGCCAAGTGAAAATGGGCACAAAAATCATACCCGCCCCGCCAAGATGACGGGTTGGCGAGCGGCGGGCTTACCCGCCTATTTTTATTTATATATTTTTTTTTCATTTTTTTAATAGATTAATAGGGTTTTTTTACCTTTTAATTAAATTTTTTACTTAATTTTTAAAACAATTTTTATAAAACTAACTTTTTAACAAATTTTACTTAAAAAAAATTACATATATTTACAAATAAATATATAAAATAAACCATCAAGAATTGGAATTATTAGAATTAACTAAAAAAAGAGAATTTTAGAGGAGGGGCGGACTTTAGCGGGCGACGGGCATTGGCAGGGCAGGCTATGGCGAGCGGCGGGTTTTGGTGGGGCAGGCTTTGGCGAGCGGCGGGCCTAAAATCCCAACCCAATCCGCCATTTTTTGGCGGGTACGCGGGCTGGCCCGGCGGGCCACGGCTCATTTTGCCACCCCTAGTTGTAAGGAACCCTTTATTATTTCTATTATTTATATATTATATTTGTCATTGAAAAACTCAAGTGCATACCAAGCAGACATGTTACCACAGTCTAATTATTAAGTTTAAGTCCAGTCTGTCACAAGGACCACCTTATTGTTTGTATTGAAAATTTTAAGGTTTTAAGAGAGACCCCAACATGAGCAAACGCAACTAGCAGATTACAAACATTATTGTTTTTAACTTCAAGGTATGCAAACAAAGAAAAGTGACGTCACAGAGTTCTCGTCATGTTTATGTGGCTGAATCACAAACTGGACTTGTCAAAGCCATCTGTAATGTATGGTGTTGTGATACCCTCAACCTCAATTTGCATAGATTTTAAATAATTCCATTGGCATATAGTGATCACTTGGTAGAACTTGGATATATATACTGGTCCACTATGCCTATATATATAGGTTGCAAACTAATAGATTTTATATAATCAAAAACACAACCATGTCTATCATATTGGTGTTTATTGGAGTATTATTATCTTCCACTGCAGTAGAGTTTACGGGTTTGTTACTATTTATTTCATCATGAAAAATAATTTCAATACTATCATTTATTTGTCAAACATTTGGTATTTGATCCAATTATTAATATGAATATATATCAAACATGCAGGTGCACAATCCGTAGGCGTTTGTTATGGAGGAAATGGAAATAATCTCCCAGCAAATAAGCAAGTAGTGATAGATTTATACAAATCAAATGGAATTGGCAAAATCCGCTTATTCAATCCAGATCAAGATGCACTTAAAGCCCTAAAAAATTCAAACATAGAAGTAATCCTCGGCATCCCAAACGACGTTCTTAAATCACTCACAAATGCTCAAGCCGCAGCTGATTGGGTCAACCAAAACGTAAAACCCTATTCACCAAGTGTTAAAATCAAATACATTGCAGTAGGGAACGAAATTCATGCAGATTCACCGGAAGCAAGTTCAGTTCTTCCCGCATTGCAAAACATTCAAAACGCAATAACTTCATCCAATTTAGGACAAATTAAAGTGTCCACCGCGATAGACACAACTCTAATTGGAAAATCTTACCCACCAAACGACGGCGCTTTTAGCGACGGTTCAGTTGGTTACATAAGGCCTATTGTTAACTTTTTAGCTAGCAATGGTTTACCACTTCTTGCTAATGTGTATCCTTATTTTGCATATGCTAATAACCAACAAAACATTGGTCTTGACTATGCTTTGTTTACAAAACAAGGGAATAATGAAGTTGGGTACCAAAATTTGTTTGATGCAATTTTGGACTCAATTTATGCTGCTCTTGAAAAGGTAGGGGGTTCTAATGTGAAGATTGTTGTGTCTGAAAGTGGATGGCCATCTGAAGGTGGACCTGGAGCTAGTGTTGGAAATGCTGGAACATATTATGGGAATTTGATTAAGCATGCTAAGGGTGGGACTCCTAAGAGGCCTAATGGACCTATTGAGACTTATCTTTTTGCCATGTTTGATGAAAATCAGAAGGGAGGTGCTGAAACTGAGAAACACTTTGGACTCTTTAGGCCTGATCAATCACCTAAGTATCAACTAAGTTTCAATTGATATGTATAATAATAATAATAAAAGACTAAATGTAACTTGTAATAAAAAGGGTACCTAGTGCCCTTATGGTTACTTTTAGATATTTACCATAATGAATAATGATAATAAATTCTATTGTGTACTCACACTTGTATGCTTTCTCTACCAATTAGTTATTTTTGACTAAAATAAGGTATTAACTCAATGATAATATATAGACCTGAACCCTATCTCAAACTGGGTAAAACTCAATGAGATATGAGTCTAATAAGGGCGGACATGACAAAATCCAGTTAGTCCCAAGACAAGTCACAAATATACAAATATTTATTTTGAAAAAGATCAATTTATTAATTTTTTTTATTCATAAGACAAAATCAACATAGTATAGGTTTCAAGATTAACAAATCACGTCTTGTAAAGAAATTAATCCTAATTATTTTCATGGTTTTTCTAAGGATCATGTCAGAACAAACCCATTGGGTTGAGCTAAGTTGCAAGACCGAATCCGGTCTTGCACACCTCTAGTTCAAAACTTCAAGTGTGTTTTATAATATTTTTAAGATCTAGTCGTAAATAATTGTATACCACTTTTACTATTAAAATAAATACGCGCATGTATGTTGAATGTAGTATAGGGCAAGCAACAAACAAGATTTGGAAATATTGATCCGGGAATTATCGTCTTCAGAGATGGAGAGATGTCATTCAACAGTTTCTACGGTTTCGAGCTTGGGTTTGAATGAGCAAAAAGTAAACAAAGATATAGACAAGAAAAGAATAAACACATTCTTAGAAGAGAAATAACTTATCAGGAATGTAAATATATTCACTCTTCACAAACATACACTTACCAACCCGTTATACTCAACATACGATACTCATCTATGTTATCACGTATCTCTCACATAAGCGTCCATCTCTGGAGCACAAACGAGATCATCTCACAACTAAGGTTATCTCTAACGCGAAGTCGCGAGAACATTCGTATTCTCGCGCCGGCCATCTCTCACGCGCCGCTCAAACACGAAAGCATTAAGTACAGATACCCACAGTGAATGCTAGCTCTAAATCTATCTCTAGAGTTCAGAACCAACAGATTATCATCCTAGATAAGGATTCAAGAAGTTTACCTCTAAAACAACCCAAATCTCCAGCATAGAGCAAAAATCCAGAACAACATCAACACAAATTTGTAAAGCAAGTTAGACATAACATTATAATCGGTAAATATACATAAGATTCGAGTAACTATACAAACAAACCCAACACAAAGAAATACACAAAGAATAGAAAAGATAAACCAAACATCTCGCGGGTTGTCAGCTCCGGTTGATGAGAATTCCACCTCCGATCTTCCAAGTGCATGACCCGGTGTTGTTTTCTAAGCTAATCCTAATTTAAGAATGAAAATGATGGAGTTGGAACCAAAAACTCTCCAAAACCATACCCTAGAAATGTCACAAATGAAGAAATATAAACACAATTTCTGCTACGGCCGCTTAGCGGTCAAACCTCGCTGAGCGGACTACACGTATTACAAAAATATCTAGAACAGTAAACAGGGCTCCGCTTAGCGGCCAGGAAAATTGGTTCGCCACTGGAAAGTGCGCTTAGACGCCGCTAAGCGGACCTCTCTGCACAAATCTTGCTTATTTGATCCAAAATCGTGCAATCGGAGCCGTGCCTTCGACACTTTATTCCTCGAGGCTCCAATAAGCATGAATACCTATAAAAACAAAGGAAAAACTATTAAACGGTATATAAAACATATGAAAACTAAATAATGTGAATATATACACAAAAGTGGGGATTTTATTACAAAATCGGAATGAATAGAATCGATAAGTGCCACAATTATATACTCAAAATAACAACATTTTGGCACTTATCAATGTACACACAAAATAGTTTTTTCTTCTTCCAAGTATTACTCTTTCAAAACCTCTAAAAAAATTGTAAAAAAGAAAAAAAATTAACTTGGATAATCGATTATGGTTATGCGCATAGTCGATTATGAAGCGTATCTCGACCCATAATAAATTATGGATGTGTCATAATCTAGTATATAAGGCTGAGTCATCAATTTTGGTCATGTTTAATCAAAGGGTTAAGCATACAATACCCCCCTAGAATATAGGCGGAATTCCTTTTACCCCGCGGTAAAAAAAATTGAATCACCCATTTGAAATGTTAAAATCAATGCCTTTTGTCCCCTAAGTACACAAGTTATCCCTGTAATTTTTTTTTATTTACCCTCATAGATTTAGTGTTTAATTGTCCCCTTAAGAGAGAATCCAAAAAAATAATATTACTGGAAAATAATCCAAAAAAATATATATTGCAAGAGGTAAAGTAAAAATCGCCTACATTATAGAGGTAAAGTCGTATTAACCCTATGTGTGTATCAAGACAAAAGTTTTCTAAAATTCCTTCAAATAATTGATTATATGGACATTGATAATGCCGCAATTGCACAGTTATATCAATGTAGTAAAATATTGTTCCTCTGCGACTAATATGATTACTCATTCTTTATTTGTATTGTGACTATCTAAAACAGAACGAGTATTTGATTGTTTAGTTTTTTAAAGATTTTATTTTAAATAAAGACGATTCCTAAGATTATGATTCATATCTAAGATAATATATTTGTCATTCCTAAATTGTCACGAGGATTATAGCTTTTATATAATTTTAAATAGAAAAAGGGTAAATTGTTTTAGAGTATGCAATTGTACCTTAGACCACTAAACCCCCAAGTTTCATGGTTGGTTCAATGCTAAGAACCACAAAGAGAAGCTATTTTTTTAAGGGGAGAACTTTCTTAGTTGAACCACCATTTTTTCTTATTTTGGTTCAACTTTTAACGGATATCAATATCCATTATTCATTTCATCGATCAATATCTTATTTCAGTTCATCTTTCATATAGACATCCGTTAAAAGTTTAAAAGTCAAAGTTTCCACTAAAGTTCTTATAACAGGATATGGAAATAGGATTTACATTGGGTATGTAATTTAAACGATCCTTTTCTTATAGAGCTAAAGGGGTATAGGTGATGATAAAAAAAAAAGAATAATTTTATATATAGTAGACATAAGGTAATAAAGAAGAAAAAAAAAAGGAATACAATGTCAGTAAAGAAAATTAAAATATAACATGTATTATAATATGTAATAGAGCTTACAATAGTGTAGCAGAAAAAGAAAAAGGGAGCATAAAATAAACATAATATTGCTGAATTCTAGAAAGTGGATGAAACAACATCTCTTTAGGTGAATTCTTATCTACCCAACTCAAAATATTGGATAGAGCTACCTTCAATGTAAATTTTTTTGGAAAGAACAAAAAATTGTACTATTTTATAATTAATTAAATGTGTTAAAATTAAATAGAACTTTATCAAAGGTTGAAGGTAAATTACCCAATTTTTTGTGATGGATAAAGAAGTTGTCCCCTCTTGTTTAGTCTAATAACCTAATAAGATGTGATAAATCATAATAATGTCATGGATAATCAATACACGATAGTTTGAAAGAAGAACCTTTTAAAAAATAAAATAACAAAATCATATAAAACAAAGAGTCTTGAAGCCATTATGGACATAATGCATATTATGGGAAGACCGTAAGGGTCTTCGCTTTGCATCAAACTAGTAAAGGACCCGTGCGAAGTCGATTTAAACAATAAATAAATATATAATGATGGTTAATAAATATATACAAAAGATACACAAATTAAAAATAAAAAACATTTGAAATTATAATTGTCAAATAAATATTAATTTAATCTAGTTAGAAATATATACTTTAGTAGAAAAAATAAATAAAATAATTAAGTAGTCATCTACCCGTGCGTTTGCACACATCATACAATATAGTTATAATCTATCGTGAGTAGTCATCTACCCGTGCGTTCGCACGTATTGCACAATATTATAAATAATAAATACATATAATATATGTGATTATATTTATTTGATTTGGTAACATGTACCAAACTTTTTTGTCCAAATTTTGTTTATTGTCACTCATACCCCTATCTTAATATAAGCATTTGAAATCTTTTTACTTATTTTAAATAAAAATTTCAATATATTTAATAGATTTATTTTTTCAAAAATATCAGTTATAGGTTAATATGTACATATAAAAAATAAAGGAAATAATTAAGTATTTATCTATCACAGTTGTAAATAAATATAATATAATGATGGTTAAAAATGTAAATAAAATATATACACATTAAGTAGCTTTGTCCCGTAGCTTTGTCCCGTCGAAAAATAAAGAAAAATAAAGAAAATAATTAAGAAATCATTTACCCGTGCGTTCACACGGTTCATACAATGTTATTATAAATAGTAAATTAATATAATATAGTGATGGTTAAAAATATATATAAAATACAAAAAGAATAACAATTTTTTTATATAAGAAATTATGTATTCATCAATCATAATTGTTTAAATGTAATTTTATAAGTAGTTTCGGTCAATCAAAAAATGTATGTTTTTCATAAGAAATTTATGTATTTATACATCATAATTGTATCATGTTTTTTTTTTTAAAAAAAAAATATTAATAGCAATTTTTTTTAGTATAAATATTAAATTTATCATAAAAAATTGCTAACATTTTTTTGATAATTGAAGTTTTTAATATCTTTTATTATACTTTAATAGTATCTTTAATTATAATTAATATATTATATATATTTTTAAAAATAACATAAAAAAATAAATAATGTTCATAGATAAAACTATATTTAGTATTATTATATAGTATTATTGTTAGTAGTTTAGATTAATGAAGCAATTCTGACAATAAGTTAATTATTTGATTTATTGATCAATAAATAATTCATTAAAATATATAATTATTTGGTAATTATTTAATTATTTGATTTATTGATCAATAAATAATTCATTCAAATAAAAAAAATTAAACAACAACATTGATTATAATAAATAATAAAATTAAATGATTATATTGGTCGTTAAAAATTTATTCATTCTATAATTTTGATTATATAATTTTCTAGGTCTCCAATTATCTCAAGGTACAATTTTGATTATATAATTTTCTAGGTCTCCAATTATCTCAAGGTACTAAGGTACTTCAAGGTACTAAGGTACTGTATGGAAGGTAGAGATAAATATATTCTAATTAAAAAAGGTGATTAATATTTTATTGAAAAAAATTAGTTATTTTGTTAATAAATAAATATTAAAAATATTCATTTCACTGATATAACTTCAAATAAAAAAAATTAAACAACAACAATGATTATGATAAAATAATAAAATTAAATGATTAATATTGGACGAAGCTAACAAACTGTAGTGAATAAATAAATGTAGGCCAAACGAAACAATTATTAATAGTGGTTGTCTTGCATATAATAATCGGTTGATATCTGAATGGATGCTTGATAAGCAAAGAGTATAGCAATTTTTGAATAACAAATGAAGGGAAGGTGATTAATATGATTGCATATATAGAACCACAATGAAAGAGAATAGTGAAATATTTGGTGATTAATATGATTGCATATATAGAACCACAATGAAAGAGAATAGTGAAATATTGTAAATAGGAAAATTAAAAAAATTGGAACATAACACAATGCAATTGGATTGAAAATCGTTGAAGCATCTTGGAATTTGAAGATTTTACGGTAAAAGTGGTGTGTAGGTTTCCCAAGAAGTTGTGGAGGCAGGTCATAATGAATTTGGTTTTATCAATACGTTAATGAATGGTTTGCCATAAATAAAATTATTAAAATAGGCTTTTTAGTAAAAGGTATAATAGTTTTTTTTAGTAAAACTTATAATAGGTAATTATGGTACTACCTCTTAATGATTACTTTGAAAATAAATATACTATCTTAAAATTTAAGAAATTTTATATTATAGGCTTTTTATATATTTTACCTGTAATATATTAGTTGACATAGTATATTTTTATTTGTAATTGAATTCGGGAAAAAAATAAAATTTATGTAATTGAAATGAATATTATAATTAAAAAAATTATTTAATATTATATTAAATAATTATTTCTCTTAATTTTTTTACAAATAAGATAGTTATTTTATAATAAAGAGTAAGTTTTTAAAAAATGGACTCTCTCTTTTCATATATATTTTAGAATATTTTTTTTACAAATAACATGGTTATTTCATAAATAGATTGTTTTATCATTTTTTTAAGATAAATTTTGTTTATTTAGGTCTCATTTACCATTACATAAATTTATTATGGGTATAATGAATTTATTACAATAAATATATTTACCATTACCCATATTAAAAGTAGACTAATATAATTTTATAATTAGTATTAAACAAAAAAACTATACTCACAAATGGGATAAAAAGATATGACACAAAAGAATCTCACTCTATTTAATACTAAAATAAATCAAATAAAAATAAATTTGAGTTTTTCATTAATAAATTGTGTTTTTGATACATCATAATTGTCTCATGTTTTTGGTTGAAACAAATATTATATCAATTTTTAGTATAAATGTTACCATCTAAATTCACCTATTTAAAAAGCATAGATTTCTTTTTAAATAATTTATTATTATCATTTTTCATTTTATAAGTTATTTGTTTATTATTTTTGTATTTTATTAATATTTAAAAAAAATAAAAAATGGTAATGATTACTAAAAAAATCATAATAATTAATAGTTTATAAAAAAATTTAATGCTATTTACAACCTTTAAAGGTAGTCAAAATATGTCAATTATGCTACTTAGGAAGACACGGCACTACTATCATCCCTTAAATATATGTATCAATTTTAAAAACTCCAAAATTAAATACTATTAATAATAATAATAATCCATTTACATTAGAAAATGCAAAGAATCTTGATATCAATAATTACAGTTAATTTTGAATTCTGAGATAAGGAATCGCTTACCAATGTAAAATTTGCAAATGAAATATATTTTTTGGAACTTGATAAATACTATCTATTAATTGTTTCGGAAAAAACATGTTAAAGAAAATATTAAAAATATTCCAAAATTTAAATCAATTTGAATTAAGAAAATTAATGTTGTGATAATTAAATAATTGCGCAATATTAATCACATGAAATTACATTTATATTACAAAAATAAATACAAAAAGTATAAGAATAAGCAATACTACATATTTTCACGAAACACCATTCTTTTATTTATTTATGTTTTTATGAAATCTCTATTAAAAATCACTTAAAATAATCAGAAATAATATCTTAATAAAAAAAGTATAAACTAATAACATGCTCTCATTTATGTGAAAACAAATAATTCCTCTTCTTTCAAAATCTTCCATCTTCCATTCCACCTGTATATTACTGTATATTAATACCTGTCAAAAAACAATAATAAAAAATTGACATGTTAAAGGAGTGAAAATAATGAAGATCTTTTATAAAAAGATTAGAAAATAAAACATACTATAATTAAATAAAATGTAATTATATAATAAGAAAATTAAATTAATGGAAAAAAATTAGCATTGGTGCCATTTTAGATTATAGTGTGCCTGATTATATTCATTTAGATGGTTAAAGTACACTTCTTCTATCATTACACAACAACATAGACAAAGTTTTTGCTTCTAATTTTTTATACCAAAAAGAATATCGGAAAAATGGTGTTTATTTGCTTTCTCTTACGCTAATTTATTTGTTTTTCCTCAAAAACTCCCAAAGCTTCCTTTCTCATCCCAAAATAACGCAATGAAAAAATAAATTTCTGCAAAATCAAAAACCAATCATCACGGTTACATTCTCCATTTTTTTATGAAATCAAACCCAGAAATTTAAAGCTTGAATCAGTAATAAAAAAAATGAAAAGGGGAAGAACAGAAACCTTCATCGGCGACTTTAAATGGCGACAATGTTGGACCTGCGGATCTGAGCGGCGGAAGGGATGTGCGACACGGTTGTAGACGGCGGCAGTTGATGTAGACTGAGCAACTTCTAAAAAATAAAATACCAAGAATTCATTATTATGAAAAATCAATAAAAAAAACAGACTATTGATAAAAAAAAGTTAGAGATGAAAAAATAATGAGGTAAAGGAAGATGAAAAGAAACCCTCTGTTTGATATAAAAGAGAGTTAGATATATTTGATTAAGAGAATGAATTTAAAGATGGAGGAAAGGAATTGGAAAGGGTTGTGGTTCAAATTCGTGATATTTCAAATGCTTGGAATATTAGAAGGAACTGTTGAAGAGAATGATAGACAACTTTGTTGAAGAGAATAAATTTATAGATGGAAAGAAAGAATTTGAAGAGACTGTAATGGGTTGTAATTTAGGGTTTGCAGGTTGAAATCAAAAGCCATAATATATAGAGATCATTGACAGAAAGTTACAGGGTTTTTCAGAAACCAAAGTTAAAAAGCGTGGAAGAGATTTTACTGTATTCAAGAAAGTTTTCCACAATTCCAATACAAAGTTGTCACGACAGTATTAATGATGTAAAAGAAAATGGACAATTGAAAGGTTATTAAATGATGAAAAAATTTATTCATTAATGAAAGTATTAAAGGAGATATAATTACCGCTACGTCCTCGAATATCACATTCAAATTAGTGATTATAAGGATATTGAAAGAATTTCATATGTCATGTACTTTATTATATTAAAAGTAGATTTGGATTTTCTAATATTTGAGGGTCTGGGAGGATTACGACCATAATGGCCATTATGGATGGAACCGGCTAGTACCCGGGTTTGATCCCGGCTGGAGTCAAAAACGCCATGGGGCCACGGTGCCGTCGCCTCCGAGTCCGGGTCCGAATTAATCACGTGGGGCCCCTTTCCCCCACGGATACCGGTCGGTTAACACAAAAAAAAATGTACGTTTTTTATTAAACAAGTGACTTCAATCACAATAGAGGTGAATTGTGGTATTCATGATTTGTGATTATTTTTGATATTAATTACTAAAACATCAATTTGTGTTAGTATAGTTAACAATAGAGATAGCACTAAAAAATAAAATGAAAGAAATGTAAAGGAAAGTAAACTACTAAAAGTAAAGTTAGGGGGAGTTAAGAGAGATTGCACCATGATTTATAGAGGTTCAATCGATATCTTGGTCTAATTGTCTTCTCCAAGAAACAAACTCCTTGAGAGTTCTACTATAATGTTTGTTAACCTTTTATTATATTATCCCCATAAACCTTATTATAGTCGGCTGTGAGATTTTACAAAGACTTATCCTTTAAACCAAAAGTGGAGCTTTTCACAAGCAAAGATGACAAACCAAGAATGGGATTTTTACCGACTGATTTTGAAAACCAAATAGAGGTTTTGTTAGAAAAACTCCACAACCAACAAAGAGAATCACATTCTTGATAAAATATATGAACACCATTACATCTAAAATCTCACAAAAGGAGGAGAGAGAGAGAGAGAGAGAGAGAGAGAGAGAGAGAGAGAGAGAGAGAGAGAGAGAGAAGGGGGGGGGGGGGGGAAGGGGAGATTATAATCGGAAAGTTTTCAATTGCGTCGTTACTAATCGACTACAAATGCTAATAGTCGATTATAAGGTGAGATAATCAGTTGCATAAAGGATGATCGATTATCCAATGTGATTTTCACTAACAATTGACTATTTGGACTTGCAATTAATTAGCTATATGCGAAAAACATTTTTCGGTGATAAAGTCAAAGAAAAAGGGTCCTCAAAAACATCTTGTGAGTTGGTGAGAGGTTTCATAGTAACTTATGATTTGTTATACTATTATTACAATACACTGCTAAAACAACATTTTGATAAATAAAAAGTGAGGTGAAAAAGATTTTTTTGCAAAAAATATAAAGAGTAAACATGAAAGGACTAGTTCATAAAGATACATGATCACTTTATTAGTTTTACCATTTAAAAAAATAGCAGATTTACAATCGAATGAGTGATTGTTAGTTCTCTATTTTGTTGATTGACATTAATTTTAGTAAAACAAATATAGCAGCAATATGTTAAATAGGATTTGTTAACTTGCTAAAAAGAACAGGTTGAGCAAAAAGTTCTATTTTATGAAGAAACGTGTTGAGTTTAAATGTTTCATCATCTAGAGCAACATATCGGACAAGATGTCCTATGCAAAGTCACTCGACATCATAACTGTTATGGACTAGGTTGTTGGATCAATTCAGAATTCAACAGATGTAGAATATTATGGGAAAATTATGCAGTCCTATGTGGCGTTGATTGTTAGGTCTGGAAGTTAATTTTAAGTTAGAATCAAGAAGAATATTCACTTTCTAATTAAGGAGATAATTTAGGAAGAGTTGTTTGAAGATATATTTTTGTGCATAATCTTCTGCTGATTTGTAGCAGCTGATATGTTGTGATTTGAAGCCCAAATCCACTTGGGAAAAAGGCTATAAATAAAAGCATTGTAACCTAAGAAAGTAACGAGCCGAAGATGTAAAAGTTTATATTATTACAGATGAGTCTGTAAGCCACTCTCTAGGAGAGTTGGTATGTGTGAGCCTCTCAAATATCATGTTGATATGAGAGTATGTCTGATGTTATAAAGTTGTTATTCTCTATTGTTCTCCTTGAAGTTGTGAAGCAAGAGTGAGTATTATTCTTGATCAAAGATTTTAAGAAAGATCAAGTATTCTTGATTAAGAGAATCTTAATCTAGTGTTTCTTGGAATTGAAGATTGAGGTAAAGAGCCGTCAATATTAGTAACTGGAATTGTTATTGTGAGACATCACTACGGTGATTAGATGTGACATGGATTTCTCATATCTAGGAGGTTTATAGGTAGAAATTGCATTGGGAAGAGATTAAGTGAGAAGTTGTAAACTGGAGGTTGTTTAGATTCAAATTGAAACTACTAATAGTGGATTTCCTTTCTGGCTTGGCAGCCCCTAGAGTAGATGTTATTGTACACCGAACTGGGTTAACAATTTTGGTGTGTTATTCACTTTTCAGTATTGTGTATGTATGTTCATACCTTGCCTATTGTTGAAGCGGTAAAGCAGCAAGCAACAAAAGTTTTGGAAATATTTATCCGGGAATTATCGTCTCCACAAGGACTAGTGCATTGAACTTCCGTTCAACAGTTTCCATAGTTATGAGTTTGGATTGAATTTGTTAAAGATAAAAAATGGAAAAGTAAATATTAACACAAAAAGAATTCATTCTTTAGAGAGAAGAAACTATCAAGTATTGCATATAATCTACTCTTCACAAACTTAAACTTATTGATCGAATATACTCAACTTGTAACCTATCAATATTACCACATGTCAGCAACACAACCCACAACATTATCTAAGTGACGATCTCTTAAACACCTAAACAACACATGAGAAATCCGAGCTTCCCGTAAATGTCGATCTCTTAGACAAACACGACCACTCAGACGCATTAAGCACTGACACTAAGTGATTATCAACCTAATCCATCTATGCAATTAAGTTAATAGAAAATCATCCTAGATAAGCATTAGAGCCCTACATCTCTATAGCAACTCAAACACATAGCAACAAAGCAACAATCTAAGACAATAATCCATAAAAATATGAAAGCAAGTTTTATATAACATAATAGTCAACAAATATACAAGAGATCAAAGTATATACATAACAAAACTCACAAAAGAAACTACAAAGAGAAGAAATGGAGAAAAACCCAAAAATCTCCCGGTTTGTCGGCTCCGATTGATGAAGGATTCAACCCCGGATCATCCATTTGACAACTCCAATGTGTTCTCTAGCATCATTCCACTCAAAAAATGCTATTGGATGGATTGGAGCTCTAAAATATCCAACCATCCTCCAAAAATGTGATTTTTCTACCTTAACACTCGTTTCTGCCGACACTGCTTCGCCCGGCGACTCCAGACAGCAAGTTGGCACATTTTTGGGTAGGTTGGGCTCGCCCAGCGAGCCCTTTTTTCGCCCGGCGAGACACACCAGTACAGCAAAAAGTTCTGCACTGTTTCGACCATAACTCGAGAACCGTAACTCCGATTTGCGCCCGATTCGAAGCGTTGGAAAGCTTATTCCATGCTCTATCCAATAATGAATGAATATCAACTAAATTGATGATTTATTTTTATTTAATTTTGAGATTTATTCGACGATTCGTTGGTTCCGTCGCTCAAAATTGCGCGTTTTGAAGCCGTGTCTTTGACACTTTATTGCTCGTGCTCCAAAAGCGACTCGATATCTACAAAATGAATAGAAAACTATCAAATGGTATATAAATGAATAAAAACTCAATTAAATCCTATTTATACATATTTATACAAAAAGCGGGGAATTATTCATAGAATATAATACAAAAGAATTGATAAGTGCCACAAAACAATAGTAAAAATAACGAATTTCTGGCACTCAACACTCTCCCCAACTTTATACTTGTTTGTCCTCAAACAAAAAACAAACAACTCAAAGAAACGAAAGCGATCAACCAAAGAATCACGAATCGACAAGTTTTGAAAAACGAAAACAAATGTATGGCTCAAATGAAAAATGGTACACACAAAGTAAACACTTACCACTAAACTATGACGATAACATAAACATGAAACAAACGCAAAGTACAAATAATATACCAAACATTCTAAAACAATACTAGTTCAAAAATGAATCACACCTAGCAAAATGAAATCATCGGTAGATGACAAACACACAAAATAAGGTAATTTCACTCATCCACAATCTTGCAAACAAAAGACTAAATTATGCAGTCATCCAAAAATTATGTTGAAAACACAAATGCAAGAATCACAAGGACTTTTCAAGGTTGTAATGTGGCTTGGTTAACAAACAAGGGATAATTCATAAGGCTAATCGAAACAAAATTTTGCCCAAACCTAAGGGATGATCAACTCACAAAAGTTCAAACACAAAATTCCAATCAAACTTCCTCATCAACCCACATTTCACACCAAAGCACCATACTTATTTGCACAATTATTCAAACTCTTTTTTTTTCTTTTTCAAAACTTTTCTCTTTTTTCTTTCTTTTTCTTTTCACTTTTTTTTTCACATATTTTTTTTCTTTTCTTTCAACCTCATAGCAATCAACCAATAAGTACACAATCATTCTCTCCCCAACTTGAATTCAACCATATTATCAAAATGTGAATACTCCCTACTTTCTAAGGCAAGGTAAAAATTCAAACCAAAAATCATGGTTAAGGGTTCAAGAAAACAAAGAATCAACATCCATACAAAAATGAGAACCAAACACTCATAGACAAGCATTTAGCAAAAACAACATGGACATTGACAAAAAGGCTCAAAGGAGGTACTAATGATCACACACTCACAAGGTGAATTGTCTATTTGGCCAAGGTAGTTGTGCTCACATTGAAACAAAAATGCCTTGATCCTTTTCATGCTTTCATATAATCAACACAAACAAAAGATTAAGCATAATAAAATCCAGGTAGAACAAGAATGTGGTCTCCAGCATATGTAAATAATGGAAATCTACCTCACAAAAAGGGTAGGAACTAAAGTGATTCACAAACGAACAAGTATACAAAATAATGAATGGCATAAAAGTTGTAAAAAGCCTAAGTATCAATAATATGCTAAAGTATAGAAAGCGATAAAAACATACCTTGAATGTGTACAAAACTTAAACAAAATCATTACCATACACTCGCAAGTCAAAACGATCAAACTTGGAAAATCACCTCAAATTCCTCAAGCTACTCAAAACAAGCTCAAAGACAAACACACAAATATTAATATATACAAACTAAAAGACCGGATGAAATTGTCTAAGAAAATTTAAAAGTGAAGATATGAAATTTAAGAACTGGTCCGATCTAAATTTGTTTAGACAATTGCATCACACTACCTAAACTAAACACAAAATAAAAAGAATAAACATGTTTGTTTTACGTCGTAAGCTCGATGCCTGTTATTAAAGAAAGTTCCTTCAAGTTACTTCCGTCCGGCTATTCCTAACAACACACAAGCAAACGTAAAAAGAACAAACAATGATATAACAAATTCACAACTATAAGTATAAATATAAACAAGTAAGACTATACAATAAGTGCGATATATACAAAACTCAAAACAAAAGAAACTATTGCGATGCAAGTTCAATAAAACACCAATCCCCGGCAACGGCGCCATTTTGTTGAAGCGGTAAAGCGGAAAGCAACAAAAGTTTGGGAAATATTTATCCGGGAATTATCGTCTCCACAGGGACTAGTGCATTGAACTGCCGTTCAACAGTTTCCATAGTTATGAGTTTGGATTGAATTTGTTAAAGATAAAAAATGGAAAAGTAAATATTAACACAAAAAGAATTCATTCTTTAGAGAGAAGAAACTATCAAGTATTGCATATAATCTACTCTTCACAAACTTAAACTTATTGACCGAATATACTCAACTTGTAACCTATCAATATTACCACATGTCAACAACACAACCCACAACATTATCTAAGTGACGATCTCTCAAACACCTAAACAACACATGAGAAATCCGAGCTTCCCGTAAATGTCGATCTCTCAGACAAACACGACCACTCAGACGCATTAAGCACTGACACTAAGTGATTATCAACCTAATCCATCTCTGCAATTAAGTTAATAGAAAATCATCCTAGATAAGCATTAGAGCCCTACATCTCTATAGCAACTCAAACACATAGCAACAAAGCAACAATCTAAGACAATAATCCATAAAAATATGAAAGCAAGTTTTATATAACATAATAGTCAACAAATATACAAGAGATCAAAGTATATACATAACAAAACTCACAAAAGAAACTACAAAGAGAAGAAATGGAGAAAAACCCAAAAATCTCCCGGTTTGTCGGCTCCGATTGATGAAGGATTCAACCCCGGATTATCCATTTGACAACTCCAATGTGTTTTCTAGCATCATTCCAATAAAAAAATGCTATTGGATGGATTGGAGCTCTAAAATATCCAACCATCCTCCAAAAATGTGATTTTTCTACCTTAAAACACGTTTCTGCCGACACTGCTTCGCCCGACGACTAAAATGGTTCGCCCAACGACTCCAGACAGCAAGTTGGCACATTTTTGGGTCGGTTGGGCTCGCCCGGCGAGCCCTTTTTTCGCCCGGCGAGACACACCAGTACAGCAAAACGTTCTGCACTGTTTCAGCCATAACTCGAGAACCGTAACTCCGATTTGCGTCCGGTTCGAAGCATTGGAAAGCTTATTCCATGCTCTATCCAATAATGAATGAATATCATCTAAATTGATGATTTATTTTTATTTAATTTTGAGATTTATTCGACGATTCGTTGGTTCCGTCGCTCAAAATTGCGCGTTTTGAAGCCGTGTCTTTGGCACTTTATTGCTCGTGCTCCAAAAGCGACTCGATATCTACAAAATGAATAGAAAACTATCAAATGGTACATAAATGAATAAAAACTCAATTAAATCCTATTTATACATATTTATACAAAAAGCGGGGAATTATTCATAGAATATAATACAAAAGAATTGATAAGTGCCACAAAACAATAGTAAAAATAACGAATTTCTGTCACTCAACACCTATGTATTTTTTTTTCAAATCAGATGTCTCGACATGTCATAGGACATCTAAAAGCTGATATACCAAAATTTCAATTGGTATAAAAAAAGGCATCCTATTCTGTTTTTGGGTAGGATCCTAAGAAGATACTTTATGGTCATGGGCAAGGAAGGAGGTATCTACTGAAAAGATGTGTGAACTTGGATAGTTCTTATAGTTTTTTGAATTGTCCCTTATAGTGGAGGATGGACAATTTGTGATAGGGTGTGTATTGGACCCGTCTGTTGTTATCAAGCTTGTAGCTTTGGTGGAAAGCTGTTGTTTTATTGGGTTTGATTTATTTTCAAACCTATGTTGATTTGTTGGCACCTAAAATGTGGTGTGTTTGAGCAAGTATTATTGAGTCGTGCCTGAAGGCTATTGAGGAGCTTTGTTTTGTGTTCTGCTGCATCGTATTTGATGTAACTCTTGTTATTACGTGTGTCTCTGGTGTTGAGACTTTAGTAAGCTTATTGAAGTTGCCAAAGATACTTGAGATCCATCTCAATTCCACTCATGAAGGCACTTATCAATAGGATTGATAAGAACTTGAAGGAAAGATGATCAATGGTGATCATATACATCTGCATGGATATTCCTAGTTTGTGGCTATACTAGGAAAGTAGTCCTGATCTAGTTATTGGCAGAAGGACTTCCATTGAAGACCTTGAAGGTGATCAAGGAATATATTGTTTTCCGTGAGAAGGGAACTGATGTCCTACTAGATGTTGGGACATCACATTAGCAGGTGTGCAGTTTTCTACTGCTTAATAGATGCTTTGGGTGCTAAACGAATGTGTGATAATCATATATGTTTGGAACCTACTCCTGATTTAAAAGAGGATGCATCTTGGATATGTATCCAAAATGTTTTAATCCTAAAAACATGTCTTAGGATTATGATTCTTATTCAAGACAAACCATGTATATAATCATTCCTAATATGTCATGTTGGTTATCTTTTGCATACTTTATATAGAAAAATATAAACTACATTTCCTTTCAGAGAATGTAATTATATCTTAGAGCATTAAAACTCCCTATTTTCTTGGTTAGTTCAATGGTAAGACCCGTTAAACAAAACAATTTATTCAAAACTTTCTTAGTTAAGCTAAACAATTTTCATGTTTTGGTTCAACCGTCCAACTTTTATGTATCAGATATCAATCTTCACCTTTTGGTGCATTGATTGATATATGATATTATCTCTATTTTTTTAAAGACATTCATTAAAATCTTAAAATCCAAAGTATTACTAAAGCTCACATGACGACATTTGAAATTAAAATTTGTAGTACGTATGTCATTTAGACAATCCTCATAATTCTAGAACTATACGGACACACACACACACACACACTCTCTCCCTCTCTCATGATAACGAGAAACACATGCATAATGAGAAACTTACGCAGATGAATAAGTAAAGTAAAAGAATGATGATATAAAGAAATAAAAAAAATATATGAATTCCATAGAAAATAAAAGTACAACAATGCTTTGTTCTTCCAAAATTCAAATGTAATAAAATGCAAAATTTTAACAGAAGTCTAAAAAATGAAGAGCAAGCGGCTAAACTGAAGCCGGTAGCATGTTTATTTAGCTTGAAGACCCTAATTATGTGTCATAATTTGTCATTAAATCTGACTATTCAGTACATAGCGCAATCAAGAAGCAAAACAGACTTAGGCTCTGTTTGGTAAAATTAGCGGTTAGGTGATAACTAGCTTATAGCTGATGGTTGATAGTTTATGACTGGTGACTGATGACTGATAGCTTATAGCAGATGGTTGATGACTGATAACTGATAAGTTAAGTAAAGTGTTTGGTAAAATTAGTGGTTTAACTAGCTGATAAATGTAAAATGACATAAAAAGACATTTATTAATTAATAATTAAATGCATATTTAAAATAATAAAAATGTATAAGGGTATTCATCAAAGAAAAATGATAAGCTATAAGTTAAAACGTTATTTAAAATAGCGTCTAAAAAATAAGCTATAAGTGTCGCTACCGCGAAAATTAACAGAGTCGCCACTAACATATTTATCCTGAAAAGGAAGGGAATGCCAGCAAACCATAAAACAAAACAACGGTCTCACGACCAGAGAAGAGGGTAAGGGAGTCAGTTACGCGAGGGGAAGGTATTAGCACCCCTCACGCCCATCGTTTTCAATGGTATCCACGCTTATGTCTAAAACTATGGGTGTGTAAGCAAATTGCGCTAATCTGGACTAGTATGCATGCAAAATGTAGGGAAAAGAAAGAGTCATACTCGCACGGGCCCTACCCCGCTGCCTACGTATCCTTTTTGAGGAATCAGAGGTACTGTAGCTCGGCTAACTAGTTTCTGTTTATTTTGTGTTTTTTAGGTGAACGAGTTACTTTCGCACTCCGTTTTTCGACCTTTGGAGGCTTATGCTTGGGAATGGAGCGGAAGTAACAAGCTCTTAAGAAAAGAAAATCAAAGAGCGTGGTTTGTGTTTTAAAGAATACATGAGGAAAACCTAAGCTAAGGGGGAAAGCTTGCTACCTATGTTATCATACAAAGGGTACAAGTCTAAACTAAGCTAGCAACCTATGGGGAAAAGGGAAGGCAAACAAGAATATCACACAAACGAGCTCCACTCGTAAAGCAAACAAAACCATCGGTGCAGGCCGAATAGTAGAAAAGCGGTCCTGCCATAGCCAAGGGGAGCGGATCACCCGAGTCAACCAAGCATTAGACCTCGCGCAAAGTGATCGGGCCATAGACAAGAGGAGTGAGTCCCTCTCAGCAACCAAGCCGTCACGGATCCAAAAGGAAAACGATGCGTGTGTACACCAAGCGTCAACGTCAAGCAACGTGAGCTACAGGAAATGCGGCGGTCTGATTGCATGAACCCTTTTCCTGACATACTCGATAACAAGATCTTGTGCTAGTTCAGAAGCGAACCACACGTAGCGTGCGCATACTGAACGGACTCGATGAGACTGGGCGGGGGTTGATTACTAATCCTTTCCGCATGCCTTCCATGAGGACTTAACGAAGTGCCTTTAAAGGTCTTATTACACCGTGACTCCCTGCCGCAAAGCACAAATATAAACACACCAACAAAAACAGAGCCTCTTTCGAGGGCTTGGCCAGATGAATGTCTAGGTCCTACTTCTCATGTTATAGGATGATGCGGAAAGCGGTAAAAGTACGAGAAAGATAAAATGAAACAAGATCAATACCAAACAGATTATGATCCGTAAACTGCAGCGAAAAGAGAAAGAAAACCAGAGATCCCGCAAGCGAGCTAGCAAAGGCAATAGCAAATAGTCAGCACACTGATTAGCCATGTAAGCAAACAAGGGTCGACATCGTGAAAATAAATCACGCGTCGAGGTATGCGTCTAGCATAATCACAATACACCTGCAAGAGGAACAAGCAAACCAAGCAAGCAGATATAAAGCAAAAGAAACGTGTCTCTAAGATGAGAACACGACACGAGTGAATAAAATCGTGTCTCGCAAATAAAGCAGAACACTCAAGTGATAAGCGCCGATCGGTGACTATCCAAAATCCTTGCACACTAGCACACAAGTTAGAGATAACAACATATCACAATAAAAATTGCTTTATTTGCATGACAAACAAACAATAAGGGAAAAGCAAAGAAAACCGACAAAATATCGACCAAAACCAAATTTGAACATCACCAATGGCTCCAGAAGCATTGTTATACTCAAAAAACACTATTCACATGCATAAAACTCAAAACGATGCGAGAGATACGACAAAATGAAGTTAGAAAAAAAAGGAAAAAAAGCATGTAATCGGTTACATGAATCAGGTAACCGGTTACATCACTGGCAGTAACTATTTTTAGGAAAAAAGGATCATGTAACCGGTTACATGAATCAGGTAACTGGTTACATCACTGGCAGTAACTATTTTTAGGAAAAAAGGATCATGTAACCGGTTACATGAATCAGGTATCCGGTTACATCACTGGCAGTAACGAAAAATGATCAAAAACAAGTCATGTAACCGGTTACATCAATCAGGTAACCGATTACATCAGCACCAGAAGCAAAAAAAACAACAAAACTTACATCCAAAAGCACTTCAATCATGCATCCAATAAGAGATATAATCAAGCACGAATTTGTCTCAATTTGCACAGCATTAAGAGCATCAAACAACCACAACTAAGCCTCAATTCTCATGTATTGCATACTATCAACATCAATTATCAATCCACAAGTTCATGCAAGCATTAACACAAACACTTAAGGCACACAACAAGCCACAACAATGGATCCAATCAATTATGCACATAAAATTATCACCAATTCAAAGATCTAAGGCACAAGAGTAATGATCAATCATCAACAATTATCAATTATTGACAAAAATCATTAAATCTATTCAAAATTCACATGATCACCACCAATTCAATCAACAACAATTGAATCTACCAATCAAACATCATTAATCATCACTTATCAACAACAAACAATGGATCGATAATCAAATTCACATGATGATCAACAATTAAACACTTAATTCAAGATCCGAATGCTTACCGAATGAAGATTCAATCCGAAGTGTGAACACGAACAGGAATGCGAACACTAACACGAAACAAAGTCGAAGTTGCGAATCCGGAGGGAGAGAGGAGGAGACGCACGCGAGAGATGAGAGAGGGAGTAGAAATTCGGATCAAGATCTTGATTCTTCAATGCATGTTGTTCTTGAATTCGATGAAGACCAATGAATATCCATGAAGATTGATGAAGCTTTTTGTGTATTTTTGTAGTCTTTGATCTTTGGAAATTAAGAGAGAATTGAGAGAAAGTGTTTATGAAGATTTTTGGTGAATTGAAGTTATGAGAGAAAAAGAGGGAAAATGACTTATATAGTGTGAGTGGTGAAATGTCCAAAACGCCCTTAATTATCTCTTTTTTGCTCGTTTTCGAGGAAATGTGACTCGGTTTGAAGTTCCGAAACGAGACCAACGTCAACTCGAAGATGACCAAATTTGTGACTCGTAGCCGCGAGAATCGTCTCAATCCGATAAGCGATGAAGAAATTATGCGCGTTTGAATGACGAGAAACGCCAATTCATCTGGCGCGACTGTGCAGAATTTTGTGCATACTGCTCAAAGAACTCGATAAAACTCCATCCTCGGCTCGAAATCTGAACAAGCATGTGTGACAAAGTATCGAAGCTAACGAAATTTCCAAGCGAATGCCGCCGGAATGGACTTTGTACGATAAAAATCGAAGAAGTTATGAATTTTCAAACTTGTCGCGACATACCCGAAAATACACTTTTCACCAAAAGATTACGACGTTCTTCAAAATGCTGGGAATTTTCAGTGCATAATTGGTAGACGGCCCGAACATATGAAATCTCGACAATAATGGCACGGAGCTTCAGTTAAATTTTCGAGCGAATCCGACAAGCGAATCATGAGATATGAATTTTCTAAGGCCCGAAAACCTACATTCAGCACCAATTTTCACTGTGAACACTCCAGTAATTTGCGAATTCGACAACCTTCCTCATGGAATTGGTTTCTGAGTCAAACACGAAAGTTGTAGAGAACGTCGAAACAGTCTTGGCCCCGCAAGAACCAAGCTCATATCACCTTCCAGCTAGGATTTGTGAATTTCTTCGTATTTTCACCGTATAAACCATATTTCACGCTGTATCTCCTTAAAACCATGAAAACCTTTTATTATTTTTTCTTCCTTTTTGAATGACGAAATAAACGTCTTGGATAACTTATAGCTCAAATAAAGAGGGCAAATTATAAGGTGCAACAATAAGCAAGTAAAATAAACTATAAGTTCGTGATGAAAAGACTATTATCAAATAGGTCTTTTATTATCATACGAGCTTATAAGCTACTCCCTCCGTTTTTTATTATAAGTCATTTTGGAAAAAAAATTGTATTTAAATATAAGTCGCTTTACAATTTCAATGAATAATTAATGCTACTTTTCCTATTATATCCTTAAATATTTATTATTCTCTCTCCTTTCAATTATATAAATTTATCTTCCATATGTCATTAATGAAGGATAATTTTGTAAAAACCTTCGTAATTTCTTATTTTCATACAATAATAATTATTTTTTTTAAACTGTGTGAAAAGTCTAAAACAACTTATAATAAAAAACGGAGGGAGTATAAGCTAAAAATATGGCTTGTCAAATAGAACCTTAAAAGCACCAACAAAAGAAAACCAAGAGGTTCTGAAGCCATATTATGTTTGTAATGCGTCAAGTCCTATGAGATTTATGATTGTAATCGTCATCACGTGCATGCTCTCGTTGTTTTGGCTGAAAACCTTGTTTTTTTTCTTCTCCTAAAGATCTGGGACCATTACAATCGTAATAGCCATTACGAGCTGGTAGTAATTGCCACTGTTTTACGCTAAAGTTGCTTCATTCTTCCTCAATTTCTTCGGAATGTTCGCACATCTCTCGTGATTATCTTTTACCTCTCTTGAATGTGGACTTTGATCCAACATTCCTCTTCATACTTCAAAAACACAATGGAAGTACAACAAAATAAAATGAAGCAAAATATATAATAAAATGACACAATTAATTAGCTAAAACGGTAATAATTAGTCTATGACATCTATTAATCAACTGGACATATTAACTACATTATTGTTTTTTAATAACTAGAGTTAAATACTCTACGGTCTCTATATACTCCATGACACATTTTATGCATACTAAAAAAAATTTGATAGTACATTTGTCCATACCGATAGATAAAGGAGAGATCAAATTATTTATGGAGATTTACATTTCATTCAATAACATCATACTGTATAAATATTTTTTAAAATCAACTGTTGAATTAAAAGATATTCTATTCTATATTATACCTACAAATTTAGAGATTAACGTTATCAAAATACAATAAAATTAATGTTAATATGAAATCACTTTTTTGACGTTAGTCTTCGCATATCTTGATGACATACGAAATAACCAGGATTAAAATCAAAATTTATGGGTATAATGTCTGACGTCTGATTCTCAACATTTTTCATTTGCAGAAGATCCTCAACCGACTTTGGTAAGATTTGAATTCCAAATCTGGAAAGGATCTCTTTCCAGATAGACACTACGAACTAACATTCGAATAGAATATAAGATGAACACTCTGTGTAATTATTGCATAAGATACAAATTGAAGCTAGAATACAACAATATTTCTTAGGTTCAAGTCACACAAAAGCTTTTTTTGAATTAGTCTCCACAAAGTGAAGGACATTGAGGGGGAGAATGAAGTCTTGTCGTATCATTTGTGTCCATTCTAGGGAAGGTTAGGTACTCGCTAAGTATTTGTGCGCCTCATTCACTGAAAGTATACCATTGCTTGCATGCCTCCAAACTAATAGGTATTGTAGCTGATTGTCTGTCGGAAGGTAAATATGACTAATGCTCACTTGAGATTAGGTTGGGAATAATCAACCTCCCATCCTCAATAATGTCAATGACTCTAGTAGAGATCCTATTCCGAGTGTGAAGTTCCATGTTCATAATCCCACTAAGCGGCTCACTCAACCAATTGTCATTCCAGAAGTTAATATGTATTCCATTACCTTTGACCCATCTAGTATCCTCCATCACCATATAATAATTTTGTTTAATATTTGACCAAATGGAAGAGGTGATATGTTACATCTTTTGGCAATTGTTATAATAAAAGATTTGGCCCCTACAAACTAAATCTCACTCTTCATTGAATGAAAGAATTACCGCCAAGTCAAATTCAGAGTCAGGGCCTCATTCATCTGCCTATCTGATCTGATACCCACCCCGCCCAACTTTGTCGGCTTGGAAATATCTTTCCAATCTACAATACAAATCTTTCGGATGAGTATATCACTACTCCAAATAAAATTTCTAAACCAGTTATCTAGTTGGGTCAGAACCTTTACGGGCGAATGATAAAGATGAAAGAAGTAGACGACATGCTTTATACTATCAATAGTGCACTCTCTCCATACTTTTCTATGTTTTAATAATGATTATATTTAAGAAAGGTTGAAAGTACGTATTTATTTAAGCAAGGATCCTTTTCATTTTTTAAAAAAAAAAGAAATAACGAGCTTCTGTAAAAATAAGAAAAGAAAAAAAGAAATAGCGAGCTCCACTCTTATAATTTTCTGCATATAAAATTAAATAAATATTAATTGGTTTGTAAATTTTATTTTTTGTTTGTTTTTTCCGTTTTTATGTGCAATTGGATTAGAGAACTCTTAATTCTATATATATATATATATATATATATATATATATATATATATATATATATATATATATATATATATATATATATATATATATATATATATATATATATAGTTAAAAGGTAGTGCACTGACAGTGTAAAATAATTTTACACTATCATCCAATAGAAAATCATAAAGGTGCCATGTCATTAAGTTTTTTTTAAATAAAAAAATGGTTTAATTGGATACATGGGTGGTGATTGGTTGACAGTGTAAAAATATTTTACACTGTCAGTGCATCACTCATTTTCTCATATATATATATATATATATATATATATATATATATATATATATATATATATATATATATATATATATATATATATATATATATATATATATATATATATTAAAAAAAATATATTTTAATAGAGTTTTATTTATAATAAAATTATAATAATGAAGAAAATGAAGGGAAAAGAGAAAAAGAAACGAAGATAATTTTTTTTTATTGTGTGGCATAGATTACTAGTGCATTATTGCATGGGACTTTGTGCAACACATGAGTATAATGTTATGGTGAGATTATCCTACTAGTCTTTAATGTTACAGTGGTTATTAGTATAGTTGTCAAAATGGACTTAGTCCATCATGCCGATCCATAAGTTTAACAATTTAGTGTGGACCGAGTCATAAAATACCTTAAATAAACTCGACTTTTTTCATTTTGGATCTGTACATCGGGGCCTATATTTTTTTATAGGTTGGGTCGTGTGGGACAAGAAGACTTCGGGCTGGCCCATTAAAATAAGATTTTTCTAAATTTTAGAGAAAAAAAGATTGAGATAAGATATGTACATAAATGTGTTTTCGAGTAATTAAATAAAGTTAAAGAAATTACTAGTGCATTAATGCATTAGACTTTGTGCAAATAACCATGCCATATATTTACCATGAGTATAACGTTATGGTGATATTATTCTACTAGCCTTTAGTGTTATAGTGGTTACTAGTAGAGCTGTCAAAATGGCCTCGGCCCATCGGGCAGACCCATAAGCCCAACAATTTAGCGTGAACTGAGTCGCAAAATATCTTAAAAAAACACGATCATGTCTTTTTGGGTCAGTCCATTGATTATATATTTTTATGGGCCGGGCCAAGCGGGCTTCGGGCTGACCCATAAAAAGAGATTTTGGTAAATTTTGGGGGAAAAAGATTGAGATAAGTTATGATTGCATAAATGTGTTTTCAAGTGATAAAAAAAAGTTAAAGAGGATGAAGATATATTTTCAAGATGATGTGATTAAGGAAATGGTTGTGAGCTGAAGAAAAAATTTGATAAGTATTGGTGATAATACTAAGTTACTTCGTACTTTTACATAGATGTTTTTGTGATATTCATATATATATATATATATATATATATATATATATGGGAGCATATCAAGTGAGAGCATTTTAAAATGAGAGATGAGAGGAATAAATATCAACCATTGGATTCATCAAGAGAGAGAAATTAATAGTAACATTAATGCATTAACCTTCTCTCTCTTGATGAATCTAATGGTTGATATTTATTCCTCTCATCTCTCATTTTAAAATGCTCTCACTTGATATGCTCATATATATATATATATATATATATATATATATATATATATATATATATATATATATATATATATATATATATATATATATATATATATATATATATATATATATATATATATATATATATATATATATATATATATATATATATATATATATATATATATATATATATATATATATATATATATATATATATTTATGAATAAATATTTTAAACATCACTTATATATGTTTATGATGACTCTCTACTTATGTTATGTTGCATATATCTATTACATCCTTTTTTAGAAAATTAAAACTATAATATTAAAATACGGGTCGGGTTGACTCATCGAACCGCACGGGCCTTTGAAAAATGGACCAGACTCATTTTATTTATGTAATCCATTGACCAATCAGATCAGACCAAACCAACTCATTTAAACATGTTGATCTACTGACCGACCGACCCATTTGACAGCTATAGTTACTAGTGTCCAGAGTATGTTATAAATTTCGTATGTTTTAATTTAATTTGCTGCATTGAAGGGTTTGTAGGCTGCCCCATATAGCTATAACTTTCTTTGAAATGTTCAGTATATATATTCAAGTTGGCTTATTCAAAAGAAAAGTCATGAATTGATGGGTCTTATGCATTAATTAAGACATGAAAAGAGAAGACTTATTCATAGGAAAAGTCCACCCAAATATAATACGGTTTTGATCACTTACAAAATCAAATGAATCAAGCAAAATCAAATGAATCAAGCAAGTCATCTTAATTAATTAGTTCCTTAGCTTTGCCACAAAATAATAGACTAAAAAACTTCAATTTTTGAACGTACTGAATAAGTTCAAATCAAGAACGTTTCCTTCACGTAGCTAAACTAGCTCTGACTGGTAAGCATAATCAATGGCGATTGATTAACCTTCTTGATTCCACTTATTAATAATAATAATAATAATAATAATAATAATAATAATAATAATAATAATAATAATAATAATAATAATAATAATCAGAAATTTTATCATAAATAAAAACGTGATCATCTCTAAAGACGTGCAAGAGGAGCTGTTGCACAGGATTTAAAATTTATTAAGGTTAAATTAGTTGAATAGAATATCCTAAAATATTAGTCAAGTTAAATTGCGCTTAAATAAGACTTCTATTTGTTTTGTCATATTTAAACGGTAGCTTAGCTAAAGGTTTTCTAAATTTTGAGAAGACTAGTGAAGTTCCAACCAAAATTCTAAATCAGATTCTTTCAAATAATTCTTTATTTCCTGAAGTTCATTAAAATACTCAAATTCAATCACTTATTTTTTTATTAGAAATTCAATCCCTTAATAAACATATGGCCATTTAATAAACAAAAATATATGCAATTGCACCGAAAAAAGTGGTTGGATTTCAAAATCATAGCATTAACTTCCGTTGAGTTCTTGCAGGGGCTAAAAGTCCTATGTTATTGGAGGACCACCCTGCAATTAATACAAAATACGGAATTCCTGAAATGTTGGCTTCTCCTTGTGCATATAAATGTGGATAGGCAGGTGGAGTAACAGATATCAGAGTTGTGTACTTATAATCTGCTATCATTCATCAAACAATATATTATTAAAAAGAAACACTTCAATATGTCTAATATTTTTCTGCTTATCGGTATACTGTCTATAGTATTAGCATTTACAGGTAATTACAATAACATATACTCATAATTAATTTTGTTAATATATGTTTTTACCTTATAGTATTAATGACAATAAGGTTACGAGTTCGAATTCTGACAAAGTGTCCGTCTATGCAGGTGTACAATCCATAGGAGTTTGCTATGGAATGATTGGCAATAATCTACCATCCAAGCAAGAAGTTATAGATTTATATAAATCAAATGGCATTAACAGAATGCGTTTATACTACCCAGATGAAGAAGCCCTTCAAGCCCTAAGAGGTTCCAACATTGAGTTGATTCTTGATGTGGCTAAAGAAACCCTTTCTTCTCTTGCAAATGCCAATGAAGCCACAAACTGGATCAACAAATATGTCACACCCTACTCACAAGATGTTAAATTTAAATACATCACTGTTGGAAATGAAATCAACCCTAATGACAATGAGGCCCAATACATTCTCCCTGCGTTGCAAAACCTTCAAACTGCAATTTCGTCAGCCAATTTACAAGGCCAAATCAAGGTCTCAATAGCAATAGCCATGTCTTTGATTCAGAATTCATATCCACCTAATAATGGTGATTTTATTGACTCAGCAAAGTCATATATACAACCAATAATCAACTTCCTAGTGAGCAATGGATCACCATTTCTTGCAAATGTGTATCCATATATAGCTTATGTCGGTGATAAACAACACATTCCTCTTGACTATGCTCTTTTTAATCAACAAGGAACCAATGGTGTTGGATACCAAAATCTCTTTGATGCGCAGTTAGATTCAGTATATGCTGCTCTAGAGAAAGTTGGGGGATCGAATTTGCAGATTGTTGTGTCTGAGAGTGGATGGCCATCTGCCGGTGGAGATGGGGCAACACCTGAAAATGCTTCCACATATTATAGTAATTTGATTAATCACGTTAAGAGTGGGAGTGGGACTGTGAAGAAACCTGGTGTGGCTATTGAGACTTATTTGTTTGCCATGTTTGATGAAAATCAAAAGAATGGTGCATCAACTGAACAGCATTTTGGTCTCTTTAATCCTGACAAATCGCCTAAATATCAAATAAATTTCAATTAAATAAATGGATGATTTCAAAAAATATGTGTAACCAAGTATAACTTACTATGAATAATTGTGACAAAGGGCACATCATGTTGTTGTTGTTTGGATGTTTCTATTTAATATAATGAATTAAATAAATGAAAGGTGATGTAATGTTTAACTCTCTTTCTATTCTAGTTTGTGTTTAATGTTATTGTGGAAGACGTCTAAATTGATTTTGTCTCATACTCTTATGTCAAATTTGAGTTTGTTCGGAAGACAAAAGAAGAAACTTTTGCATTAGATAGAGATATTTCCATTAGTGTCGTAGATCATCCATATCTCTTCAAGCACGAGTATAGAGAAAGGAGTTAAACAAAGGAGATGTTAATTCCTTTTTAGGCGAGATTAAAAATGCAACTCCTTTGGATGAAATTTGAAAAGGTGAGTGTCTTAGATTAAATTTAGATATTCGAGTCCTTTAGGTGAGACTTGAAAAAGAGAGTCTTTCATAAGAGATTTGAAAATGCGCGTCCCTTAAGCGAGAGTTAGTTGATCGAGTTCTTTAGGCAAGACTTAGATAGTCAAATCCCTCACACGAGATTTAAGGTGAATCTTTCATACGAGACTTAAAAAAGAGAGTCCCTCGGACCAACGGCCAACTGATGTACAAATCATATTGTTGGGAGGAAATCACAAACGCAACAAAAAAATTCAAAAACATAAACTCTCTCAAATATCATATGCAGCGACAATCAACAAGAAAACACATCAAACAACACAACACAATTTTATTGGAAAAACCTCCGTTAACTAGGGGTAAAAGAACACGGGACTCGTAGGTCACTTAAAATCTGTACTATAATCAACAATGAGTATAAGCAAGGTTCTATGTAACACTAGTTAGAGGTATACATCAACATCATCAAGAATTACAATCAATCTTGAAATACAACAAGAATCAAGAAAGAAAAAAAGCCGAAAAACACCAAGATATTCTAACATCAAAGATGGACTCGACAAAACGACTTAGAAAGCTCAAAATCCAATCACCACCGTTTAGAATGTGTTCTTATAAGTAATGAACTTTGTGTCAAAATTTCAAGTCGATTCGACTGTTGGATTTTGCGCAAGCTCCGATTTTATGGGACTAAACAATGCTGAAATTGAGGCTGCGGAATTTGGATGTGGCTGCTGATTTTTCTCTCTTCTAACTACTTTTATCTGGTTATTTTTCACACTTAAACCCTATTCCTCTTTGTTTGACAATAACAAAGGCTTACACGCATATGGGCCACTAACCCACATCCAATTGGGCCTTTCCAAATAGGATGTATAACTCATCAAACTCTCCCAACCAACTAGTTGAAGGACAACACCAATCCAGCTATTGTGCGACAAAATTCAAACATTGGAATCTAATGCATCAGGAATCCAATGATAACTAACATCAATATTCTTCGACCTCGAGTGAAAGGAAGAATTATTCGATAAGTGAATGACACTTTAACTATCACAAAACAAGACATACTTTTCTTGTTTCACACCAAGTTCCATTGCAAATTTCCTCAACCATAACTACTCTTTTGACGATTCTATGACAGCTATAAACTCGACTTCAATAGTAGAGAGTGCAACACACTTTTGCCATTTTGATTGCCAAGCCATGAATCCCCTCGTAAAAGTTACTATATATATCCCGAAGTAGATTTTTGATCATCCAAGCTTCCGGCCAAATCCGAATATGTATATCCAACCAACATAGGCTTCTTGCATTTCAAAGTTAGTCTCAAATTCGTAGTGCGACACAAATATATCATCACCCACTTCACGGCCTCCCAATGATCTTTTCTCGGATTTGAGAGATAACGACTCACCATTCCCACGACATGAGCAATATCGGATCGTGTACAAACTGTAGCATACATCAAACTACCAACGGCCGATGAGTACGGAGTGTTCTTCATACTCAACTTTTCTTCATCCGTAGATGAACATAGTTTATGACTAAGCTTGAAATGAGAAGCAAGTGGAATGCTCGCCGCTTTATCCTTATGCATACTAAAACGTTGAAGCATTTTCTCCACATACTTTTCTTATGACAAGTACAACTTCTTCTCATTTCGATCTCGAACAATTTCAATACCAAGAATTTTTCGAGCCTCTCCTAAATCCTTTGTAGAAAAAGATTCACTCAAAGTGTTCTTCAACTCTTTAATTCTTGAAATATATTTTCCAGCAATTATAATATCATCCACATAAAGCAAGAGAATAATGAAATCACCTTTGGATAAATTCTGGAAAACACATAATGATCGGCCTTAGTCATCTTGAACCCATGTTCAATCATCACCGAGTTGAACTTTTGATACCATTGGCGATGTGCTTGTTTCAAACCATAAAGACTTTTTTACCAATTTGAAAACATAGTCTTCTTTGCCCTCTTCTAGGAAACCATTTGGTTGCTCCACGCAAATTTCTTCATGTAGATCACCGTGAAGGAAAGTCGTATTCACGTCCATTTGCTCTATTTCCAAACCAAGACTAGCGGCTAGCCTAAGAACCATTCGAATAGATTGCACAATCAGAGGAAAAATCTTTCCTTGATTCATACTTGTTCGGAGGGTATTAAACAAAAGGCCTTTTATCATGAGTAGAATGCCTCAATTCATTAGAAGCAATTGGTTGCTCAATACTTTCAACCTGTTGATCAACCTCATTTTCGACAAAGTCTTACGTAGCACCTACATCAACAATATCATTAGGATTTAAAACATTATCAACATTCAAATCCATATCTTGATTTTCAATTAGAACATCTTCGAAAGTGATAAGGGTAGGAGCAATAGTAGTTAAGTCCGTATCAACCATTTCTTCATCTTCAAAAATCAGATATTTATTCTCAACTCTTTCAATGTTCTCAACAGTATAATCCTCCATGAATACGACATCACGACTACAAATAAGCTTCCGTTGAACCAGATCAAAGAATCGATACCCAAACTCATCAAGTCCATACCCAACAAACACACATTTCTTTGACTTCTCATCCCATTTTGATATCTCATCCTTCAAAATACACACATGAGCCATGCATCCAAAAACCAGAAGATGACGTATACCTTGATCTTGAAAATACTTGTCGAAAGGTCATATATACTCTCCCCCGTTATCGGTTCGGATACACTTGAGCTTTTTCACCCTTTCGCTTGAAACGACTTCAAGGTATCTAACACTTGATATTTTGTCTTCAAGGTATAAGCCCATGTTTTCCGAGAACAATCATTAATGAAAGTCATAAAGTAATATGCACCACCAAGTGATTGTGGCTTCATCGGACCACATACATCGAAATGTACTATCCAACACTTCCGATTTTCTTTTATGTTTAGATGACATAAAGGAAGCTCGCCTTTGCTTACCCATAAAACAATGTGAACACTTTATCAACTTTGCATCGGAAACACCATACAAACCATTATTCTTAGCCAAATAATCAAACCTTTTTCACTCATATAGCACAAGCACTTGTGCCATAATTCAGATGAGCTATCATTGGCACACGTGTTGATATAGCACTTGGAAACTCCAAGTTAGATGATATACAAGTTCAAATTCCTTTTTTCCTTTAGAAACCACCATTGAGTATTCCTTTAACTTTCATTCATTTCCCGAAAAAACAATTATCATATTCTTCGTTATCCTACTTTCCAACGGATAAATGATTGAATCGAAGTTCCGAAATATGTTTGACACCTTTGAGAACTAGAGTAGTCTAATTTCTAGTTTCGACACAAATATCTCCCATTCTGATGACATTAGCATGCCCATTATTTCCCATACGAACAAACCCAAAGTCACATATTTTGTAAGTTGAAAAAGATCACGTCTCGAGGTTGCATGAGTAGAAGCACCACTATAAACCACCTAATTCACCTCATTACATGATAGATTGACATTCTCTACACAACTATCACAAACAATAAAGAAATCATCAACAATATCAATATCTTAATTATTGCTACCTTCCTTTTTGTCGTTGTTGTAGTTCTTCTTCTTATTTTCCCTTTTCAACTTACGACAATACCTCTTTATGTGTCCCTTTTACCTACAATGATGACACTCAATATGAGAAAATCTGTTAGAGCCTCCTTGTGATTTACCACGTGAAGTTCCACGATTACTTGAACCTCTACTTTGATGTCTCCCCCTTGATTGGGTAATTAACACCTCAGAATGTGAAGTAGAAGCTTGTGACTTATGCCTCAACTCCTCATTTAATACACTAATTTTAGCCCAGTCCATCGAGATGATACCATTCGGAGTGGAGTTAGACAAAGATGTCCTAAAAGTCTTCCAAAAATTAGGCAAAGTACCAAGAAGCCTTAAACCTTGAATTTCATCATCAAAGTAAGATTCATCACCAAAAATTAATTTAGAATACCTTGGAAATTATTCAAGTGATTGGTCATTGGTGAACCATCACTATACCTCAATGACATCAATTTCTTGAACAATAAAAACTTATTGTTTTCTGTATTTCTTCCATACAACTCCTCAAGTTTGGTCCAAAGAGAGCGAGCATGTGTCACCGAGCTCACATGATTCAAAAAATTATCATCCATCCCTTGGCGAATAAAACCACAAACTTGTCTATGCAACAAAGTCCATTCTTCATGAAATTACTGAGATATATCCAAAAGAAATATCACAAATTAACTTATATCAAATCAAATCTGTCAAGAGTCCACGCAGCCTATACTGATGTTGTGGTTCAAAATGTCACAACATCAGTCAGGACACATGGTTTTCAATGTAAGCTCATACTCAACTCTATCAGTTTGACCAAGATGTTATGACATATTGCTTAACTTTTTTCAAGCACCATGTTTTAGCAAAATTCTGCCAAGCCTAAAACCATAGACAGATAAATTTTAGGGTAGAAATTCCCCCTTTAAAAACCTAACTTTAGGTCCCTTTGCATGATAAAATTAGAGGCAATTCCCTTTCTCTTTAGTGCTTCCTTTTTCCAATTAAAACAAAAATCATTTTCTTAATAAATTCAAAATACACTAAAAATACGATACGTATTGTATGTCAGGAGGCTTAAATAGATGGGGAAGGGTGAGCGAGAGCATTCCTTAACTCACTTTAGAGTATCTTTGTACATGGGACGCTTGGTCTAGTTGTGCAAAGTATTTGTCCCTATCTCATAGTCTTTATTACGATACGTATCACAAATACTTTTACAATAAAAGGATGAAAAAGGAGTTGGTGGTTTATTACTTCTCGACTCTTCGTATAATCAAATACCCTCAGCCTTAGGGGACAATTTGGCATACGTCTCCTATAATCAACCTTCAACCAATAGCGTGACATCTTGTCTTAGAGCTTTTCAACTTTAAAACCTTTTCATCAAATGGGGTGTTATTTCCGTTCCATCGTAACACAGGTAACACTTAAGTGTCCACACAACGAGCAGCAACACTTAAAATAACCAACAAATAACCATTTTCTAGAAGAACTACAAAGCTCTTATTTCTTCATCGTACATTAAGGATACGTAGGCACAGGATTCAAGAAATCCTGGCAAGCTCACAAATTTAAAACCTTCTTATTCCCCCTTCTTATATAGTAAATCCTTAGATGGCAAAACGCTTAGAAATAAATAAACCAAATGGGTCTCGTTGAATACAACAAATGTGAGGGTTGCTAATACCTTCCCCTTGCATAACCGACATATGTACCCGAGTTTGGTGGCGAGACCATCTTACCAATCCTTTGGGGTTTTCTTGATGTTTCCCCTTCCCTTTGGGGATAAATAAAGTTCGATGGCCACTCTATTTTTTTCGCATAGCGACAACATGTATGTGATGTTGGAGAAGGAATTAGCCTTAGGTTATTATTTGGTTCATGAAGAAAGAGTAAAGAATTGTGAAAGAAAGAGATGGACAAGCTCGTTGATAATAAGTTAGAACATGAATGGGAAGTCCAAAAGAAAGAGTTGGAAGATAAATTAACACAGGATCACAAATCTCAAAAGAAAAAGCTGGAGGAGATGTACAATAAGAAATAGGAAGATGCATTCGCACAAGAGTGAGAAATGCGCAAGAAAAAGTTGAAGGAATTTTATGCAGTATGTGAAAATAGTGTTTTGTGTGTTAAATTTGTTTTTTTTTTGTTGTTGTAGAATACATTTTTATACATTGTGCGTTGTTGTTCATTTTATGATGCACAAATTGACACAAATGGGTGTAACCGTTCAACCGAAAACAAATGAAGTTGATGAGTTTCCTGAAAGATTTGTTTTATATGGTGCAAGCACAAAAGAAAGTTGTTCAGGTGCCCATACCCTTACCCAAAATGAGATGACGGTTCCTTCTGAACATTATATAAGACAATTGGTGTGTTTCATTATGGATCTTAAAGAATTAATTCATATTCAATTAGAGAATTATAGAGAGTTAGAGATTTTCTATGTCGATCCTAAATATATAAGAGATTTTATTTTTGGAAATGAGTGGATGGATGTAGGGATACTACAATTGTGGTGCACATAAGTACAATTTATATTATAGTAAATGTTAATTTTAAATTTGTGCATCATCAATAATTTTAATGTTAAGATTCACTTCTTTTTTTTTTTAAATTTTGTTTAACCATTTAGATGCATACATCTTGTTTGTATAACGATACTACACCATTCTCACAAGAAGACTTTACTGACGTTCATACACGTTGGACACCTTGCTTCAATGCGCTTTATATACTAGAGTCATCACATTGAGTTTGTACATATGTTTGCAATATTTTTTTATTTGATGTAAATAATATTTAAGTTTGTTTTACATTTTGGTAGTATATTGAAGTCATATTTTGGTGCTTACATATAATTTATACATACAGTAGCGGAGCCAGAAAAATCATAAAGCCCGGGCAAATTTTTCTATCAAGATAGGCTTCATAATTTATTAATTTTCTACCCAGACAGAATTTGACATAATATTTTTTGACAAATCGTAACAGATAAACCCTTTAACATCATTTGTGTAAGTATATTATGTATCAAGCATTTGAAGTCGCAAAACTATTACCAATAAAAACTCATCAATATCAGTGTCTTTCTCATGATCAATCATCCAAGTTATAGCATCCTCTAAGCTTGTATTTCCTAGTAAAGAAAAAATATATCTGTTAAAGGTATATATCCAAGTTAGCTAATATCTGTTAAAGTATATATCCAAGTTAGCTAATTTCATGAAACCAACAAACTAACTAAAACAATATAGTGCTCTTGTTGCTCTTGCTTGTGGAAATCCCACAGAAAACTCAATTCAAACAAAAGAAGAATGGAAAAACTTGAACAATTCATTAACGTATATACATAAATTCAAGCTGCATATTATTTGTATGAACTTTTCTCCTGTCTTCAACATTCTCATTATGATTCTTTTCTTTTGGTTTGCTTGCTTTCCAAAAAAAATATCAAGCAATGATCATAAAAAAACAAAAACTAAATAGAACACTGAAACAAATAATATTTTCTGAAGCATAGAAAAACAAGAATGTAGTCATAGGTTTTAGAAGAAAGACATGTCATTGTTGTTGGGGAAGAAGAGAAACAGAGAGATAACACTGTTAATGTCAAGCCCTTCACTTCCAAACTCAAAAATTGTTCAACTTGTTACTTGTGATGATAAAAAATCAGCGGTATCACCAAGCTTCCATGCATCAAAAAAATCGAAAAAGATTTCAATACATATAAACAAAAGAAATTAGTTCAGTCATTACATCGAACACTTGACATGCAAGTACGAAACGGTAAATACCTTAAGAAATTTGGCACCGATTGGTAAACTAGAACTGAACAACAATCATACAACAACAATCAAGTAAGAGAAACAAAGAAGATTGTAACCGAAATCAAATTGAATTCTCACCGAAAGTTAGAAACCGAGTCATTCTTTGAATCGAAAGTTGGGAATACAATCTGCTCCATCAAAAAGCCGCGTTAGGAAGAAGTCGTTGAGTCCGTAGAATCGCAGAATTGCGTTAAGAAAAGGCTTCGTTGCCGGACGGAGCCTGGGCAGCTGCCCTAGCTGGCCGGGCGGTGGCTCCGCCACTGTATACATATAAGCAATATAAGTCATTTGTTGGTTAAATTTTTTCATGTATTTGTTGGTTCGTATTCTATTGTGGTAGAAAATATGGTATATAATACAGGTACTAAAAAAAGGGACATATATGGAATATTAAAAAAACTTTAAAAAACAAATTATTTCACCACGGCTGAAATAATTAACCGTGTTGAAAAGTGACGCGTGAATTATTTTATACCATGGTATATTTGGGAATCAAACTCATGACTTTTATATATTTCACCACAATTGATTAATATGACTGTGGTGATATGTAGTGTGCTATGTAGTTTTTTACCACGGTCACACGCTCGTGGTGGAAAGCATCATACTTACTACCACACACTATCTTACCATGGTTCATCAACTGTGATAGTATCTTTTTTTCAACTGTGGTGGAAAGATCTTTTTCTAGTAGTGACAATGCACAACCTTCGTTGGTGATTTGATGACAAGGGAAATTTCAACGAGAGAGTATTTGAGAGAATGATGATTTCTATTATTTGAGAGGATACTTTACAAGTTAGTTTACTTGCTTTTAGTTGTTTGAACTACTACGCAAAAGACATTTAACAACGGTTAGGAAATGTATATAATCACGCAGGACCAAACGTTGTTATGTAACGTGTTCTAGTATATGTGGCATTTTCAATCAAGGTCTAGTGACCGTCGTAGTAAATAGGAAAGCATGCTCTCTTTAACAACAGTTATTCCTAATAACCGTTGTGATATTATGTGTGAATAAATGTCAATCGTATCATACCAGAATCATCACTACACCATTTTTGAATTGTTATCAAAACTTGTATTATAAGTACCAAATAAATTTGAACAGTTCGAGGTATGAAATCTTTCCAACTTCCAAAGAGAATATAAAGTGTATAGAATTAAAGAAACAATAATGAGCAGTTTTTATTTTTAAACTTCCAAAAGAAGAAGATGAAGAATCAAAAGGAACAATATAAATGCACAAGAACCAAAACTCAAAAACAACTTCATTTCAAAGAATCAACATGTGTTATCCTACTCAAGCTACCAACGATGCTGAGAATCCAAATGTTGTTGTAGAGGATGTTGTGAGGCAAAACCAGCTTGAGCCTTAAGATGTTGCTGTAAATGGTGTTGTGGCGCAAAACCAACATCAAATTCAAGATGTTGCTGAATAGGGTGATGTGTTTAGACTAATGAGAGTTCTTAGGGTGAGGAGAACAAGACTAAGAAGAAGAAGAAGAAGAAGGTTGAGGCAAATAATTAATTTTTTCAATTCTGAAGATGATGATGATGAGGCCTACTATAATAGGTCTAATTTAATCTCAACGAGAGGGTTTAGATATGATAATGGTTTTTGATTATGTAATATTGAAAATTTATGTAATGAAGTTTTAATCTTTTTGTTTAATTGTCTTAACTCTTAAGGCTATCAACTTAACAACCTAAACTATCAGCTTAAACTACAAATTGGATAAACTAACAAACAGATAATTGTAATTGGAAATTCAACAGTTTGCGATGAACTTACTTGTAAGAAACCGTTTTTTAGTTGCAATCCTGTCAAGTTCACTGCATCTTCAAATATTACATTTCATCACAAAGTAAATATTAAACATAAAAAAGATAAGAATCAGTGTAAAATTTTCAAATTTCAAACCCTACTTCAACTATTGTATTTCATAACAAAGTAAATATTAAACATGAAAGAGATAAGAAAACACAACAACTTCAAATTTCTGGAAAATTTCTCTGACTTCAGTTTGTTCTTCAAATTCTTGCTCTTCTTTTTTTAATCTTCATACATAACCTTCAAATAGCCCACAACTTTCAACTATGATTTCATATTACTCTCATATTCATTTCCCAAATTTTCTCTCATGTCTTCATCCCATATGAACAAATTACATGTTTCATCACTCCTCCAAAATTGACATCTCCAAAAAACCCTTTTTTTATTTTGTCCCTTCTTGCATTGGTACAAAACCATACGACTATCACAGCCACGAAAATTTCCAGATTTAGATTTTACAATGGAAGAAGACATAATAAAACCTTTGAATGAGTTTGTCTTCAAATGCGACATTTGAAACGAAACTGAACAACAATAATGAGTATGGGTGTTCTTGTCTTTTTTCCGACGATGTCGATGGTGTTGGTGTTAGGGTTTGTTTCTTTTTTCAGTGGAAAAATAGATACTTAATGTTTAACATATATAAAGAAACGTCAGTGTGTTATCACGGTTTTATAAAGGAGACGTAGTGAGATACCTAATATTTTTTAATTAAATATAAATAAAATTGAATAAGCGTGCATTAACGTAAAATGAATTAACTATTTGAGGAACCTAAGGATCGAATCCAGAAAAACTGAGTTATCACCACAGTTAGATAGTTAATCGTAATTATAATCTTAAAATTTTTAATAAAACATAAAAAACAATTATTAGTGCGTGAGTTTAAAAGTGTCACCACGGTTTTGGACGAACCGTAATAACTTTCTTGTTGTTGTTTTCGCTTTTTGTAGTATTGTTGATTTATCAATGATAAGGTTTATGCTATTTATTGGTTATACGAAAAGTTTCTATATAAACCTAGAGTGTTGAAAGAGAATTCTACACACTTCTCCCTACTACTTATATTTGTTATTTTGACTCCATTACTAATTAATCTATGCCACTAAATTAAAATAGGCCTAAGTCTTTATTAGTCCATTGGTTCAAAAACTAAGATAATAACTATAATCTATTTTATGTGTATATACGAATAAATAATAAAAATTTGATTGATGATAAAAAACACAAATTCAATCAAAATACACAGACTTCCATTCTCTTACGATATCAAATGAATCTAGCAAATAAATTAATAAGTTGAATAGATTTGCCACAAAATAACAAAGAAAAAACTTCAAATTTTGGACGTACTGTATAAGTTCTAACTAAGAACGTTTCCTTCACGTAGCTAAACCAGCTGACTAGTATGCAAATTAATCAGTGGCGGCTATTTAACATTAGTCTTGTAAGCATTTAGCCATCACTCAACAATATATGCGTTTTCACCAAAATAAATAAATGGTTTGAATTCGAAAACATTTAGCATTAACTTCTGTCGAGTGATTGACGGGGCTAAAAGTCTGCATTAATAGTAACATATTGTATTGGCTTCTTCTTACTATTATCATGCTATAAATATGGACTAGCTGCTGTAAGAAGATATATCAGAGCTGCATATTGGTTTATAACTATAACCAATATACGTTCTTTGAAAGAAACATTTGATCATGTCTATCATTTTTCTGCTTGTTGCTATACTGTCCATTGGACTAGAATTTACAGGTCTATACCTCTCTATAATTTGTTATATTGTGTCGTTAATTTTTTTATATATTGCATGGTTTACAATTAGTTTATTATATTGCAGGTGTGCAATCCATAGGAGTTTGCTATGGCACGAATGGCAATAATCTACCATCAAGGCAAGAAGTTATAGATTTATACAAATCAAAAGGCATTGCTGGAATGCGTATATACAGTCCTGATGAAGAAGCCCTACAAGCCCTTAGAGGTTCCAACATTGAATTAATCCTTGATGTGCCCAGGGATACCCTTTCCTCTCTAACAGATGCCAATGAAGCCACAAATTGGGTAACCAAATACGTGACACCCTACTCACAAGATGTTAAAATTAAGTACATCACTGTTGGAAATGAAATCCACCCTGATTACAATGAGGCCCAGTACGTTCTCACTGCTTTACAAAACATTCAAAAAGCAATTTCAGCAGCCAATTTACAAGGCCAAATCAAGGTCTCGATAGCAATAGACATGACTTTGATCGGTAAATCCTATCCTCCCAAGGACGGTGTTTTTACTGACCAAGCAAAGTCATATATACAACCAATAATCAACTTCCTAGTGAGCAATGGATCACCACTTCTTGCAAATGTGTATCCGTACTTTGCTTATATCGGAAATGAACAAGACATTCATCTTGACTATGCTCTTTTTAACCAACAAGGAAACAATGACGCTGGTTACCAAAATCTCTTTGATGCGCAGTTAGATTCAGTATACGCTGCTCTTGGGCAAGTTGGGGGATCGAATTTGCAGATAGTTGTGTCTGAGAGTGGATGGCCGTCTGCTGGTGGAGATGGAGCCACAACTGTCGATAATGCGTCAACATATTATAATAATTTGATTAATCACGTAAAGAGTGGGAATGGGACTCCGTTGAAGCCTGGTACAGCTATTGAGACTTACTTGTTTGCCATGTTTGATGAAAATCTGAAGACTGGTGCATCAACTGAGCAACATTTTGGTCTCTTTAACCCTGACAAATCACCTAAGTATCAAATAAGTTTCAATTAATTAAACAGATAATTCAAAGAAATATGTAACTGAATATACAAATAATTGTGCCAGTGTGTGTGTGTGCACAAGACGTTGTGTTTGCATGTTCCTATTTATATAATGAGTTGAATAAATGAAAGATCATATATATTGTTTAATTCCCTCTTTCTATTTTGGTTTTGTTGGATGTTTTTGTGGAAAATATCAAAATTGATTTTTTTTTCTAACACTTCCATGTCAACCACGATATTGATAAAATTAAATACAATTGACATTCTATGTACTATCCCTAAATAAAATAGATACGTAAGCAAAATTCATTATTTTAACTTAAATAACATTTTAGCTTTGATACTCGAACCATGAGGAAGCAGATCATTTGTTTGTCTAATGTAGGTTTATTGTAAGTTTTTTTTTTTCCTTGTAGATTAATCTGCGGAGGCGTTAAAACCATAGTAAATGTTGGAAAATTCAAATTATTTCAGTTCATCAATTCTTCCGTAAGTACATTTACAGAACATGTTAAAATAAGAAATTTCTTTATTAACCTCCCAACCTTCTTGGTCACCTCCGGCGAAAATCTCAAAATGCCCCTATATTTCGGAAATACATTTCCGAAATCATTTTCTTTTTGAAAAAAGATTGATTTCGGAAGTGCACTTCTGAAAACACTTTATTTTTATGAAAAAAAAAAGTGTTTTCGGAGATGTATTTCCGAAAACACCTTTTTTTTTCCAATAAAAAGGTGAATTCGGAGATGCACTTCCGAATTCACCTCCCCTGGAATATTTCGAAAATACAGTTCCGAAATATTGTCTAATACAGAAAACAAAAATCAAGGTGAATCAATTGTATTAATTTCCAAGATTAGATTAAACTTAATTGATTAATTTCTAATATTAGATTAAGTGTTCTTTAAAAAAATAAAAAGTTGTATTTAATTATATTTATGTCTGCTGTAGCAACCTGCCCTAAAAATTAAGATTTAGAGTCGCCACCTATTCTGAAGGGCGAATAGGAAACCCTACGCAGTTAAGAAATCTGGGTAAGTTATTATAATCAGGTCGAGGGAAGGTGTTAGGCACCCTCAACCCTTTCCTATTGGCTTTGAATTTAAGGGGCAAGTTTTATGGCTAAAAGTTAAGGTTAATAGCTAAGGAATTGAATAAGGAAAAATTTGAGATTTTAGGGAGGGGGACTCGCCTTGGTTATCCAAGTGCCTACGTATCTCCTTAGGGAGAATCAGAGTCAACGTAGTTCGGGCACAAGGTTGTACGCCTTAGAATTGATTATGAAATGGTTTGAAGGCTTTTTGAATGGCCTATCGTAGTTTTTGAATAAGGATGAAAATCCGTAGTTTGATTTGAAGTGTTTTGAATATCTTGGGCGTACAACCCTGATTTGATATGGCACCGTTAGTTGCGATGATCAATGGATTTGATCATTATAGTTAACGGATTAATGGGCATTGCTGGTTACTCAGATCGATAGATTGATCGTCGCAGGCAGCAAATTAAAATGTATTTTAATTTTATGTATTCTTTATCTCTCGTCTAAAGCGACTAATAGCTTTAGTCGGGTCGAGGAGAGAAGTAAACTTGAATCGATTATATCATTAATAAATAAATTAGAATCGATTATATTATTAATAATTAAATGATAAAAATTATTTCTCGTCTACTGCGACTAATGGATTTGGTCGGTTCGAGGAGAAAATTGGATTAAATCATCAAGAGAGAACAAATAATTAAACAATTAAGATTTCACAAAACTAATTAATTAAATGCTATTTTTAATCTTGTAATTTTCTCATGTTTTATTCTTTTATCTCTCGTCTAGTGAGACTGATATATTCAGTCGGGTCGAGGAGAGAATTAATAAAGAATAGATTAAATTAATTAATTAACAAATAAATTAAATTGATCAAAATTATTTCTCGCCTAATGCGACTAATAGGTATAGTCGGTTCGGGGAGAAAGTTATATTAGATCATCGAAAGAAACAAACAATTAAACAATTAAAATTTACAAAATTAAAATTTATTTGAAAACTACAAGGGGTGTATGTTATTAGGAGATAACAATTATGGGAGGTGTGGATAACATTGGGTTAGGCCCAATGAGGTTTTGAATCCGTGTGATTGTATGTGAGCGTGCGTACAGAGTCAAGGTGTGTCTCAAAGCTAGTGAGCGTTTGATCTAGAGATATTGTCATCCAAGGGTTTGCATGCATTTGGACTGAGGGAGTATAATAAGTGAAGCATACAGAATCAAGGATCATGTGACCATCATGAGGCCACATGGCGAAGATCTGACGGTCTGTGGGGGACTTAGTCTTCTAACTCACACGATTCAATCTTCATTTTCTCGTTCTCGTTCTCTCTCTTCGTTTCCCCTTCTCTCATGCTCTCAACTCCTTCACCCAATGAAACCCAGGAAACCGCCCCCCACAACGCCGTAAACCACCCTAGCTACGCCGTGAAACCTAGGATTCGGATGAAGATCTCCATGATCTTCATCCTCTTCATCTCCCCCTTCATCAATCAAACCCCAGAAACCCAGAACTCATCGTAAATCAAGAATCCTAACCCTATATTAACCCAAATCCACACAATAGCCCCAAATTTAACACATAACCAGCAATTCAAACCCAAAGAAAACACATAGACATGCAATCCCTAAGCTAAGTGACGAATTGCGTTTACCTTACGATATTGATTTCTGGAACGTGTATACTTCGGATCTCCTTCTAATCTCTCCCCTCTTTCCGTGTTCGCAGGTGATTTGAAGATGAAGGCCCAGATGCTCAAAAACTTCGCTCGTGGCGGCGCTTCAATTTCCAGAATCCTCTTTCAGCAACCTCTGTCTCATCTAATTTTCTTTTCCGTTTTATAGCATTAGGGTTAGTTTAAGTTAGGAAATTATAGATTGATTTTAGGATTTGTTCGATTCGATTAGGTTGTGATATGGACGAATTTTATTTGTAATCGATTCGGATTCAATAAAATATTTAAGATTTGATTCAGTTATTATTGTGTTTGAAGATTTAATTTTGTTTAGTTAAGATTTGATTGATTCTGGATTGATTCTTCGTTTGCGTTTTGATTCCCGTTTGCGTTTTGATTCAATTCTGCTACGATCCATGGGCCTAGGTATGGATTTGCAGGATTAGGGTTTGTTTGCAGATGATGAGCGGCGGCGGCGCAAGAGGAAGCTGAAGACGAAAGTGAACAGGACCGGGTTGGGTCCTTGGTTGACCCGGCCCACCTACGCGAACCCGGTCCAAGCTCTTGACTCTGCCTGGCCCTAATCCAACACCCACGTGGCCCATTCATTTCACTTAACTTGTTAATCCACTTAACCTGACTAATAATTAACACCCCCTAATAATAGAACTAGTTAATAATAGTACTTTTAATAATAGTTATTAGTAATATTGGTTAATAAAATGAACTGAAATTAACAATAGTATTTTAAAAAAGAATAACAGTTAAAATTAATAATACTAATAGTCTTGCAGTTAGTGATAATAATAATATTAAAAGTGAAAAATGATACTCCCTCCGTCCCAAAATAAGTGTCACATTTACTTTTTAGGTTCATTGAATATTTAATGTATCTAGTCTGTATAGAGACCAGATACATTAAATATTCAATGAATCTAAAAAGTAAATGTGACACTTATTTTGGGACAGAGGGAGTAATAAAAATGATTAAATGATAAGAGATAAATGGGCCCAAAACAAAATGGATTTCCCCAAATTTTCCTATCTACACCTCCACTTTATTTTAACCAGTTTACAAGGGCATTTTATAAGAGGGCGAGTTTAATAATAGGTATATTAAACCCTATGGCTCTTAATTTTAACGCCTTTTGTAATTCAGAAGATGCGAATAGCATCGGGTAAATTTTGGGGTATGACAGCTGCCCCTATTTAATTATCTTGGATTGAATGGCGTGAGAATACGCAGGTCTCACGCTTTTCGATTCGAAGAGTTATTAAATAATGGAAGACCCCCAAATTTACCCTGTGCTCGAGTGTGTGAGGAAAGAAGTGTCTTGCTAAAGCCTGAGACTTACATAGCGAGGACTCGCAGTCAGTTGTGTAAAAGATTGTTTTTCTGAATGCATATGTGTATGCATATGATCCTGTTGTTTGTACAATGTACATGTGTGAATGCTTATGCATGAAAATGTTGCGTGTATGCACCTGAGTACGTATGTATGATAACTCCAATGTTTTATCTCCTTATCACCCATTGAATTTGTTTAACCCTTTTGAGATGTTTCGCGAGTCCTAGTTCGGATTGTATTTGAGGAGAGATGAGGTAATGTCTTACATAAGACTATCTGGAGAGGTTTCCTGAATAGGATAGATCATTGACAGATGTGACAGAGACTAGGCTTCAAACAAAGCTCGGGAAGAATTGTCTTAGAGAAGACTGACTGATGAAACTCTTTGAAAGAGCAAGATGTGTCTTAAAAAAAGATTGGATAAATGGTTGGAGAATATTACCTAAAGAAGTTAAGACATGTCTTAGAAAAGATTACCTAGAAAGGGTATGATATGTCTTGAACAAGACTAAACCGGAAAGGCTCCTAAAAAGATATGAACGTCTTAGACAAGATTACTTAGAAAGGCTTCTAAAAAGATATGGGACGTCTTAAACAAGATTAACCTAAAAAGATTCCTAGAAAGGATATGAAACTTTTTAAACAAGATTACCTAGAGAGGCTTCTAAAAAGATATGAAACGTCTTAAACAAGATTGACCTGGAGAGGTTCCTAAAAAGGATACGAAGTGTCTTAAACAAGATTACCTAGAGAGGTTCCTTGAAAGGATGTGAGATGTCTTAAACAAAACTATCCTAAAGAGGCTTCTAAAAAGATATGACACGTCTTAAACAAGACTAACCTGGAGAGGTATCTAGAAAGGATACAGGGTGTCTTAAACAAGATTACAAGGTTAACCCAGATATGTCTTAAACAAGACTGACATAGAAAGACTCCTATAGAGGATAAGAAAGGTTTTAACGAAGACTACCTAGAAAGGTTGATAAGCGTCTTGAAAAAGACTACCTTGAAAGGTAAGAAACTCTTTGATTGTTTCTGAATTGCCTTTGAAGAGAGGCTCGGAATGAAGCGTCGAAATTGTTAAGATTAAATCGTTGAAACGATTGTATTTGCACCGTAATTGTTGAAACGATCGTGTTTGCACCGTATTTGGATGATGATATCCTTTTGACTCTGGAGTGACCTGAAAAGGCAAATGTTGATTTCATGCAATGTTATGATGCATGTGTCATGTAATGAGATTCTCAAAATAAATGAGAATTATGTATGTACGACAATCCCACATTGTAGGTTGTGAATAATGCAGGCGTAGGAAGGCCAATTATGCAGCAATGCTCCTTGTGTGATACTAGGGTGATTTCCTCAATATCAGAAATTTTGAGAGACGCACCATTTGACTTGAAGGAAACTATCCTTGGAGGGAACTCGAATATTACCATGTCATGCCATAAACCTGATATGCACTGCCCCAGTATTTGAATTCTTGAAAGATATGCCCCAATCAATAGGATCATTGATTGCATGCCCCTGTTTAGGAGAACCCCCTAGATGTGGTTCCCCCAGTTCAGGGATCTTTATTAGCAATGATTGCCTTTGATTAACCCAATCTCCATGATGCTAAGTATTGATTCGAATGTGAAGCAGATGCTCTTCAGAATTAGTCATGCGTCTCGGTCGTGTCCGATGGACAAAAGTTTACTGAATACTCAGAATGAGATGATGTCTTCTAGGAATTACCTGAAGCGGTTCCTGGAATGGATATGAGATCGTCTTGAACAAGATTGTGCTTTAAACAAAGCTCGGGCGGCACGTTTGCAAAGAAGGTCAAAAGATTCCCGTAGAGGACAAAGACTATTTTAAGGAATGTAACGTTTTAAACAAAACTCAGGAAAAGACATCTCGAAGAAGACTATCCTAGAAAGGATGGGATACCGCCCTAAAGAGGAATGTACTTTAAACAAAGTTTGACAAGGTTTATCAGAGGAATTTAAACATGTCTTAAAAAGACTAACTGAAAAGATTGACGAGTGTCTTAAAGAAGATTACCTAGAAAGGTTCCTGGAAAGGATGAAGGATATTCTTAGAGAATATTACCTGAAAAGGGTAAGGGATGTCTTAAAGAAGACTAGATGAAGAAGTTAAGAGGTGTCTTACAGAAGACCACTTAGAAAAGGTTCTTAGGAAGAAATATGTCTTAAAGAAGACTTATCTGAAAAGATTTCTGAAAATGACGAGAGACACTTGAAAAGGTTTTTAGAATGTGTCTTAAAGAAGACTATTTGAAACGGGCTCCTAGAAAGGATAATAGATATTTGAACATGTCTTAAAGAAGACTACATGGACAGATTGAGAGATGTTTTATCAAAGTTCCTGGAAAGGACGTGAGAGTGGTATTGACAACATTTGATACTGAATGCCCTTTTGCAACGTGCCCCCTAGTAATGGACTTGCCCCATGGGCTACTCAGAGTCCTTGAGAGATCCCATGGATCTTGATTAGATTGCCCCAGATAAATAAGATAACAACGGGCCATGCCTTGTGTATACAACAGCCATCCGAGTCTGGCGTAAGAGATATTTCTTCTTTGATGTGCTTTTAAAGCTATTGCGCCTGTCGGTAGGATTTTTTTTAGCCATTAGCCATGCCCCATGCAACTTCTCCCTGATGTTAAAACATTTGAATCTATATAGACCAGTGTGCTTTGCGACGAAATTCATAAGATGCGAATGCATACGTCTGTCTTGAAAGTTTAAAAACATTTTTGAGTAAAACAGAGTTTTTTTTTGTAAGAAAGTGATATCAACTCAAGAGTTATAGTAGACCTTAAGGAGTCGGGATACCTTTTTGTAACGGTATGCTTTCGAACTAACCATGCTTCAGTTAGGACTTTTAAGGGTTGTAATGTGGCCTTAGTTCGGGATTTTAAGAAACAACAGATATAAGGCTCAAAATTTATTTAACCCACCCCAATCTTCGTGATGTTCTCCAGTCCTATGCTCAGTTAACTATGCGTTTAAGCTCCAAAAGACTTTGGGAATTATAACATTGACATTTATGATGGTTCAAAAACCAAAGGTTTATCTGCAAAGACAGTCATCCTCCTTTTGTAATATTTTCCTTTTGTCAAGGGTATATAGTGACCCCTTTTTTTTTTACTTTATTATCCCTAATTTTTGCCTGAACTGTTTATTTAAAATTACAGTCTGCAGGATGCCCCAATTTTGCCTAAGTCTCCCTTAATAGGTTTTGACTTGGCAGGCCTTGCGTTGTTTTTTCTTTTTCTTTGCAGACATTGACTATCATGCTTAATTATGACGGAGAACCATCAGTGATTATGTTCAAAGGAACAATTTAGGATAATCAAGTTAACTGAATAGCTACCCTACCCCAGGTTATATTTTGAGGGTTTTTATTTTGTACGTGAAGGAAAACTCCTACTTCTTAGGCTCAAAGGGGTTGGCGAGGGATTAACATCCTTATATCTCCACTGTATTGGAATTGAAACAATGCATGTACATCGTCAACACGGTCTGTTCGAAAGCGTACTGTATGAGATTGTGGTATCATTTTCGTCATTCTCCCTCTAAAGGTACACATCTTTGAACAAAAGTTGAATATCACAAATAATAAAACCAAGTAAAAACACAGTTTTTAATATAGTGAAAACACTAGGAATAAACCAAGACAAACGTAAGCAATGCATTAATGATTATTGTAAAGTACATAGCGTATACTGCAAACCAATGTTTAAACAAACTGAAAGGAAATTGCAAATGAAAACAAAACTAATGATCTAAGAAACCCTCCTTCTAGCCACTTATAGCATTAGACTTGCGAGGCTCTTCGAACTCAATGAGCCCTTCTTCGATTAAATCTTGGATCTTGTGCTTCAACGGCCCACAATCCTCTGTATCATGACCAGGGCTATCTGAATGATAAGCGCACCTAGCATGATGCTTGTACCCAGGAGCGGGGTTAGCTGGAGCTGAGTATGGAGGTAGCAGCGTTATCAAGTTCTGACTGAGCAAGTATTGCAAAGCTTGAGACAGTGGCATGTGCAATGGGGTAAATGATCGTTTTGGCTTGGACCTCCAGGTGCGTTGGCCACCCTGTTGCTTTTGTTGATCCTTCTATTGTAGTGCCGGGTGTTAGAACAAGATTTGTTCTGATCAATATTCTTAGTTTTGATGATAACAAGGATATGAATTTTGTGTGAGATAATGTGGTACTCTAATACATTGCAATTTCCCTTTCAGGAAATATATAAAGAGTATGCACAAATCAGCGCTCAGAAGCTTTGTCTCAGAAGGTTCAGCATGCAACATCAGAACATGGTCTGGCAAGACATCAGAAGATGGTCAAGGCAGAATCAGAACATGGGTCTATGGAAGCATCAGAAGAACTTGAGATCAGAAGCAGAAGCACTGAAGTTCTCATGGTATCACGCTCAGAAGCACTTCAAGGTCAGAAGACAAGAAGATGCTATGCACCAAGCTGTTTGACTCTGATGATATTCAAATATTATATTCACAAACATCAGATCAGAAGAAAGTACAAGTGGCAGGCTACGGTGACTGACAAAAGGAACGTTGGAAGCTATTAAAGGCAACGTCAGTAGACACAGCGTGAACAAGGCTCGAGGTAGTTGACAAAAGCGTGAAACATTAAATGCAATGCTGTACGGAACACGCAAAGCATTAAATGCTCCCAACGGTCATCTTCTCAAGTGCCTATAAATATGAAGTTCTGATGAGAAGCAAGGTTGACGATTTGCTAACAATTAACTTGCTGAAACGCTGATCAAACTCAAAGCTCAGAAACTTCATCTTCATCAAAGCTCACTACATTGCTGTTTAATATATTAGTGAGATTAAGCTTAAACGTTAAGAGAAATATCACTGTTGTGATTATAGCTTTTAAGAAGCATTTGTAATACTCTTAGAATTGATTACATTAATTTGTAAGTAACTAGAGTGATCAAGTGTTGATTAGGATACTCTAGGAAGTCTTAGCTTGTGTCTAAGCAGTTGTAATTAGAGTGATCACGTGGTGGTCAGGATACTCTAAGAAAGTCTTAGCTTGTGTCTAAGCATTTGTTCCTGGAGTGATCAGGTTGTGATCAGGATACTTTAGAAGACTTAGTCGCGGACTAAGTGGAAAACCATTGTAATCTGTTGCGATTAGTGGATTAAATCCTCACGTGAGGTAAATCACTCCGTGGGGGTGGACTGGAGTAGTTTAGTTAACAATGAACCAGGATAAAAATAACTGTGCAATTTATCTTTATCGTTCAAGTTTTTAGACTACACTTATTCAACCCCCCCCCCCCCCCCCTTTCTAAGTATTTTTCTATCCTTCAATTGGCATCAGAGCGCCGGTTCTAAGGTGCAAGCACTTAACCATGTTTAGAAAAGATTCAGGAAGAGAAAAACGCTTCAGTAAAAGATGGCTGGTAATGAACACACATCTACATCTGGCTCTGCTGAGCAATACAACGGTAACAATGGTTATACTAGACCACCAGTATTTGATGGTGAAAACTTTGAATACTGGAAAGATAAACTGGAAAGTTACTTTCTTGGTCTGGATGCTGATCTATGGGATCTTCTGTTGGATGGTTACAAACATCCTGTTAAAGCTACTGGTGTAAGGCTCACGAGAAGCGAAATGACTGATGATCAAAAGAAAGATTTCAAAAATCATCACAAATGCAGGACTGTTTTGCTGAATGCTATCTCTCATGCTGAGTATGAGAAGATATCTAACAGGGAAACGACTCATGACATATATGAGTCATTGAAAATGACTCATGAAGGAAATGCTCAAGTCAAGGAGACTAAAGCTCTTGCTCTAATCCAGAAATATGAAGCCTTCAAGATGGAGGATGATGAAGATATTGAGAAGATGTTCTCAAGATTTCAAACTCTGACTGCTGGATTGAGAGTTCTGGATAAAGGCTACACCAAGGCTGATCATGTAAAGAAGATTAACAGAAGCTTACCCAGAAGATGGGGTCCAATGGTGTCTGCATTCAAGATTGCAAAGAATCTGAATGAAGTTTCTTTGGAAGAGCTGATCAGTGCCCTGAGGAGTCATGAGATTGAACTTGACGCTAATGAACCTCAGAAGAAAGGTAAGTCTATTGCATTAAAATCTAATATTAAAAAATGCACTAACGCCTTTCAGGCTAGAGAAGAAGATCCTGAAGAATCAGAATCTGAAGAAGAAGAAGATGAACTGTCCATGATCTCCAGAAGGGTAAACCAACTCTGGAAGAGCAAGCAAAGGAAGTTCAGAGGCTTCAGAAGTTCAAAGAGATTTGAACGTGGAGAATCTTCTGGTGACAGAATATCTGACAAGAAGAAGGCTGTCTGCTATGAGTGCAATGAGCCTGGACATTACAAGAATGAGTGTCCAAAACTTCAGAAGGAGAATCCCAAGAAGAAGTTTCATAAGAAGAAAGGTCTTATGGCAACATGGGATGATTCAGAAGATGAATCAGACTCTGAAGATGAGCAAGCCAACTTTGCGCTGATGGCTACAGAAGATGATGGATCAGAATCTACATCAGAATCAGATTCTGAAGAGGTATTTTCTGAACTATCTAGAGAAGAGTTAGTTTCCAGTCTAACAGAGCTTCTTGAATTAAAAGCTCATCTTAGTATCAAATACAAAAAGCTGAAAAAGAAATTTGAATTTGAAACTAAGAAGCTTGAGTTGGAAAATTCTGAATTAAAAGAAAAAGTTTTAAAATTATCCAATAATGTTGGATCTCCTTCTGATTCAGAAAAATCCACTCCCAGTCTGAATCATATTCTGAAAGAATATGATTTAAGTTTCAGGAAGTTCTTATCTAGAAGTATTGGCTGAAGTCAGCTAGCTTCTATGATATATGTTGTGTCTGGGAACAAGAGAGTTGGCATTGGTTATGAGGGTGAAATCCCATACAAGCTTGAATCTGTGGATGATATGAAAATATCATACAAGCCTCTGTATAACCAATTTAAATTTGGCCACTCCCATGATATTAAGCACACATCACATGCACAAAGTTTTCACATAACACACACCAAGAAGCATGTGACACAACCTAAGAAATATCATGGAACTCAGAATAAGAAGTATCATACTGTTCCTCCTGTTAAATATTTTGCTAAACCCAAGTTCAATCAGAACTTGAGGAGAACTAACAAAAAAGGACCCAAGAAATTGTGGGTACCTAAGGAGAAGATAATATCTGTTGCAGATATCCTTGGCGGCAAAGAGGACAGAAAGCAAAATGTCATGGTACCTGGACTCTGGGTGCTCGCGACACATGACGGGAAGAAGGTCTACATTCCAAGACCTGGTGCTTAAACCATGTGGAGAAGTCAAGTTTGGAGGAGATCAGAAGGGCAAAATCATTGTGTCATACCCCAAAATTTGCCCATACTATTTCTCTTATACAAGTTCAATCAATACATGAAGCTCCAATGCACACTCTCCTAAACATCAACCCTCAAACTAGGGTTTTGCTCCTCTCAAAGAAAAATTAGGTTCTGACACCTCAAGTGGACCTCAGGGTCTCTCACATGGCTTATAATATCCTCATGATAAGTTTCAAGCTCTGATTCCTCAGAATGTTCAATCAACTGCTCAAACGATCAATAATCGACTGGTTACCCTAAAAGTCAAACTATGGTCAAACCACCGATTTTTGGTCAACATCCTCATTGAAGTATCATTCACCATTTGATCAAGAATTGATCATGGTTCATCAAGGAAAGATCAAAAATCAACAATTCAAAAGGTTTCTAAATTAGGGTTTCTAGGAGAAAGTCAACCCAACTTTGGCTGATCATATCTCTCTCATACTTCATCACAAATTCCCCAACAAAAGCCTATTCCCAAGGAAATTTCATTCTCTACAACTTTGATGTTGGGCTCAAAGTCATGAAATGCACCATTTGAGAGATATAAGCCAATACATTATAGGTCCTCCAAAAGGTCAACAAAAAGTCATCTTTTTTAAAAGCTCATAACTAGAACATGGTAAACTCAATTGAGATGAAACCAAAAGGATGCTTTAGAGGACTCTTTAAGCCTTCTAAAATGGTCAAGAACATCTTCATATGATAGAAATTGAAGGAGATACAAGGCTCAGAAGTTGGTCGATTCTCAAGAAAAACACAAAGCCCTAATTGCACAAATTGATGTTGTTGGACTAATGGGCCTAAAAGATGCATTCCAAACTTGTCCACGGGCCTTAAAATAATCTTTAAATTAATTATTTTATATTTACAATATTTATTTCATTTATTTGAATTTTAGTTCATTTAAATATGGAATAAATTATTATAAAATATAAAAATTAGTTTTAATCAAAGATTTGATTTTTAATCAATTGAAATCAATCAAGATGATCCAAATAATCACATGGGAGAGTCTAAATTCGTGGAAAACACCATGGAAAAGATATCATGCAAATTTGGAAAGATTTAGAATGATTTTTAAAACAAATATTTTCTTTTTCCAATAACTCAAGGACCAAGCCCATTCATGACCTAATTCTCACACATAAATACACTCCACAATATCAGAATAAGGGGAGGACGAAAAAAATAGAGGAGAGAGCTAGGGTTTCAAGGTCATATTATTCAAGGAAGGTGCAATTTTCGTTTCATAAGTTGCAGCCGAGTTCAAAGGGAACCAACCATCCCACACGTTTCTTGAGATGTCAAAGTTTGTGAGATGTATTAGTGAAGCTGTGAACCATCATATGGAAGCTACGACGTCACAATCACAAACCGCCATTGATAGGGCACAAGGAAGTTTCGATTCCGGGTTCATGTTTATACATGGTTTTTGACCAAAACAACGCCGTATTCATGATCAGGGGTTTGTTTCCATGCGATCTGGGCTTTTTATTTCGTCGTTACCATTGTTTCTTGCGATTGTTGCGTTTGCAGGTACAGCTACGACAATTTCGTAGCAAATTTCTTAGCAGCATGGAAGCAATTTCGTAGCGAAGCTTTTGGAGAAGACAATGAATAGTAAGTTTGAAAGTTTGACTACGTGTGGAGCGAATTGGTTGGTCGGTCAGCGAATTCACCTCTCTCTCCACCTCTGATTGGATTTCACGCGCAGCGAGGGCCCCACCTTGGTTTGTATGTTGACTTTTCAGTTTCCTCACACTTTTTTTCATTAAATTCTTATTGAATGATTAAGTAATCAAGGAAGCAATCCGGCTCAGTTGGTCAGCGCATGAACGTGGTATATATGCAGACCTGGGTTCGAACCCAGGGTTTTCAACTATTTTATTTGTATTTTCTTTCACTACGATTCAGTACAGCACGCCTACGAAGGACAGCAATGCACCCACAACTGTGAACCGTCCGATCTCTGGCAAACAATGATCCAACGCGTCCAGAAACGCTAGTCCACCGTGCACCTTCAGGGGACGTCCATACAAGATTCTGGACGCCCAGCTAAGTTTCTTTAACTATTTTTATTTTATTTTAATTACATAAATATTTTTTATCTTATTAATTTCTTTTCTTTTAATTCTTTCCTATTATAATTACTATTACTTTTATTTTTATTTATTTATTCTAATAAATTATTTTTTTATAGTAATATAATTATTTACTTTTTAATCTAAACCCGATTTTTCCATAATCTTATTGATAATTGTTTTAAACTATAAAAATTATTATTTTTGCATGTGCTTTTTATCAATTAGTAATTTTTAACCTTGATGCATTTATAAACCTTATTCTATTATAAACCTTAGAATCCTTTGGTAGGTGTTTCCATTAAGGCATCTTTTAGCCTTATGAACCTTGTAGGTCACAATAGGTTTTCTTAAACATACCCTTTAGGGTTTGTAAGTTTTTAGGGTTTATAATCAATTAGGGTTTAGAACTCCAAATGCACTAACCCTTATTTTCTTCTTATCATTAATTTTCAGGTTTAATCAAAATCCTCCGACCACGCGCCATGCCAATCAAAAAGCTAAGTTCCGACTCTTTTTCTTAAATTTAATTTTTATTAATTGTTACATTTGCCTTATAGGTTCAACTAGGGTTTACTTCATCTGTTAAAGAATTCCGCCTACACTCACCCCTATTATTTTCATGTTAATTTTCAGGGTCTATCAAGGTTCGAGGGAATCAAGGCATTCAACATTTAAAATTAATTATTGATTTCTCTTATTTCTGCCTTTTAATTTCCCCCGTCCCCGCAGGTGTTTATTGTAATAGCGTAGGAAATTTTATTTTCTGCCTTTATTTTATTTTAATTGTTTTAATTGCGTGGTTAGTAATTTAGGGAGTGAAAACCATAAATTGAATATAGAATCACCTAATTATAAGATAAATGCCATTGAAGTTAACCACTTGTTTGTGCCACACACGCACCTTTAGGGTAATCCCTCTGGTTGCCTTGTTGCCTTATTATTGTTGCCTTGTTGCCTTAAATTTGTTGCCTAAGAATAGTCAAGTCCCTCGATTCCGAGGATACCTAAAGCAATGTTGCCCGTCGCCTTCAAAGTTATAGAAACTCCCTCGAGGTTGCCTTATAAAGAATAACTGTCCCAATTGCTAAGGTATCCTCGCATGATGCCTAAATTATTAAATGACTATTATATCCTTCCCTTAGACTACCTGCCCTCTTTATGGCAAGGGTCAGTCATATGGCGAACGATAACTTCGATGACCCTTAAACATCCAATTGAAAGGCTTCCTACCCTCTCATGGTATGGATAGACCCTTTCGCCTGAAAGACTTAAAGAACACGAAAGACAAACTTAGGGTAGATAGCTATTAATTGCTTGCTCATAATCAATTCAAAAGTCAAATGCTTTTCACACCTCCTATTTCAAAACAATTTCCAAACAAGGCTACGCTTATTTACAAGCTAAAGTCCTTAACGAAATCTTTTTACTATCCACACACGACACTTTTCAAACAATTCAAACAAACAAGTGAGCTAAGCAATTAAGAGCCCATGGATAACCATGGATGCAAAGGGTGCCTTACACCTTCCCTTTGTATAACCTACCCCCCGAACTCGATCTCTTTTCAAAGGTCTTTCCTGTTCTTTTTGCCTTTCCAATTGGATAAAATAAAAGTCGGTGGCGACTCTTGCTATCCGCACATTTTAATATAAAGTCAGTTCACCGTATTACAGAACTGGCGACTCTGCTGGGGATGATTTCGAATAAAAGAGGGGTTACCTTAGAGCTAGGATCACTTTAAATTTGTTTGACTTGTTTGCTTTATCTTTAAAAGGCTGTTTTGGGTATTCTGCTGTGTGAAAGATCCTACACCCGGATCTAGTGTACCTTAGGTATGTGGCATTAGACCAGGGAGACTGTACGACATGTATCGTTATGGTTGATCTGGTGGCCACCGTTAGTGCGACGCTTTGGTTTGTCCTGATGGCCCTTGAAAGTGATCGAGGAGACATTTGGCTACCGCGTGGTGTCACAAGCACTAATTCGCCCTTAGAACCCTAGTTGAACTTGACTCTGGCCTATAGGAAGTAGCGAGATAGCTGGCTTTGGATTCCTGACTGAAGCTGGTTGATACTCGATGCTACACTCATTGAGATTGGACTCTAGGGATGCTTTTGGCTGGCCGATCGAGTGCCATGTTGAGACAATGCCCGCGAGGAAGATCAGGGATATGAGCACCATAGAACCCGGTTACTATTCTAGGACAGGTTGAACCAACTAAACTTCAGTGGGGAGGGTACTTACCTACGAACTTCACGCAAGTCTTTAAACCTAAGGACACTTGTGTGACTTGTCTGTGTTTGCTACTAACCCTTTGGTTTTCTTGCAGGTTTTTCTTGTGGGACTCACTCGTCCTTACTATCTTACGCTTTGCCTGATGCATTACATAACATCATGACATCATACGCATAACATGATTTAACTAACCCTTTCAAGGATCTTAGGGATTTAGGGTGCACAATTTCAGGTGCTCTTATCAAGGACTGAACTCTTATCAAGGGGCAAGAGGATTTACTTTCCTCTCGCCACATACCTTCCAATTCAAAGAACCGGTGCCTACCAAGGGGCAAGAGGATTTATTTTCCTCTAGCCATGTACCTACAAATTCAGAAGTATCCCGAATCAGAAGCGATGACCCACTCGATATGGTGAGCTTGATTCTCAAAGAAGGGCATTCAAAGACAAAGACCAAGATTCTTCAGACGAAGCTGTGACTGATTTAATTTCTAATGTTGCTAACTAGATTCCTAAAGATCCTTGAAAACATTGCACGTGCATTCATAACAATTGCATAACAGGTTTCCGCAATAGGCTTCCCATTCTCTCTCACTGTTTATTTCAGCATAAATGGATTTCGAGCAATCAGTCAAAAATCTTCAAGCTCAGAATATCTGATTCCAAGTTTTAATTCTGAATTTAGCCAAGGGGCAAGACGAGTTGAAAAACCTTGTTAACCCAGAAGAAAAAGGATCAGCATACGCAGCAAAGTTTATTCCATGGCACATGCCACTGTCTCAAGTTCTGCAACAACTGCTTGATAACCCTATCGCCTCCATATTCAAGTCCTGCCGACCATGCTCTTGGGTACAAGTACAACACAAGATGTGCTTATCGGTCGAATAGTCCTGGTTATGATATAGAGAATTGTGGACCATTGAAGCGTAAGATCCAAAATTTAATCGACGACAAGATCACCGATTTCAATTCACCTGAGGAGCTTCATATGAATGATGTTGCGCATAACCCGAAAGGCCTTAATGAACGCAACCAATTTGTGGGGGCAGTTCTGATCTCTACACCAGCTCCACAACAACGACACAAGCCAGATGCACCTAAGTGTCAATTCACCAAATTAATATGACACTGACTTAAGCATTACAACATCTGTTGAAAATCGAATTGATTACTCTGAGGGACCCTCCTAAGAATCCCAACACCTCTTCTCCCTGCTATAAACTCAATGTGAGGTGCGTGTACCATTCCAACAGTCCTGGACATTACACAAACAATTGCTGGACATTGAAGAGTAAGATTCAAGATCTAATCGATGATGGGGAAATCAAATTCAACCCTCCTAAAAAATCCTATGGTGATCACCGCTCATATGCCTAAGTCATGACAAGACTGGTTGACGTCTAGACGGACGAACTTTTGGATCATTAGATCTACTTTCATTTGCAAGTTTCTTTTCTGTTTGTTTAAAAATTTGACTCATGATAGACATTATCTGTTTTAATAATCATCATCAGTGCATTGCATATATTTGTCTTGAACAAATTATTTCGCTATCACTCATTTTTAATTATGTCTTTACTTTGCATATGTTTTGTGATATTCAACTCCTGCTAAACTGTAAGTCTTTTGAGGGAGGATGACAAAAACGATACCGCAACCTCATACAGTATGCTTTTGAACGGACTATGTTGACGATGTACAGGCATTATTTCAATTCCTAAACAGTGGAGATATAAGGATGTTAATCCCTCGTTAACCCCTTTGAGCCTAAGAAGTAGAAGTTTCTTTCTTGTGCTAATTAAAACCCTTGATCATAACCTGGGGCAGGGTAGTTCTCAGTTAATTTGGTTGTGCATTCTATTTTTAGAGAATCATCCAGTACACCTTTCAACAAAGGTTTCAATCGCAAGCGTTCATCCGCGCACATCAAAGAAGTGTTGGAGATGTCAATCAAAAGACAGTGACGATTCATCAATCATCAAACAAGGCAGTCAATATCTCTCAAAAAAGAAAAAAAACGAAAAAACATATATACAAAGAAAAGCCTGCTAAGTCAAAAATCAAAAAGAAGACTTAGGCAAAAATCAAGGCATCCCGCTGACTGTAAGCTCAAAATAGACAGTTCAGGCAAAAGTTAGGGATATCAAAAGAAGAAAAAAGAGAAGTCAATGAATTCCTGAATAACACAATGTTGTGACTACCAAAAGGAAGAAGTCTCTTGGAACCTGAATGCATAAGTTGAAATAACTGAGCCTAGGATTGAAGATCATCACGAAGAGGGGTGGGTACAATCAAATTTTGAGCCTTTATCCTTTGTTTCTTAAACAGTTAACCAAGCCACGTTACAACCCTTGAAAGTCCTAATTGAAGCATGGTTAGTTCGAAAGCATACTGTCACCAAAAAGGTATCCCGACTCCTTAAGGTTTACTACAAATGTTAAGTTGATATCCTGTTTTTACAAACATCATATTGTTACAAATAGCATGTTTTTACAAATACCACGCTTTTACGTCTTTTGTTTTAATGTTTTCCAAAAACTCAAGACAGACGTATGCATTACATCTCATGAATTCATTATTAAACACATTCTGCTACATAATTTCAAATGTTAGCATCAGAAAGAACTTGCAACAGGGTGTAACTAAGGACTGAAAGTTATCCCGACATACAAGATTACTCCAAAGAAGCAATGTCTCTTATGTATACAAGGGGCATGGCATGTTTGCCCAATCAATCTCTCTCAAAAGTATCAAACAATCAGGGGCACGCACCCAAGTGGGTTTGAAGCTACTTCCCGATCAATCAGGGGCATGCATCCAAGTAAATCTGAATCTATTTCCAATCAACATAGGGAATTGTCTTGGGCCTATGATTACTAGGGGCATGTCACTCATAGTGCACATCTCATAAAGTCCTCGCGAGGCGAATCTTTCCAAAGTTCCTACTAACAGGGGCAAATCTATGAAAGTCCAGTCAGACATCTTGATCAATACTCAGTGGTGTGTCCTAATCAATCAAATCCAGGAATGGCAAGTGCTATAATCACTAGGGGCAATGTTCAAGGCATCCATGCTTCTCCACAGAGTCGACTTCACAAGATCATACCCCCACAGAGTAATCCTCAAAAAGATATCTTCAAACATACTCTTCTAACAAAAGACATAGCTCCTCCACAGAGTTCACATCTTTGACTGCTGTTTCCCCAACATTATTCTCTCCCCCAACAGAGATTTACATCTTCAACACTACCGACTCTCCAACACTTTGCTCTTCTCCAACATGGGTTACTAATATCTTTTCTCCCCAATCAGGGTACATCAAGTTACTGGTCATCCCCAAGCAAAATCATAAATTCCCAACTGAGCATCTTCAAAACAAGATCAGTAATCAGAGTCATATTGATCTAGAGATTTATTTTCTCAGTCGAGATACTCCAGATAGCATAAATCATAGTCATATGTCATAAATCATAAACATATTCATACAATTGCATACATGTTCATACATAATACATAAAGCATCGCGACAAGTGCATACATAACATGCGAGGTTCTCATTTATTTTGAGAATCCCGTCACACAAACGCATTGCATGCATCATGACATGGCATAAAGAAAACTAACTTTACCTTTTTCAGGTTACTACTACAGTCAAAAATAAACATTATCTATCTTCAGAGTTGTTCTGGACTGGGCCAAGGCTAGGCCCAACACCGCTTTCGGCCCAATAAGCCTCAGAGGCCCATGTATAGTTCATGGCCTTCCGACACGCCCTGCTCGGCACCAATACCGTGCTCGGCGTTCACTCTCCCCCGGACATCATCCTTGCCGAGGACCCTGCTCCGCGCAGGGCTCCTTCATATCCAATCCTCCGAATAACTCGGATCTCACGTGGCTCCTAAAAGACCGCGTCTTCCCTTGGACTTCGGAGCGGTTAACCAGGACAGAGGGCATACACGCACCTCCGATATTTCCGCTCAGGAAACCTGGCAGTCTCCTAGTTGGGCTTGGGAATCCAACCCAATAGCGAGATCATGGCCCAGCGCTGGGGGCTATATATACCCTCTTTAACTAGAGGGTCAGGTATTCAATTCTTACTCACTCTTAGCTAGTACTTGCGCTCCTTTGCTCGTCATCTTACTTTGGCATTGGAGTACCTTGCAGGTACACCCCCCTCCTCCTCCTTCCTAGAAGATCCAGTCCGAGCAGCCTACGACGATCCTTCTGATCAGGTACGATCAGTGGCGCCGTCTGTGGGAAACTTGCTTCCCCATCTTTAAAGAACAAAGATCAAAGCTAACCATCACCAATCGTCATGGCTGACAACAACAACATCCCAAGCGCTGACCCTTTCCTCCTTCAAGAGCTGATCGAGGAATCCTCCCGCGAGCTAGCTACCCATCGTCGGGGGAGTCGTCGGCGACAAAGGTCCGGGCATGAAACCCAGGACACCCAGCTGCTGCAGGTCCTACAACAGGTCCAGAATGTTGACCATGTTCCTCCAGAAGGGCACGTTCAGAACGGCGAACCGATCCGAACGACCAACGTGCCGGAACATGCCCAGAATGTGAATGAAACCGACCCTCGCGACGGGCAACATGCTTCCTCATTCACCCACACCTCCGAGAGGCAGAGAGCCCGTCATGGAGAAGAAGAGGAGCCGCTCAACATTCCCGAAGGCACTGACCCCATTACCGTCCGCTTGCTCAAGGAAATACAATTGACCAACAGCCTCCTCAGAATTCAGGATGACCGAATTCACGAGCTGGAAAGACAGCGGCGACGTCGCCCTTCCCCACGGAGGCGCTACAGGTCACGCTCCTATTCCTCCTCGCGCTCACCGCCGAGAAGATACCGTCGGCGTTCCCCGTCCTCTTCAAGGTCTCCCCCGAGAAGACATCGCCGCCGGAGGACTCGTTCCCGTTCTCCACACAGAAAGAACAGGAAGAACCAGAAACCTGAAACCGCTGAACAAAGAAGCCCCTCCCCCGAACAGGGCCGTCGGGGCCCCTCCAAAGCAACGACGGGTAACAACCAAGAGGATCCCCGACGAAACAGGCACTACGATTCACCAGGGCCGAGCGACGAGGAGGACTTCCGCAGCCCCTTGTCCGCTAGTATACGGAGAGCCCGCCTCCCTCGGGGGATGGAAAAACCGCCAGCATTGGACCAATACGACGGAACCACTGACCCCGACGACCATATCCGGAGTATCGAAGCGGTCATGGACTATCACGTCGTCAGAGGCTCGATCAAGTGCCGCATTTTCCCGACCACCCTCAGGAAGGGAGCGATGAATTGGTACAGGAACCTCCCTTCGAACTCCATCCATTCTTGGACCGAGCTCAAAGAACTCTTCTTGAGCCACTTCACAGCCTCCCGACGGCAACCGAAATCGGAAGCCAATCTCGAGGCCGTAGTTCAAGGACCCAACGAGCCTCTCCGAGATTACCTTGAAAGATTCAACAAGGAGGCCGTCCAAGTGCAGACAAAAGACTACATGAAGAGGTACATCTTGGAACGAGGACTTCTCCCCGGCAGTGACTTCAAGAAAGCTATTAAGATCGAGAAGGTAAACTCGATGAATGACCTCCTCAGCAAAGCAAAGGTATTCATCGATTTTGAGGAAGGCGAGGCAGCCGCAATCAGAGCCCCGAGGGGCAGTGGCGCCGCTCGCAGCTCAAACCTCGAAGACTCGGGATCGCGCCGAGGACAAGACAAAAGAAGGGACGACCGGGCCCGAGATGTCAAAGAACGGCGAGGACCAGCAGGGCGCTTCAACGACTACACTCCTTTGAACACCTCCCGGGAGAAAATCCTGTCCGACTGCCAGAACGCCGAGTTCAAGAAATCCAACATCAGGCCCCCGAAGTCAAATCCTACAAGACCGGGGACGGACAAGTCCAAATACTGCAAGTACCACAAGAGTCACGGGCATACGACCGACGAATGCATACATCTCAAAGATGCCATAGAGACCCTGATCAAAGAGGGCCACCTGGCAAAATACACCAAGAAGGGAGAACCCTCCAGAAGAGATATCCCTCGAAACTCTGACGAGGGGAACTCACCAGACAGCAGACCGCTCCAAGTCGCGCTGTCCGTGACCCGACCGGAAGACTTCATCCCTTCAGTCGGCGTGACGACCGCCTTCAGCACCTGGGAACATTTCCCCACCGCAATGGTCATCTCCAACGGCGGCGACCCCGGCTCTCTCACCGTCAGTTCGGTCAAGAGAAAGTTCGACGAGCTACTCAGCGCCAATGCAGATCTCGGCCCTACTCTTCGGAAATTCCGAGGAAAGTCAGAGCCAATCACTTTCTATCTCGAAGAACTGCCCGGCGGAGCTCCAAATGCCACCATTCCCCTTCTCGTCCGAGCCAGAATGGCAAACTTCGATGTGCGACGGGTCCTGGTAGATGAAGGCAGTTCAGTCGACATTATGTACTCCCACCTCTTCCAAACACTTCAGCTGGACGACTCGCACCTCACTCCCTATGTGGGTTCCGACCTCCAAGGTTTTAACGGAGCCACCACCAAACCATGGGGCTACGTCGAGCTGATTGTCACCTTCGGAGAAGGGGAAGCGTCCAGACAAGTCAAAACCAGGTTTCTGGTAATCGACTGCAAAACATTGTACAACTGCATCATCGGACGCCCAACACTGGCCGAGCTAACTGCCGTGCCCTCCACAGTCCATCTGAAGATGAAGTTCTACACGAGGACAGGGAAAGTGGCCACCATCAACGCCGACATTGAAGCTGCGAGAAGGATCTTCGATGCATCCGTCAAAGGACTAGAGCTGATCGCTCCTCCGACCAGCTCCAACAAGAAACCGAGAGCCGAAGATAAGCATCCTCGGGAAGATCAGGTTCCAACGGCCAACGTCAGCTCAGTCGACCTCGACGCAAGGTTCACACAAGAAGAACTGAAGATCGGGGAGGAAACACAATCGAATCCCGTCCGACCTGTTCCCGACGGAGATTTCGAGCTGGTCCCCCTGGGAGACAACCCCGACAGAGCAGTGAAGATCGGCAAAGGCATCCCTGACCTTCCGAAGAAGCAACTCGTAGCCTGCCTTCGAGCCAATGCCGACCTGTTCGCCTGGAGCGCCGCAGAGATGCCCGGACTCGACCCTGAGGTCGCCTGTCACCACCTCTCCATCAATCCAACCGCCAAGGCCGTAGTACAACGTAGGCGTCGGCAGTCTCCCGAGAAAGCGGAGGCTGCCGAGAAAGCTGTAAAAGACCTCCTAGAGGCAAATTTTATTTCCGAGGCCAAGTATTCAACTTGGCTCTCAAATGTTGTACTTGTTAAAAAATCTAATGGAAAATGGAGAATGTGCGTTGATTATACTGATGTTAACCGGGCATGTCCAAAAGACGCCTACCCTTTACCTAATATTGATAGACTGGTCGACAACTCGGCCGGCTATAAACTGTTGTCCTTCATGGACGCTTATTCTGGTTACAACCAGATTCCCATGGCGAAATGCGACAAGCAATGCACGGCTTTCATGACCGAATCGGGCAATTATTACTACAACGTAATGCCCTTCGGACTCAAAAACGCCGGGGCAACCTACCAGCGGATGATGAACAAGGTCTTCCGAGGGGAAATCGGCGACACACTCGAGGTGTATATGGACGACATGATCGTCAAATCTCGAGAAGACTCCGACCACACACTACATCTCGAGCGGGTCTTCAAGCAGGCCAGGTCCTGCAGGATGCGCTTCAATCCGGAGAAGTGTACCTTCGGAGTACGGGCAGGCAAATTCCTCGGTTTCTACTTAACAGAACGAGGAATAGAAGCCAACCCTGATAAGTGCCGAGCATTCTCAGACCTCCCTACCCCCACCAATAAAAAATCCATCCAAGTACTAAACGGAATGCTCACGGCATTGTCCCGCTTCGTCGCGAAATCCGCCCAGCATGCACTTCCATTCTTTAAGCTTCTTCGGAAAGAAGCAGCTTTCGAGTGGTCCGAGGAATGCGAACAAGCATTATCCCACCTCAAACAAGTGCTCTCCAAACCCCCGGTGCTATCCCGACCAGACAGCAACGAGGTTCTCTATCTCTACTTGGCCGTCTCTGGCGAGGCGGCCAGCGCGGCCCTGATCCGAGAAACGGAAGACGGGCAGAAGCCAGTGTACTTCACTAGCAAAGCCTTACAAGGACCCGAGGTCCGCTATCAACAGATAGAAAAAATCGCGCTGGCCCTAATAACGGCCGCCAGAAGACTGAGGTACTACTTCCTCGCCCACACTATCGTCGTCCGGACAGACCAACCGATCAAACAGCTTCTCAGCCGACCAGACATGGCCGGAAGGATGCTGAAATGGTCCCTCGAACTGTCCGAGTTCGACATACAATACGAGGGCAGGAAAGCGCTAAAAGCCCAAGCACTCGCCGATTTCGTGGCCGAGATGACAACGATCTCCAACTCCCTAACACCCACCGTGAATAAGTGGACCATCTACGTAGACGGTGCCTCAAGCCACGCGGGCAGCGGAGCCGGGATCATCTTGGAGAATGACGAGGGACTCGTCATCGAAGTATCCTTAGTCCTCTCCTTCGCCACATCGAACAACCAGGCCGAGTATGAAGCCCTCCTAGCGGGCCTACGCCTTGCAGAGGACGTAGGCGCTCGGGAAGTCATGATTTATACCGATTCACAACTGGTCGCGTCGCAAGTTAGCGGCGATTACCAGGCCAAAAACGACACACTAGCCGACTATCTGTCGCTCGTCAAAGAAAAGATGAAAGGGTTCGCGAAGGCAGACGTCGCACACATCCCTCGGGAACACAACTCGAGGGCCGACCTCTTATCCAAGCTCGCAAGCACGAGAAAAAAGGGAGGGAACAAGTCGGTGATACAAGAAGTCTTGTCCGATCCAAGCGTAGCCAAAAACGCGCCGGCCATACAAGTGTTTGCCATCGGAGACGACCATTGCTGGATGACTCCGGTATACAAATACCTCATGAACGACGAGCTCCCCGATGATCCGAAGGAATCTTCAGCTATTAAAAGGAGAGCCTGCTCGTACACAGTCATCGAAAATAAACTCTATCGGCGCGGCTTCTCCATTCCCCTTCTCAAATGCATCGACGACTCGCAGGCAATGGAAGTACTGCAGGAGATCCACGAAGGGATTAACGGCCAGCATCTCGGCGGCCGGTCGCTGGCAAGGAAAGCCCTCAGAGCCGGCTACTATTGGCCGACCATGCAGCAGGACGCCAAAAAGCATGTTCAAAAATGCGACAAATGTCAACGGCATGCCGACATGCACCTAGCTCCCCCCACCGAGCTCAAATCCCTCTCCTCTCCTTGGCCTTTTTCCACCTGGGGAATGGACCTCCTCGGCCCTTTCCCGGTCGGCTCGTACCAGAATAAATATCTCGTGGTCGCCGTCGATTACTTCACGAAATGGATAGAAGCCGAGGCGCTTGCCAAGATCACATCTCAAAACGTGCTCCGTTTCTACAAACGAAACATACTTGCCCGGTTCGGGGTCCCTCAGGCCATAATCACCGACAATGGCACCCAGTTCACTGACAAAAAATTCCAAGAGTTTGTGACCAAGCTTGGCACGAAGCAACACTTCACCTCAGTCGAGCACCCTCAGACGAACGGGCAGGCCGAGGCGGCCAACCGAGTCATCCTCCGAGGATTAAAGAGAAGACTCGGCGAAGCCAAAAAAGCCTGGGTCGAGGAACTACATAGTGTACTCTGGGCGTACAGGACGACGCCTCATTCGAGCACAGGCGAAACTCCTTTCCGGCTGACCTACGGCACCGAAGCCGTAATTCCCGTAGAAATCCGAGAACCTTCTCGGCGCACCGAATTCCCCCTCGAGGAAGAACTTAACGACGAGGCCATGAGGGAAGAACTCGATATGGTAGAAGAGATTCGAGCAGGGTCAGCCCTCCGAGAAGCTAAACTAAAACAGCAAATAGCTCTTCGCCATAACGCCAAAGTTATGAAGCGCGAATTTGAAATCGGCGCCCTAGTACTTCGCAGAAACATGAAAGACTCGCGCGAAGGCAAGCTAGCCCCAAACTGGGAAGGCCCGTACCGAGTTTATGACAAAACCGAGAACGGCGCCTACTACCTCGAGAATCTTCTCGGTGAAAAACTTGCTCGACCCTGGAATGCTGAAAAACTCAGACGTTATTACAGTTAAACATAAGCTAAAACGCCCGGCCTCCAACCCAAACTCAGGTAACGGACGGGCACGGACCCACGTCGTCGGTACGGACGTGAGTGTTCCACGACAGCAACGATCGGTTCCTCTCGTCGGATAGACGGACCGACCCCTCGGCAGATTCTACACCTAGACCCCCCGTGGAAGTACCTGCATGGCAGAACCCCAGCTCGCGATGGGATCGTTCACGCCGCGAACGCTTGGCCGCAACCGCGGTCTCGCGCTCGCTAAAAGCGCATACCTGCTCTGCGCACCCGGCCCGTACTCAACACGCCCGGGCAATCAATCTAGGTCGAGCATAGCCCACAAAACCAATAATATCACAAGTATACTGGTGACTCTCCGGCATGTCCGAGCATAAGTCATCGGTCACCTGGAACAACCGCAAAATACTTTTAAGTTTAGAGGAAATACCTCGTCATACAAGCAAGGCAGGAATGTTATCGAAAAGAACAAACATATAGTGATAACGCCGAAAGTAAAAATAAACAGATATAAGCAAGCAGAATTGTAAGACATTAAAATTGCCGACCAACTTGGCCGGCGATGTCAAAGGTTACAATCATTACCGGGCACGCAGGCCCCAAAATTATCCGGGCATAGCCCAACAAAAAGAATGGCACGCAGGCCGAGAAAAACGGACACGCAGGCCCGGAACTACACTTTCTACTCTTCACTCCCCGGGGACTCAGGCACCAACACGCCATCTACGATCCTCGAAGAGAGCCCGACATTATCCTCCTTCAAACCAGGGTTCAGAAGCCTCAGCTGGTTAAGAGCACGCTCGAAACCGACGTCGGCCATGTCGGCCAGGCTTATCTTCAGGCTTTCTATCTTCTCCGCAAACTCAGCCCTAGACTTCAGAGCTGCCACATCCGGCGACTCGTCAGCCGAGGGAGCCCATTCGAGTCGAAGGTCAGCCAGCTTCTTCTTCTCAGCCGCGACCTCCGCATCTTTCTGCTTCAGGGCCGCGTCGACCTTCTTCCTCAACTCCTTGCGCTCGACCTCCATGGTCTTCACCTTGTCCTCGGCCACCTTCTTAGCCGCCTCGGCCTCCTTCAGGGCCTCGGTCGAGCCCGAACCTCCACTAGCCAACACTTGGGCCATCTCCAAGACCCTCACCACGGCGGCACTGTCGCACGCCAACTGTTTCTGAAGAGACGGGGGATCCATATCACTGATCCGACGAGCTTCATCCGGTGAGGTAGCCAAGGGGAACTTCTCAAAATAGCCTCCATCCTTGTAGCAAGAAGGCAACACGAAGGCGCGCCCGGGACCTAGGTTCGACTGATCTGGACGTCCCCCCTCGGAAGCACGAGGTCTCTTGGGTAACCTCTCGTCGACATGAATCTTGTGAGGGGAGCCTGCCGAGCCTGAGTTCTCTCCAACTCCGGTACCCTGGTTCTTCTTCTTCTGATTCTTCCTCGCATCCAATGCCTGTTTCAGGATATTATCCTCCTTCTCCGGCATAGCCTCTGCAAAGAAAAAATAAACGAGTTAGCAAAATACCGGACAGAGATCACAAAGCAAGGGGAATGGACACAACCTAACAACGCCCAGGTCTCCTCGGGAGTCCGACAAGCTAGCAAAGCCTTGGTATTAATAGGCCGCTGCTCCGTGATCGGCACCCCATCCTCGTTCAGTATGGGATCTCCATTCCTCGTCACCCAACGAGACAGGGTAAAGCTATCTACGTATTTGCAGAGGACCGAATACGACTCCCGGTCCTGATCATCCAAATCCTCGTCCTCCCAAGCGTAGTATTTCGGAGGAGACGCAAAATGACCCTTCCACCAGAAAAACGGAAACGTCGTGCAGAACTCCTTTATTTCCTGCCCATGTTCATCCCTTACTATCTCACCCTCGGCATCCCGCTCGGCCACCATATCCGACACCGAAGAATAGGCCGTTGGACTTAGGGGGCGGACAACGAAGTAGCGATCCTTAAAACCCTTCACGGAATCAGTATACATTCCGAAGAGTTTACGCTCGGCGTTCCTGAACGAAACCCAGCTGTACCGCCCGTTTAACGCCTGCCGTTGAACACGAAAACACCTTCCGAACAACGCAGACGTCGCGCCTATACCCAAATAATCACAAACAATCTCGAATGCCCGCATAAAAGCAAAGGCATTCGGATGAATTTGGGACGGCGCCAGAGATAGAAACGCCATGACTGAAACCTGAAAATCAGAGAAAGGCAACCGGAAGCCGAGCTCCCTGAACACGTAGTCGTACATCGCAAATCCGTCCCCGGCAAACCGAGAGCATATGCGTTCGTCCGGAGACGGGCAACCTATTTGATAATTGGGCGGATCTCCTTCCCCCAGGACCTCAATTTCTGTAAACGCCCCATCCAGAGACGCGGTGTACCGAGAAACAACGGACAGAGCCTCCTCGGCTATCCAATCGGGCGCAACGGTATGTTCATAACTGAATAGCGGCATAGGGGAAACCCCTCCCTCGGCATTCGAACCAGGGGATCCCGTGTGAGCGCCTTCGGCCGAGGGAGTGCCATCTTCCTCAATAATTTCGACGTCGGAACTAGTTGCCGTCGAGCTGTCGGAATCACTGGTCGTCGAGTCGGTGTCCGAGCCGGTTCTTGAGGTAGCGCTCGAATCTGATTCACCTGCACGCAGAAGGGAGAAGTGAATTCGATATTCTATCAAATCCACCCTTCCACCGCAAGGCAAGCGAAAGGGTAGAGCAGGAGCAGCAGAGCCCCCGGCCAAACCCCATCGAGGAACAACGCTCGTCAGCCGAGGACTCACAGATAACACGACAACCGGAAAGCTTATCTTAAGCAGTTTAACGCCAACATACTCCGGCCTGCTAACCCACGCCGACCCCCGGGCATCGCTTAGATAACCCGGGGAGGATGACGACGGCGAAGACCTCGAAAGCGAAACACATTCTATGAAAAATAGTAAAGCAACGACAGGCTAAACGAACTTACTTGCAGACATGATGTAGATGATCGGGGAGAATCCTTCGCTAAGCAACGATCTTGATATGACGAACGATATGACGAACGAGCTGGGAAATTATTCTCCGAGGAACCCTTGATCGAAGCCGAGCAGATAAATAAAGAAAGGAAAACTCCCTTATGAGAGAATTCGCCCCCTTTTATAGGGAAAAGGCTCGGAAGGCGAAGCGTCACCTCTCCTGACAGGCGCCGCCTCCTAGACCCTAGGCCATCAATGCATATGCCACGTCAGCGCGTGCTTCCCACGCGCGACGTTTCGCCCACCACTGGATTTTCCTCCGAGCGCGTATATATAACGAGGACCGATCCACCGAGCAACCACGAGAAATGAGGGTCCGAGCGTAGAAGCAAAGTCACAGTTTCTTAACCAGAAAACTCCGACTTGGGGGGCTCCTGTTCTGGACTGGGCCAAGGCTAGGCCCAACACCGCTTTCGGCCCAATAAGCCTCAGAGGCCCATGTATAGTTCATGGCCTTCCGACACGCCCTGCTCGGCACCAATACCGTGCTCGGCGTTCACTCTCCCCCGGACATCATCCTTGCCGAGGACCCTGCTCCGCGCAGGGCTCCTTCATATCCAATCCTCCGAATAACTCGGATCTCACGTGGCTCCTAAAAGACCGCGTCTTCCCTTGGACTTCGGAGCGGTTAACCAGGACAGAGGGCATACACGCACCTCCGATATTTCCGCTCAGGAAACCTGGCAGTCTCCTAGTTGGGCTTGGGAATCCAACCCAATAGCGAGATCATGGCCCAGCGCTGGGGGCTATATATACCCTCTTTAACTAGAGGGTCAGGTATTCAATTCTTACTCACTCTTAGCTAGTACTTGCGCTCCTTTGCTCGTCATCTTACTTTGGCATTGGAGTACCTTGCAGGTACACCCCCCTCCTCCTCCTTCCTAGATGATCCAGTCCGAGCAGCCTACGACGATCCTTCTGATCAGGTACGATCAAGAGTTAAGTCGATACCTTGGACGGTTCCTTAACAATCTATCTTCAGATCTAAGTCGATACCTTTGACGGTTCCTTAATGAACTCTTATAGATTTAAGTCGATACCTTTGACGGTTCCTTAATGATCTACCTTTGGAGTTAAGTCGATACCTTGGACGGTTCCTTAACAATCTACCTTCACATCTAAGTCGATACCTTGGACGGTTCCTTAATGATCTATCTTTGGAGTTAAGTCGATACCTTGGACGGTTCCTTAATGATCTACCTTCGGATCTAAGTCGATACCTCAGACGGTTCCTTAAACAATCTACCTTCAAACTTAAGTCGACACCTCAGACGGTTCCTTAAACAAATCAACCAAATTCCCAAGATCTAAACACTTCTCAACATACTAAGCACAGATTCAGCCTAACGCACGACCTTCCAGACATCTACGGATGCAAATTGGATTAGTCTAACGCACGACCTATCCATCAACCTAACGCACGGTTTTCCAGACATCTGTGGATGCAATTGAGAATAGTCTAACGCACGATCTATTCTTCGACCTAACGCACGGTTTTCCAGACATCTGAGGATGCAAATTGAGAATAGTCTAACGCACGATCTATTCTTCGACCTAACGCACGGTTTTCCAGACATCTGAGGATGCAATTGAGAATAGTCTAACGCACGATCTATTCTTCGACCTAACGCACGGTTTTCCAGACATCTGAGGATGCAATTGAGAATAGTCTAACGCACGATTTATTCTTCGACCTAACGCACGGTTTTCCAGACATCTGTGGATGCAATTGAGACCCACTCTAACGTACGACTAAACCTAAGTCTTTTCCTCAGAAACAGTCTAACGTACGACACATTCTGACTCTCAAGTATATCAAGTCGGATGGCATCTTTAAGCCCATCCCCATCACGCACCTGGGTGGCATCTTCAAGCCCATCTCCAACAAAAGTCCCTACTTCAGCTGGGGCAAATTCTTGGGTATTCTAGTGTTCAATCATCTTCCACCTTCAGATACCGACTGGCATACAAACCACTCTACATCTTCAGGTTTAAGATAATTGAACAGGGGCAGCTGTCATACCCCAAAATTTGCCCATACTATTTCTCTTATACAAGTTCAATCAATACATGAAGCTCCAATGCACACTCTCCTAAACATCAACCCTCAAACTAGGGTTTTGCTCCTCTCAAAGAAAAATTAGGTTCTGACACCTCAAGTGGACCTCAGGGTCTCTCACATGGCTTATAATATCCTCATGATAAGTTTCAAGCTCTGATTCCTCAGAATGTTCAATCAACTGCTCAAACGATCAATAATCGACTGGTTACCCTAAAAGTCAAACTATGGTCAAACCACCGATTTTTGGTCAACATCCTCATTGAAGTATCATTCACCATTTGATCAAGAATTGATCATGGTTCATCAAGGAAAGATCAAAAATCAACAATTCAAAAGGTTTCTAAATTAGGGTTTCTAGGAGAAAGTCAACCCAACTTTGGCTGATCATATCTCTCTCATACTTCATCACAAATTCCCCAACAAAAGCCTATTCCCAAGGAAATTTCATTCTCTACAACTTTGATGTTGGGCTCAAAGTCATGAAATGCACCATTTGAGAGATATAAGCCAATACATTATAGGTCCTCCAAAAGGTCAACAAAAAGTCATCTTTTTTAAAAGCTCATAACTAGAACATGGTAAACTCAATTGAGATGAAACCAAAAGGATGCTTTAGAGGACTCTTTAAGCCTTCTAAAATGGTCAAGAACATCTTCATATGATAGAAATTGAAGGAGATACAAGGCTCAGAAGTTGGTCGATTCTCAAGAAAAACACAAAGCCCTAATTGCACAAATTGATGTTGTTGGACTAATGGGCCTAAAAGATGCATTCCAAACTTGTCCACGGGCCTTAAAATAATCTTTAAATTAATTATTTTATATTTACAATATTTATTTCATTTATTTGAATTTTAGTTCATTTAAATATGGAATAAATTATTATAAAATATAAAAATTAGTTTTAATCAAAGATTTGATTTTTAATCAATTGAAATCAATCAAGATGATCCAAATAATCACATGGGAGAGTCTAAATTCGTGGAAAACACCATGGAAAAGATATCATGCAAATTTGGAAAGATTTAGAATGATTTTTAAAACAAATATTTTCTTTTTCCAATAACTCAAGGACCAAGCCCATTCATGACCTAATTCTCACACATAAATACACTCCACAATATCAGAATAAGGGGAGGACGAAAAAAATAGAGGAGAGAGCTAGGGTTTCAAGGTCATATTATTCAAGGAAGGTGCAATTTTCGTTTCATAAGTTGCAGCCGAGTTCAAAGGGAACCAACCATCCCACACGTTTCTTGAGATGTCAAAGTTTGTGAGATGTATTAGTGAAGCTGTGAACCATCATATGGAAGCTACGACGTCACAATCACAAACCGCCATTGATAGGGCACAAGGAAGTTTCGATTCCGGGTTCATGTTTATACATGGTTTTTGACCAAAACAACGCCGTATTCATGATCAGGGGTTTGTTTCCATGCGATCTGGGCTTTTTATTTCGTCGTTACCATTGTTTCTTGCGATTGTTGCGTTTGCAGGTACAGCTACGACAATTTCGTAGCAAATTTCTTAGCAGCATGGAAGCAATTTCGTAGCGAAGCTTTTGGAGAAGACAATGAATAGTAAGTTTGAAAGTTTGACTACGTGTGGAGCGAATTGGTTGGTCGGTCAGCGAATTCACCTCTCTCTCCACCTCTGATTGGATTTCACGCGCAGCGAGGGCCCCACCTTGGTTTGTATGTTGACTTTTCAGTTTCCTCACACTTTTTTTCATTAAATTCTTATTGAATGATTAAGTAATCAAGGAAGCAATCCGGCTCAGTTGGTCAGCGCATGAACGTGGTATATATGCAGACCTGGGTTCGAACCCAGGGTTTTCAACTATTTTATTTGTATTTTCTTTCACTACGATTCAGTACAGCACGCCTACGAAGGACAGCAATGCACCCACAACTGTGAACCGTCCGATCTCTGGCAAACAATGATCCAACGCGTCCAGAAACGCTAGTCCACCGTGCACCTTCAGGGGACGTCCATCCAAGATTCTGGACGCCCAGCTAAGTTTCTTTAACTATTTTTATTTTATTTTAATTACATAAATATTTTTTATCTTATTAATTTCTTTTCTTTTAATTCTTTCCTATTATAATTACTATTACTTTTATTTTTATTTATTTATTCTAATAAATTATTTTTTTATAGTAATATAATTATTTACTTTTTAATCTAAACCCGATTTTTCCATAATCTTATTGATAATTGTTTTAAACTATAAAAATTATTATTTTTGCATGTGCTTTTTATCAATTAGTAATTTTTAACCTTGATGCATTTATAAACCTTATTCTATTATAAACCTTAGAATCCTTTGGTAGGTGTTTCCATTAAGGCATCTTTTAGCCTTATGAACCTTGTAGGTCACAATAGGTTTTCTTAAACATACCCTTTAGGGTTTGTAAGTTTTTAGGGTTTATAATCAATTAGGGTTTAGAACTCCAAATGCACTAACCCTTATTTTCTTCTTATCATTAATTTTCAGGTTTAATCAAAATCCTCCGACCACGCGCCATGCCAATCAAAAAGCTAAGTTCCGACTCTTTTTCTTAAATTTAATTTTTATTAATTGTTACATTTGCCTTATAGGTTCAACTAGGGTTTACTTCATCTGTTAAAGAATTCCGCCTACACTCACCCCTATTATTTTCATGTTAATTTTCAGGGTCTATCAAGGTTCGAGGGAATCAAGGCATTCAACATTTAAAATTAATTATTGATTTCTCTTATTTCTGCCTTTTAATTTCCCCCGTCCCCGCAGGTGTTTATTGTAATAGCGTAGGAAATTTTATTTTCTGCCTTTATTTTATTTTAATTGTTTTAATTGCGTGGTTAGTAATTTAGGGAGTGAAAACCATAAATTGAATATAGAATCACCTAATTATAAGATAAATGCCATTGAAGTTAACCACTTGTTTGTGCCACACACGCACCTTTAGGGTAATCCCTCTGGTTGCCTTGTTGCCTTATTATTGTTGCCTTGTTGCCTTAAATTTGTTGCCTAAGAATAGTCAAGTCCCTCGATTCCGAGGATACCTAAAGCAATGTTGCCCGTCGCCTTCAAAGTTATAGAAACTCCCTCGAGGTTGCCTTATAAAGAATAACTGTCCCAATTGCTAAGGTATCCTCGCATGATGCCTAAATTATTAAATGACTATTATATCCTTCCCTTAGACTACCTGCCCTCTTTATGGCAAGGGTCAGTCATATGGCGAACGATAACTTCGATGACCCTTAAACATCCAATTGAAAGGCTTCCTACCCTCTCATGGTATGGATAGACCCTTTCGCCTGAAAGACTTAAAGAACACGAAAGACAAACTTAGGGTAGATAGCTATTAATTGCTTGCTCATAATCAATTCAAAAGTCAAATGCTTTTCACACCTCCTATTTCAAAACAATTTCCAAACAAGGCTACGCTTATTTACAAGCTAAAGTCCTTAACGAAATCTTTTTACTATCCACACACAACACTTTTCAAACAATTCAAACAAACAAGTGAGCTAAGCAATTAAGAGCCCATGGATAACCATGGATGCAAAGGGTGCCTTACACCTTCCCTTTGTATAACCTACCCCCCGAACTCAATCTCTTTTCAAAGGTCTTTCCTGTTCTTTTTGCCTTTCCAATTGGATAAAATAAAAGTCGGTGGCGACTCTTGCTATCCGCACATTTTAATATAAAGTCAGTTCACCGTATTACCCATTGGCTCTGGAACCATAAGTCTTGGTAACTCTCCTTCCATAACTAATGTACTTCTTGTTGAAGGATTAACGCATAACTTATTATCCATAAGTCAATTAAGTGACAATGGTTATGATATAATCTTCAATCAAAAGTCTTGCAAGGCTGTAAGTCAGAAGGATGGCTCAATCCTATTTACAGGCAAGAGAAAGAACAACATTTGTAAGACAGATCTTCAGGATCTTAAGAATCAGAAGTTGACTTGTCTTATGTCTGTTTCTGAAGAGCAATGGGTCTGGCACAGAAGATTAGGACATGCTAGTTTGAGAAAGATTTCTCAGATTAACAAACTAAATCTGGTCAGAGGACTCCCCAATCTGAAATTCAAATCAGATGCTCTTTGTGAAGCATTTCAGAAGGGCAAGTTCTCCAGACCTGCATTCAAGTCTAAGAATGTTGTTTCTTCCTCAAGGCCGTTAGAACTCTTACACATTGATCTGTTTGGCCCAGTCAAAACAGCATCTGTCAGAGGGAAGAAATATGGATTAGTCATCGTTGATGACTATAGCCGCTGGACATGGGTAAAGTTCTTGAAACACAAGGATGAGTCTCATTCAGTGTTCTTTGAATTCTGCACTCAGATTCAATCTGAGAAAGAGTGTAAAATCATAAAGGTCAGAAGTGATCATGGTGGCGAATTTGAGAACAGATTCTTTGAGGAGTTCTTCAAAGAAAATGGTATTGCCCATGATTTCTCTTGTCCTAGAACTCCACAGCAAAATGGCGTTGTAGAGCGAAAGAATAGGACTCTACAAGAAATGGCCAGAACCATGATCAATGAAACCAATATGGCTAAGCATTTCTGGGCAGAAGCAATTAACACTGCATGCTATATTCAGAATAGAATTTCTATCAGACCTATTCTAAATAAGACTCCTTATGAATTGTGGAAGAACAGAAAGCCCAACATTTCATATTTCCATCCTTTTGGATGTGTATGTTTTATTCTGAATACTAAAGATCATCTTGGTAAGTTTGATTCTAAAGCACAAAAGTGTTTCCTTCTTGGATATTCTGAACGCTCTAAAGGCTACAGAGTATACAATACTGAAACATTGGTTGTAGAAGAATCAATCAATATCAGGTTTGATGATAAGCTTGGTCTTGAAAAACCAAAGCAGTTTGAGAATTTTGCAGATTTTGATATTGATATATCAGAAGTTGAAGAATCAAGAAGCAAAGCTGCAGAAGCTGGCAGTCTCAGAAGCAATGGATCAGAAGATCAAGTTGCTGCATCTTTAGAGAATCTTAGGATTTCTGAAGAACCAACTATCAGAAGATCACCTAGACTTGCCTCAGCTCATTCAGAAGATGTGATTCTTGGGAAGAAAGATGATCCTATAAGAACCAGATCATTTCTTAAGTATGACGATCAGAAGCAGTGATCAGAATCTGAAGGTGTAAAGTCTATTCAGAAAATTACAGCTGTCATCTATTATCTGATGGTGAACACGTGTATGTATGGTTGGCACAAAGCGTGCAGTTGAAAAGACGCCGACCTAGGTAACTGTTCTAAATCATTTCATTTACCGCGTTCTCTCTCCTTACGTCACTCATCATTTAATAAAATTGATTTCTTTTGATTCTGGAACTGTTCAGTTTATATTTTTTATTATTTTCTTTTTCAAATCCGTCTCTATACATTCTTTTCAAATCATCTCATATATCTTTTTTGCTCCCTGTCTCTCTTTCTTCTTGCATACTCTCTTTTGAAATCTTCTTAGTCGTTTCTAAAACCCTAACCGAAAACCCAGAATTTGTTCCTCTTAGTTGTTCATTCTGTTTCAATGGCTGCTTCTTCATCTCAAAATGTTGGTTCATCTACTCTTCTCCATATTCAAAATGAAGCAAACCAGGAACTCACTCCAGTTGTTGCGTGCTCCATTCCTAAGGATGAATTGGAAGTTCTTTGTGAACTTATGGTTGATTTTGATAACATTGAAGAACACCAATTTCATCTCAAAGAGGATATAATTTTTCAAGGATGGACTTCGCTGTTCGCAGAGTTCTGTGGACCAGTCTACCCAGATCTTGTCAAGGAATTCTGGATACATGCAGTTGTCGCCCCAAAATCCATCTTGTCTTTCGTCCATGGAAAGTTTGTGGTAGTAACTGAGAACATTCTGAGAATGATGTTTGATCTGAAAGACCCTGAAGGAGCTTTTGAAATCGATAAAAGAGTTGATTGGAAGACTGTGTTATCTACTCTTTACTTAGATATAAATAAAACAAAGAGTGTCAAGGACATGAAAGATCTCTACAAAATCTGGACCAAGATTCTTCTTGGATGTTTCTATCACAGGAAAGGGACACATGCTTCTGATTTCGTTAACAACGAGCAAAAATACATTCTGTATTGCATTGCCACCAAGAAGAAGGTTGATGCTATCTACATTATCTTCAACCATATGTGGAAAGCTGTGAAGGATTCCAGAAACGCCTTTAGAGAAAAAGGTGGTACAATCATTCCTTTTGGTAGAATTATCACAAACCTTCTGGTGCATTCCAAGATTGTTGAGAGCCTGGAATCTGAAGGTATTATTAAAGACCTTGTTGTTACCTCTGGGATCTGCCTGAGTGCTTTCACTCTAAAGAAGATGAATGTAATTGACTCTGTCATCAAAATTCCTCAACCTCTTGCTGGAACAAGAATCAGAAGAGAACCTGTTCTAGCTGAATTTGAAACCTTCTTCAATAGTGAGGTACCAGAAGTCAGAACTAAGTATCTGGAGTCACAAAAAGAGAATAAAAGTTTTAAAGATCAAGACAAAGGTGCTCCTATTAAAGTAAATCGCAAGAAAGAAGAAAGGACCAAAAGAAAGTTTGATCACCCCTCTTTCAATAAGGTGAAGGTTGTTAAGAAAGCTGCTGCTACCACTAAAAATGAAGTAGTCCCAGAAGAAGTCATTGCAAAAGTTGTTAAGGCTGTTTCTGCTGATTTTGAGAAGAAAAAGAAGGAAGCTGAGAATAAGAAGAAGAAGTCAGATAATAATGCTGAGATTGTTGAAGTTGTTGAGAAGAAGAAAACAAGAAAAAGAAAGTTGATTCTTCAAGAATCCGATGAAGAAAATGTTGCTCAAGAAGCTGTGAATCAACCGGAAGTTCTGGCGAGCGTCAGAAGGAAAGAGATCTCTAGCGGCAAAACAAAGATTGTTGAAGAGCCGAAGAATAAGAAGCAGAAGAAGACCGAGGCTGTGATCCAAGCTCTTCGGAAAACATCCAAAGGTATATGTATTTCTGAACCTGATTCTACTCCTGCTGGTATTTCAGAAGTTGCACCAATAGCGGTTACCCCTATCCCTGAACCAGAAAAAGCCACATCAGAATCACCTATAACTGTCAATGTTCTTACACCTCCATCTTCTCCTGTAACCATTCCTTCTTCTCCACCCACCATCAATCCTGTTCTGGATATACCACCCCTTCAAACTCTCTTTCCACCTCACACAAATATCTCAATCTCTCAACCTCCTCCCCATGCCAACTTTGAACACATTCCTTCCACCTCTCAAAACAACCAGAGTGGTTCTGATCTTCCATCCTCTGCATCACATGAGCAACTGCTCCGTGACTGTAACTACACTCCCAAGCCTCGTCTTGAGGCAGAATTGGTAGTGTTAGATTCTGATACTGAAGCAGAATCTTCTTATAGGTTGGATAGAGAACCTCAACCGTATTTCATCCCCAACCCTACCTCTTCAAAAACCAAAATAAAATCCCGCCCTGTCCACCCTATTGGTGTAACTTTTGAAAAGGTAAAGAGGAGTCTCAGAAGTATCTTTGATACCCTCAGAATTGCTGAAAGTTCTGGCCTGAATGATGTTGCTATGAGGAAGTTCTGGAGGATCTTACGCAGAGAATCAGATGCTCTATTTTTAGAACTTCAAGAAGCCTGTGTGGAAGCTGCTCCACGGCCTCATGGAATTCTGAGAAGTTATGAAGATTTCTGGTTTGCTCGTCTCGGAGGGAGATATACCCTGGAAGAAAAGCCCTTTGTGGATGAAATGGATGAAGCAAGATTGGCTGTAGCATTGGAAGCTAACCCATGCAGGGAAATTGTGGTCTGGAGACCTCAATATCCTGTTCTGCTCGGGGATTTCAAGACTCTCTTTGACTTTCTGAGGGAAAGCCCTTCTAAGGAAGACCCAAGCTTTGTCATTCCAGAAGTTGTTGACCCACCAGAAGTTGAAGGTCCTTCTGCCCCCAGGAATCTAGCTGCCATTCTTCAGGCACTTGAGAATGGAGACTCTGAGATTCCGGCTGCAGATTATGGAGTTGCTTCTATGCAAGAAGCAGTTGCAGAAGATCATGTTGCTGAAACAGTTCCTGTTGAGGAAAATTCTGCAAATGATTTATCTATAGAAGCTGCAGATCATAATGCCATCCCTGTGAATAGAAGCTGTGAAGCTTCTTCTGATGAATCTTCTCGTCTTGCAAGGACTCTGGAAGATATTCAGAAGAAACAGGATGAGCAAAGCTTAATCAATGCTGAGTTTAGAGCTTTCATGGAGAGGCAAGATGGATACAACAATGTGGTTCAAGAGATGCTGGCTAAGATCCTGTCAAGGCTAGGGCCGTCTTAGATTGAGTATATCTTGTCTTTTGCTTTTTTGCTTTTGCTGCATCTGTTTTTTTGTTCATCTTGTCTTCCTTCTCTTCGTGTACTTCTGTACCTGTTGTTTGAACTTCAATGAAATCATCCTTTCTCCTCCGTGTGTTTCTTTTTGTTTGTATCTGAATCTTTTCTGTTTTTTGATGATATGACAAAAAGGGGGAGAAAATATATGATAAATGATCTGATTAATATTATCAGTTATCGAGTAAAAAGGCTCCACATTTACTAACAGAACTTGCAAAGTTCTATGTTTTTAAGTTGTGTTGTTGCAGGAATCAAAGATTCAAGATCAACATAAGAAGCAACAAAATGAAATAGCTCTTGGATTCTTGAAGCAAGCTGAGTGCTAGGAAGCTTCAGAATCAGAAGCAAGAAGGAAGAATGATCAGAAATTCTGATAATAGAGTATGATCCAAATCATTGTCTATTTGCTCTGATACATTGTCTATTGGATCTGATATATTCTATATGGTTTATATGGCTCTGATACATATTTTGTGTTCTGATACACATTTTATGTTCTAACTCATTCATGCTGACTTTTGTCGTTTAGTGTTGTTCTGTAACATTTCAGGATGTAGAGATGCTCTGATGATGCTCTGGTACATTCAACAATGTTCTGATACAATCTAGCATGAAGTGATGTAAGAAGAAATTCAAGTTCTGAAGCTGTCCTAAATGGAAGCAGGAATCAGAAGCTGTGAATGTTCTGAAGATCAAAGAAATTCAAGTTCTGAAGCTGTCCTAAATGGAAGCAGGAATCATAAGTTGTGAGTGTTCTAGGGATCTAAAGAAATTCAAGTTCTGAAGCTGTCCAATGGAAGCAGAAGTCAGAAACTATGAATTATCAGAAGACAGAAGCTTATGTGATCGTCTCTACCGAAATAATCAGGGAAGTCTTTTATTATTAAAGTTCTTCGAGTATTTATTTCAGGGGGAGATTATTCATCTCAGGGGGAGATTGTTAATCTCAGGGGGAGACATATTCACATGCATATGCTATAGCTGTGTAATTTGTCTTTAGCCGTCTGCTCTTTCTGATCGCAAATTCATATCATTTATATATGTTTTTGTCATCATCAAAAAGGGGGAGATTGTTAGAACAAGATTTGTTCTGATCAATATTCTTAGTTTTGATGATAACAAGGATATGAATTTTGTGTGAGATAATGTGGTACTCTAATACATTGCAATTTCCCTTTCAGGAAATATATAAAGAGTATGCACAAATCAGCGCTCAGAAGCTTTGTCTTAGAAGGTTCAGCATGCAACATCAGAACATGGTCTGGCAAGACATCAGAAGATGGTCAAGGAAGAATCAGAACATGGGTCTATGGAAGCATCAGAAGAACTTGAGATCAGAAGCAGAAGCACTGAAGTTCTCATGGTATCACGCTCAGAAGCACTTCAAGGTCATAAGATAAGAAGATGCTATGCACCAAGCTGTTTGACTCTGATGATATTCAAATATTATATTCACAAACATCAGATCAGAAGAAAGTACAAGTGGCAGGCTACGCTGACTGACTAAAGGAACGTTGGAAGCTATTAAAGGCAACGTCAGTAGACACAGCGTGAACAAGGCTCGAGGTAGTTGACAAAAGCGTGAAACATTAAATGCAATGCTGTACGGAACACGCAAAGCATTAAATGCTCCCAACGGTCATCTTCTCAAGTGCCTATAAATATGAAGTTCTGATGAGAAGCAAGGTTGACGATTTGCTAACAATTAACTTGCTGAAACGCTGATCAAACTCAAAGCTCAGAAACTTCATCTTCATCAAAGCTCACTACATTGCTGTTGTAATATATTAGTGAGATTAAGCTTAAATGTTAAGAGAAATATCACTGTTGTGATTATAGCTTTTAAGAAGCATTTGTAATACTCTTAGAATTGATTACATTAATTTGTAAGTAACTAGAGTGATCAAGTGTTGATCAGGATACTCTAGGAAGTCTTAGCTTGTGTCTAAGCAGTTGTAATTAGAGTGATCACGTGGTGGTCAGGATACTCTAAGAAAGTCTTAGCTTGTGTCTAAGCATTTGTTCCTGGAGTGATCAGGTTGTGATCAGGATACTCTAGAAGACTTAGTCGCAGACTAAGTGGAAAACCATTATAATCTGTTGCGATTAGTGGATTAAATCCTCAGGTGAGGTAAATCACTCCGTGGGGGTGGACTGGAGTAGTTTAGTTAACAACTAACCAAGATAAAAATAACTGTGCAATTTATCTTTATCGTTCAAGTTTTTAGACTACACTTATTCAAACCCCCCCTTTCTAAGTGTTTTTCTATCCTTCACCGGGGTCTGATTAACCAGGATTTCCCCCACAGTGTTGGGTTCCTTTTTCCCATCGTATGACTTCTTTGTGTGATAGGAACCTGAAGGTGCCCTTTGTATCTTCCCATTTTTGATCCCATTTTCAATCCTTTCACCAATGACTACCAAGTCTGAGAACCCTGAAGATATGCTTCCGACCATCTTATCATAGTATGGTCCTTGCAAAGTACTCATAAATATGTCCACCAGTTCTTTTTCCATCAAGGGAGGTTCGACTCGAGAAGCCATTTCCCTCCACCTTTGGGCATACTCCTTGAATGATTCATCCTTCTTCTGGGACATATTTTGTAATTGCATCCTGTTGGGTTCCATGTCCAGGTTGTACTTGTATTGTTTCAAGAATGTGTTAGCAAGATCATTCCAGCTTCGTATATAGGATTTCTCCAATTGCATGTACCAATCAACAGATGCCCCGCTTAAGCTATCTTGGAGGAAATGTATCATCAGCTTTTGATCGTGAGCATAGGCAGCCATTTTTCGCACATACATGCGCAAGTGGTTCCTCGGACATGTGAGTCCTTTGTATTTCTCGAAATCGGGAATCTTGAATTTGTGAGGGTTATTCAAGTCTGAGACCAAACTCATTTCGAAGGTATCCACATCGAAAGCATCGTATCCTTCTACCACCTTTAGTCTCTCCTCTAGCGCTTTGATCTGTTCACTGTCCTTGAAGTCTTCCCTAGAGTTGGGATTAGACTGCTGCGTCTGAGGTGCTTGGTCTATGTTGTCCACCTCTTGTACTCCGTATTGTAGATCCAGGTAATCTTCATCTTTAGGGACATTGTTAGCAGGAATGCGAACTGTGCGGGTTGCCCCTTTAGTCTATGGAGTGGGGACAAATCCCTCTTGAGAGGCCTTTCCTTTCTCTTTGAATTGGATAGCTCTCCTGACAGATCGGACTTGAGGTCTGTCCTTAGCCGGGCCAAAGCCTGAAACAAATCCTAGCAGCGGGTTTTTGTCGTTGGGAATCTCATCCTGAACCAGGGTATCCCCAGACTGAACCTCTTTTGCTTTTTCTTGTTTATCTAGTAGGGCCTTCATGAGTCCTAGCATCTGAGTCATACCTCCTTTAACCTCTTCCACACTAACCTTCAGTTGATTCACCTCCTCATGAAGGGCGGCTTGATTCTGTTCTAGCTGATCCATTGATTTCTTTTGCTGAAATCTTGTCTAATAAGACGGTCGGGATGTTAGATTATCCTTCCCAATGGTCTCTTGCTCTGAAGGTAAAAGAGAAATCTTCTTTCAATGCCATGACAATGATATGCATGTCATGAATGATATGTTTTATGCGTGTTTATGTCTTATCCACATCCATTGATGTAATAACTCCTATTTTCTTCTTTTTTTTCTTTCTCATTATTTTTTTTGGATAAGACATGATGCAAGAATGCACATGATGCATGATGAATGCCACAATTATATGAGATATATAAAAAAAATAATGAAAGCGTACAGTTAAACACATAAGCATATAAGCCCTAGGTTCATAGGTTCGACGTAACGGCTCAGGAGCCTACCCTTCCCACGGGAATGTTCTAGAAGGTCTCATGGGATTGTTCGTAGCCGCCGAGAATTTTTGTCTCTTTGGATTTTGGAACAACTCATCGGTCCATGAGGTTTGAATTTTAGGGGTTGGTTCCCAGAGAGATCAGCTAAATACCCAGTCCAGCCCTCAACAAGGTCGAGCCTCATATCAGACCTTTCCGAATATTTAACCCACTCTGAGTGGAATTATAATAAGACTCGTAGGCGATGTAATTCCCCTCTGGTCATTATTATAATTCTCACGCTTAGGCTTAACAGCAATTTATAATATCCCAACAGAATACAGTAAAATAACAAATATAAAAATATTTAATTAAATTGAACGTAAATGAATAAATCGCAGATGAATAAATAAATAAATGAAAATTTAAATATTTAATAAAAAAAGGAAAACCTAAATCCTAAACCAAACCCTAATTTAGGCAAACTACCCAAACCCTAATAGCTAGCCACAAACCTAAATAATTTGCCAAACCTAAACTCTACCAAGCCTTAGGAGCATAATAATTCACCATTGATGAATGTCCCCAGCAGAGTCGCCAGTTGTAGCAACCTGCCCTAAAAATTAAAATTTAGAGTCGCCACCTATTCTGAAGGGCGAATAGGAAACCCTATGCAGTTAAGAAATCTGGTTAAGTTATTATAATCAGGTCGATGGAAGGTGTTAGGCACCCTCAACCCTTTCCTATTGGCTTTGAATCTAAGGGGCAAGTTTTATGGCTAAAAGTTAAGGTTAATAGCTAAGGAATTGAATAGGGAAAAAATTGAGATTTTAGGGAGGGGGACTCGCCTTGGTTATCCAAGTGCCTACGTATCTCCTTAGGGAGAATTAGAGTCAACGTGGTTCGGGCACAAGGTTGTACGCCTTAGAATTGATTATGAAATGGTTTAAAGGCTTTTTGAATGGCCTATCGTAGTTTTTGAATAAGGATGAAAATCCGTAGTTTGATTTGAAGTGTTTTGAATATCTTGGGCGTACAACCCTGATTTGATATGGCCCCGTTTGTTGCGATGATCAATGGATTTGATCATTATAGTTAACGGATTAATGGGCATTGCTGGTTACTCAGATCGATAGATTGATCGTCGCAGGCAGCAAATTAAAATGTATTTTAATTTTATGTATTCTTTATCTCTCGTCTAAAGAGACTAATAGCTTTAGTCGGGTCGAGGAGAGAATTAAACTTGAATCGATTATATCATTAATAAATAAATTAAAATCGATTATATTATTAATAATTAAATGATAAAGAATTATTTCTCGTCTACTGCGACTAATGGATTTGGTCGGTTCGAGGAGAAAATTGGATTAAATCATCAAGAGAGAACAAATAATTAAACAATTAAGATTTCACAAAACTAATTAATTAAATGCTATTTTTAATCTTGTAATTTTCTCATGTTTTATTCTTTTATCTCTCGTCTAATGAGACTGATAGATTCAGTCGGGTCGAGGAGAGAATTAATAAAGAATAGATTAAATTAATTAATTAACAAATAAATTAAATTGATCAAAATTATTTCTCGCCTAATGCGACTAATAGGTATAGTCGGTTCGGGGAGAAAATTATATTAGATCATCGAAAGAAACAAACGATTAAACAATTAAAATTTACAAAATTAAAATTTATTTGAAAACTACAAGGGGTGTATTTTATTAGGAGATAACAATTATGGGAGGTGTGGATAACATTTGGTTAGGCCCAATGAGGTTTTGAATCCGTGTGATTGTATGTGAGCCTGCGTACAGAGTCAAGGTGTGTCTCAAAGCTAGTGAGCGTTTGATCTAGAGATATTGTCATCCAAGGGTTTGCATGCATTTGGACTAAGGGAGTATAATAAGTGAAGCATACAAAATCAAGGATCATGTGACCATCATGAGGCCACATGGCGAAGATCTGACGGTCTGTGGGGGACTTAGTCTTCTAACTCACACAATTCAATCTTCATTTTCTCGTTCTCGTTCTCTCTCTTCGTTTCCCCTTCTCTCATGCTCTCAACTCCTTCACCCAATGAAACCCAGGAAACCGCCCCCCACAACGCCGTGAACCACCCTAGCTACGCCGTGAAACCCAGGATTCAGATGAAGATCTCCATGATCTTCATCCTCTTCATCTCCCCCCTTCATCAATCAAACCCCAGAAACCCAGAACTCATCGTAAATCAAGAATCCTAACCCTATATTAACCCAAATCCACACAATAGCCCCAAATTTAACACATAACTAGCAATTCAAACCCAAAGAAAACACATAGACATGCAATCCCTAAGTTAAGTGACGAATTGCGTTTACCTTACGATATTGATTTCTGGAACGTGTATACTTTGGATCTCCTTCTAATCTCTCCCCTCTTTTCGTGTTCGCAGGTGATTTGATGATGAAGGCCCAGATGCTCAGAAACTTCGCTCGTGGAGGCGCTTCAATTTCCAGAATCCTCTTTCAGCAACCTCTCTCTCATCTAATTTTCTTTTCCGTTTTATAGCATTAGGGTTAGTTTAAGTTAGGAAATTAGAGATTGATTTTAGGATTTGTTCGATTCGATTAGGTTGTGATATGGACGAATTTTATTTGTAATCGATTCGGATTCAATAAAATATTTAAGATTTGATTCAGTTATTATTGTGTTTGAAGATTTAATTTTGTTTAGTTAAGATTTGATTGATTCTGGATTGATTCTTCATTTGCGTTTTGATTCCCGTTTGCGTTTTGATTCAATTCTGCTACGATCCATGGGCCTAGGTATGGATTTGCAGGATTAGGGTTTGTTTGCAGATGATGAGCGGCGGCGGCGCAAGAGGAAGCTGAAGACGAAAGTGAACAGGACCGGGTTGGGTCCTGGGTTGACCCGGCCCACCTACGCGAACCCGGTCCAAGCTCTTGACTCTGCCTGGCCCAAATCCAACACCCACGTGGCCCATTCATTTCACTTAACTTGTTAATCCACTTAACCTGACTAATAATTAACACCCCCCTAATAATAGAACTAGTTAATAATAGTACTTTTAATAATAGTTATTAGTAATATTGGTTAATAAAATGAACTGAAATTAACAATAGTATTTTTAAAAAAGAATAACAGTTAAAATTAATAATACTAATAGTCTTGCAGTTAGTGATAATAATAATATTAAAAGTGAAAAATGATAATAAAAATGATTAAATGATAAGAGATAAATGGGCCCAAAACAAAATGGATTTCCCCAAATTTTCCTATCTACACCTCCACTTTATTTTAACCAGTTTACAAGGGCATTTTATAAGAGGGCGAGTTTAATAATAGGTATATTAAACCCTATGGCTCTTAATTTTAACGCCTTTTGTAATTCAGAAGATGCGAATAGCATCGGGTAAATTTTAGGGTATGACAGCTGCCCCTATTTAATTTTGGGGTATGACAGTTGCCAATTACTAATTCTTTTAATTTTGGTACTTTAATTCTATACGTAAAACTTTAAATTAGTAAAAATAATTATTCAATCTTTTCTTTTTAAATATTGATTCTTTTCATTTTGATAAAATTTTAAAATATTATTATTTTCTTAATTTAATTGTTTATTTTTTTAATATATATTTTATCAATTTAAATAATCATTAAAACATATAAATTAATCAAACAATTTATATATATTTTAATATACTGAATATACAAGTACCGTGAGTATTTTATATACCATTGATAAAACTTTAAAATATTATTATTTTATTAATTTAATTATTTATAACTTTAATTTTTATTAATTTATTTTTTAATTATTATTAACTATTTAAAAGGTAAATAGTTGAATTATTAAATAAATTATTTATAAAATTGTAACTATTTAACTAAACTATTGAGATTATCTAAAAATTATAATTATAAATATAAATAGTTTAATAGTTAATTACAAAATATAATTTTAACTTTAATTAAAATTTATTCCGTTAATTATAAAATATCTAAAACTAATAAAATTTAATAAAAAATTCAATTAAAATTTTAATTTTAACAATTAAAGCTTAACTCAAATTTATAAATAAATTAAGAAAAGTTAAATTTTAAATATAAAAACTATTAAACTAATAATAATTTAAATTTGTATTGATGAAATGTCATAAAAAAATCATTTGAAATACACAAGTGCACCACGTGAAACTTTGCAAAAAAAATTTTTTTAATTAAAATAGTAGCAAATAATTTAGAGGAATCAAAATTTATAATTTTTTTATTATACTAAAAATAATAGTTGATAGATTCAAAAGAATAAAGAAACAAAGCATCAAAATGAAAAAAAATTATTAATTGATAGAAATAAAATGAACTGAATAGAACAGTTTTTGGATCATTCTAATATAATAAATTCATTCTTATTTTGTGTATCATTATTAATTCAATATAACAAATTTCCAAAATTATTAAAATATTTTTTTTATTCTAAAATATTCTATTTATAAGATGTTTTATTTGATTGGTCCAAAATTTGAAATAGTTGTTCCCTATAATTAAAATTGATATATTTGTCATAAGAAACATTATTGTCAATTTATTAACTAATAAATAGTATAAATCTTTGAAGATCTTAATTTTAAACAACTATTTCAAAATAATTCTATACTTTCTTTTTTCGGAAGTGTACTTCCGAAATCCCAAAAAATGGGATTTCGGAAATGCATTTCCGAATTCTGGGAAATTTTGGAAAAACATTATTTCGAAAATGTATTTTCGAAGTAGGGGTATTTAGGAGTTTTCGCTGGGGGTCAGCCCCATAGGGAGGTGAAGAAAGAAATTCTCTAAAAATAAAGTGTTTCATAGATGTATATACGGAATATTTTGCTATATTTTCAAACCATATGCATTTCACTCCAAAATTTAATTTTTATAACATCTATGGAAAATCAAATTATAGTAAATTACAGTAATGCAATTTAAAGACAATAGTAAATAGTACATCAAAAAAATATACATCGTATAAATCGTCGGCCATAATGTCGAATACATAAATGAAATCAAAATATAGATATAAAAAAATCCCAGGCATCATTACTGTGTGTGTCAGACATCATCCTGCACCTCTTCTACGCCTCTGGCCCCACCCGCCTCTGCGTCCACCACGCCTTCTACTAGCTACTCTGCATCTACCGTCAAGTGCCGCATCTGTCCAAACACAGTTTCTACGGTACAAAAATGTCTCCTCTCCCACCCTAATGATACCGTCCACAACACGCTTGCAATCAGACCTCTTAGGAAAGAAACCATCGACAATGCCTGCCCACACCATGTCAGCTATCTCACGATACCGAGGAAGAACATCGTCAGTGTGGTCCATTTGAGACTAATGAGTCTGCAAAATCTCCTCGTGGGCTGCTCTGGTGGTGATCCTTGTGCACTGGGGATCATGTATGGGTGTGACACCACATAGTACCAAGTGATGTACCCGTCGGCGCAACATCAGTCTCTCTCTAATTTGGTCTTCCGAGCCTCAGTAGAAACCATGTGATGCTCCCAGTCTACAAAGATCCCATCTAACTATCGACGGGTCATGGTGATAGAAACGAAGATAGAGGATAGCGAGATATTGTTTGTTGGTAAGCGAATTGCAGCATGACGCGCTCCGGAAGATAACGAACATTGATTGTCAAACTAGAATCCAACCATCCAAAATATAGTGTGATCTCATCATACAGAACCGTGTCATAGTGAGCAGCATAGCAGTCGTATCGGACGTCCTCTACAACCACGCAGTCAAGATAGCGCCTGTAAGGATCCGACACCTGGTTCCCTCTAAGGGGGACAAAGGCTCTAGCACACGGCATGGCCTCAGTGTATTTTGGTACCTCTCCCCAGCCAATAATGTCAGAGAAATGTTGTAATATCCAACCATAAAAAAATAACGAGGATTAAACATATTATCACAAATATATAATAAACTTTAAAAAAAAAGTAGAATGATATAAGATTGTTACCACTAATACGGTACAACTGCCAGCCACAGTCCTTGCCTTCCCAGACATCCCTCTTCGAGTTTAAGATATCTTTACGTCAGTGTACCTGCTCCCTAGTTGTACTCATTGACATGTGCGGTATCCGATAAGTACCTCAGGTAAACGACGTATGTGTACGACGAGCCCGTGTTCACAAATAGTTGGGTGCCTAACAAGTATAAGAAGTAATATCTCAACACTCGCTGCCTATGTATATCCACCTCTACCTCGTCACCATCAACAACCTGTGTCGTAAGGAGCTCAGCCTCGTACTGTCATGCCAAGAAATGAAACATAACATGCGCCCCATGGGTCCTCTCCAACTCCTGAAGCACGTCCTCGGGATCAGCCCCGAGCTCCTTAATCAGCATCTCCCTCGCTTCCTCCTTCTTCAGTCTACCGTGACTAAGGAGGGTACCCCTAATAGGTATATGCAGGAGACATGCGACGTCCTCAAGAGTGATGTTAACCTCACCATGAGGAAGATGGAATGACGAAGTCTCGGGATGCCACCTCTTTGCAAAGGCCATCAACATCCCATTATGTATCGTGTGGAACCCGACCTGATAGAGGTCCTTCAGCCAAGAAGCTGAGAGGACATCCTGGAACCACACCTCGTCAGGCTGCACTACATCGACAATCTTCTTCCCATGGTTGTAGAACTTCTGGGTATCCATGTCTTGAAATTTTTCAAAAAAAGACTGTTAATAATAAGCAAAGTTACAAATAATTAATCAGAAACTGAAGAAAAAAAGTAATAAGTGATAACCAAATAAAATTTACCTCTTCGTCCCAAATATGCCAGGCTGAATGATCTGCATATCCTGTCAATAGGGATGCATCTATAGGATCCACCGGGTACCAGACAAGCTCCAGAACCTCATCATCCTCGTGCAACTAAGGAGGTGGCACCAAAGATCCTGCATTGGCTATCACTTGCACAAGCACAAGAGTAGAAACACTTCCCTGACGATGTCTACGGGCGGAGGGTCTCTGTGAGGAACCCTCACCGTCATCCCGAGGCCTCTGTTATGAAGTTGTAGTCGTGGATGTTAGAATAAGATTGGGATATATTTTGTTAGTAAATTTTTTATTACTAATGGTTTCATTAAGTGTGCAGATGTTATCTTATAAGTCTTATTCGACATGCAACAAAATCATTCTATTTAGGATACGAAACCACGTGCTCAGAACAATGCTGATATTCGTCTAAAGAAACAAGCATGTTAATTGTATACGAAATCTTCTGTTGGAAGTTATTTATATTCAGAAGTTATCGAGTCAGAAGTTTCTGATGTGGTTGATCACAAGCAGAAGTTTCGAAGGCTGAAGAATGCAAAAGATTAGAAAAGGCTCAGACAAGCTCAAAGTAATAGATTAGAAACATCAGCTGCATGAATTCTAAAAGGTCATCAGTAAAGCAACAAGAAACAAGAAGAACAGAAACATCAACCAATGATCAGAAGCGTTAAAGACGAGAAGATCAGAAACAACATCTGACTAAAAGCAAGATCAACAAACAAGAAACATCTAAGAACATAGTAAAATTTCTCAACCAATTCACATGCATACGATCACAATGCTCGAAGTAAAAGACAAATGATGATATCTATCTTGGCTATATCTTGGAAGAGTGAAAGTGAAGAAAACAAGCCACCAACAATAATTATCACACTAAAGATAAGATTTGCTTTGGAAATATGTGTTTCATGATTCAATCGAGGAAAAGCATTAAATGCTACTTATCAATGTTTTAACGGATATTCTCCAACGGTATTATATCAAGCCTATATAAAGATCAAACTTTAAACATGAAAAGTGTGGCAGAAAAGCAACATAGCAAGCACGAAGAATATACATGAGAGGCTAACCATATATGAAATATGTGATGATTTAACAAGAGTGTGAGAATACACTACTATGTGCCTATGTGAAAAAAAACTAAAGCGAGGAAGAGAAAATCCACTTGATTAGAAGCACTCCTGTAATTCTACAGAAACTTAATTCAAAATAGAATGTGTGTCCTTAAGTTTCCTTTTGATATGGATACTTGAGAGGGCCAAGAGTTCCTGTTATACTCTTGGAGATTTCTAGGAAAATGAATGTTATATCTCGTGGAGATCCCTGAATGGTTCATTATCTAGTGTTAGTCACTTGTAGTTGGCTTGTACACTGAATTGTTAGTCACGAAAGTTGGTTGTGCATTTGTTTTGTTAGTCACAACAGTTGGTTATGCATCTGTAATCAGTTTTGATTACAGTGGATTAAGTCTTCGATTGAGAGAGGCGAGATCACCTTGGCAGGTGGACTGGAGTAGTTTGAATTGCAAACGAACCAGGATAAAATAAATGTGTTCTTTTATTTCTAGCTTTTCATTTAATCGAGAGCTTCCAAGCAAATACTCATCAGGAAGCTTTACACTTATGCTTTTGAAATACAGTCTTAAATATAATGAGATAGATAAGTAACCCAACGAACAAGTACTCTTAAACAAAAAAGAAATTTCTAAGAACACAATTCAAACCCCCATTTCTTGTGTTTTTTCTCCATCTTCAGTAGAAGGCCCCTCAACTAGAACAGATGGAGAAGGCCCCTCTGCTGGAACACGTGTAGCAGGTACATCTGCAGGAACGACAACTCCATCTTTAACCTGTGACACTACCTACATTTGCGCACGTCGCACGAAGGCATGTTGTGTAGTCCTTCGAAATATAATGTGGTCTGAATGGTCGACCATAATATCTGCATTGTATTAAAAATAAAATCCAGTGTGATACAATTTAGTTATAACTATAAAAGAAAAAAAAAAAACAAATTGACATTCGTAGATTCACATACGAAAATATTTTGTAGATGCATATACGGAACAACCTAACATTTCAAAAATCTGGGTTTGTTCCGTAGGTGCATCTACAGAACGACCTAACATTTCATATGTTCCATAGATGCATCTACGGAAGGTTCTGCAGCTTCAAAAACACAAAAATGGCGTAAGTCACTGTTCACCTAATTGAAAAAATCAATTTATACCCCATAACCAGATTGTTATACCCATCAAACACTACCTACATTGTCTCTAAATTATGTTCCTAAACCTAACTAATGATATCTACACCTAAAAATCTACTCAAACTCTATTATGAGAAAACTCGAAAATAACTCAAAAACTTACCGATTAAATTGAGTTTTGAAGATGTTAGAATATGTTGATTATTGATGTTGATGTTCACCGCCGAACTCGAAAGAAAACAACGGAGTTTGGTGGAAGTTTGATTTTTGATGTTGAGAGAGATTGAGAGTTTGAAAATATGAAAAGTGAAGAACGAGGGAGTACAAGAGTCTGGCGTGAATATAACATCAAATGCATCCGTAGATGCATCTCAGGAAGTCTTCCGTAGATGCATCTACATAACAAAACAACTTTAAACAAAAAAAGTGCTTATGGAGGTATACCTCCGAAAGCAGTGGGGCATTTTAGATAACTCACATATGGCATAAGAGACGCATAGGGTAAGATATTCTCTTATATAATGAGTTAAGTAAACGAAAGATCATTTATTGCTTAATCCCCTCTTTCTAATTTGGTTTGTGTTACATTTAACTTTAGAAAACATCAAAATTTATTTTGTCTAATATCTTTTGCGAACTAGTGACAGCCCCTCCCCGTTAGCTTCTATGATTGGAAAGTACCTCTGCTACGAGTTAACTTGGGTCATAGAAAGTAATTACTTGCTGATAAAATGAGTTAATCATCATTTTATTACTACTCAATATTCATTTAGTTTTTAGATTATTATCTATTAATTATTTTTAAAATCAATTTCTTAATTAAAAAAATAAATATTAAAAATAATCCATGATGACCTAAATAACCGTAACCCGTAAAGTTTTCCGGTATGTCATTTTTCTTCATCGAATAACATATGCAACAATGAAAAATCATGTCCTAAAATAAATAAAAATGCGGCCTATTATAATAGACATATTTTTTTGCAACTTATGAAAAATTGTATATCCCACGCCAGAAAACGGTTGCCTAATATTGCAGATAACAATTTTATTTACTTTTGCTCATAATTTTTCCTTGTTGCCTAAACTTTTTTTCGAGTTAGCTAAAATTGATGCACCATCATCATTTCTAATCGGTTTTAAATCTTTTTCCTAACAATCTTTTTTATTGTTTCCATCACATTTTGACTTCATCAAGATCATTAAATGTAGTGTCTGTAACATCCCAAACTACTTTCAAGATTACCGATTGACCCCACAAAACTACATGAGTCTTTTCATCATGCTTGTTTCTCACTCGTGCGCTTTTCAGGAAACTTCCCAGAATGTCATCCATCCAAATATTATTCCAAGTCAAGCATGTTTAACTATGGAGTTTTTATATGTTAGGCTTCCGAAAAGAATACATGTTTGTTAGTAAAGGTAGTACAAATCAATCCTTATAAGTCTTCCTTCAACCATGTAGTTTCATACATGTACAACCTCAGGATCCCTCTCATTCCGAGGTGAATTCGGCAACCACTCATCTCCCGCTTTGGCCTCAAAAGTTTCTCGTTGTCATGCCCCTTGCACCGACAGCCACTCCCTACCCCTGTTGGCCTCGGGTTAACAAAAAATCACACACCATCATCATTTCTAAATGGTTGCAGATCTTTTTGCAAACAACCTTGTTCATGTGTCCACCATGATTCGACTTCATGAAGGATAAATGCAGAGTCCATCCCTTTAACTAGGTCACGAACTTCAAATAATGACTAGAAATCAGGGTCTTGTCCACTGAATGCGTAAATATCCCCACCTTCATACATTAAATTTGGGTCTTTTATAAAAGAATCCTTTGTGTAAATTACAACCCTAAATACCCCCATATTCTACAGATATGGCAAAGGGTAAATTTGACATTACAACTAAGAAATGAACCACACATAATAAAAAACACTAGAAATTTATAGTCAACATGACAATTTTTCAGGTGGACCACACACAAGTTTAACCCTTTTATTTATAATTTGGAGGTTAGTTTGTTTTTCCTTCAAGCACTTCGTTATTCAACGTTTGTTCAATTACTTTTTTACCTGCAAATGCAATGTAAGCAACATGGAAAATATGGTCTAAAGTAAAGAAAATTGTTGTCTAAGGGATAACTCATAAGTAAGTTATTCGAAAATTAAAAAAAAAAGAGTTAAGGCAACAAAGAATAACTGTGGCCAAAAGTAAATAAAATCGTTGCCTACAATATTAGGCAACAATTTTCAAACGTGGGATATACAATTTTCATATGTTGCAAAAACTATGTCTATTAGAATAAGCCACGGTTTTATTTATTTAGGACATGGTTTTTCATTGTTGCATTAACTTAAGTTATTCGATAAAGAAAACTTACATACCGAAAAAACTTGATTGCAAGTTATTCGGTGAATAAAAGTTACAAAACGGAAAACTTGACTGCAAGTAATCTGGTGAAGAAAAATTACAAGCAGGAAAAGTTGATTGCAAGTTATCCGGTGAAGAAAAGTTACCTACCAGAAAACTTTACTGCAAGTTATCCGGTGAAAAAAAAATTACGAACCAAAATACTTGATTGCAAGTTATCCGTTGAAGAAAAGTAACAAACCAGAAAACTTGACTGCAAGTTATCCGGTGAAGAAAAATTACAAACTGAAAAATTTGATTGCAAGTTATCTGGTGCACTTTGGTAGGGGCGTGAAATGGTAAATATTAAATAATAAAATTATTTGATAATTAAAAAGGGTAGAATTGGAATATTTTAAAAAATGTAAGGGTAGAGGGATAATGGTAGGGGTATGAGGTAAAATTTTCCTAAATTGTAACCCATTTAATATCCAAGCTTTTTGTCTCATCCCACTAAAGACCCGAGCTCGACAAGGGCAGCCTGTTTTGTTAGCTCTAAGGTCATGGTTAGAATTATGCCTATTTTGTTAGCACTAAGGTCATGGTTAGAATTCTAACCGTGGTGAAAAGTTGCGCCTACCTTTTACCTTTTATATTTATTTTTAAGCCACTTTTTATCACGGTTAGAATTCTAACTAAGGTGAAAAGTGGTGTATGGTCATGGGTTCGAATCCTAGTACCAACAGTTTTGACTTTTTATTTATTTTAAGCAACTTTTTATCAACCGTGATGAAAAGATTCCAGGCGTTTTTTCAGAGATTTTCATGGATGGGATTTACTTTTGAAATTTATCACTTAATCATTTTTGTCGCTCATCCAAAAAAATTTCGATCCTTTGAGCTTGGAGGATTATAGGCTGACATGTTTTGTTGGATGTTTTTAGAAGGCATTGTCTAAATTACTTGATTCTAGGTTGAAAGTGGTGTTGGACGCCATTGTGTCACCTTGCAAAAGCACGTTTGTGCTGGGTAGACAACTTCTAGATGGTGTTTTAGTTGCCAACGGACTTGTGGATTTCGCGACTAAGGAAAAGAAGGAATGTTTACTCTTTAAGATCGATTTCGAGAAGGCTAATGACAAAGTTAGTTAGAAATTTTTAAGATTAATGTTTCGCAAATTTGGTTTCGGGGATTTATGGATGAAGTGGATGGATGTGTTAGTTTTCTCGAGCAACATGTTGATTTTGGTAAATGGTAGTACTACCAAGGAGTTTTTGGTTGAGAAAGGATTGAGACAACGAGATCTGTTATCTCTATTTTTTTTCATTAATGTGGCGGAAGCATTGCCGATTCTTGATAAAAGGTCTATGGAGCTTAGAGATTTTGTGGGGTTCTACATTAATGACTATTGCGGCATTGATATTCTTCAATTCTCAGACGATACTCTTTTGGTGGGCAATGCTAGTTGGAAGCACATTTGGGCTGTAAAATCTGTGTTGAGAGTGTTCGAGATTGTGTCGGGTCTCGATATCAACTTTCATAAGAGTAAGCTCATCGGTATTAACATTAGTTATTTATTATTGGAGGCGACTGCTTGTAGGACGGAAGATAAATCATTCTCTTTTTTAGGCATCCCGACCGGTTCTAACTCGAGAAGGATTCCTTTTTGGTTCCCTTACTGACAAAACTTAGGAATCAACTTAGCAATTAGAGGGGTCGTTTTCTTAGCTTCAGAGGGAGGATTACTCTTGTCAAATTCATCCTTTATAGCTTATATATTTTCATGCTATCGTTCTACAAAGTTCTAGTGAAAATTCGTCGTAAAATTATCAAGTTACAGAGTGGTTTTCTTGGGGAGATTCAGAGAGTCACAGGAAAGTTTATTGGGTGGGTTGGAGGGAGTTGTGTTATCCGTTTGACAGAGGAGGGTTGGGTTTTAAAAATCTTGACATTTTCAATACACTGATGCTTCTAAAGTGGAGATGGAGAATTCTCGAAGGATTGGTTGCTCTTTGGTATTGTGTTTTTAAGGCGAGATACAAGGATATTTGAATGAAGATGTCAACTCCGGAGTATTTTTTGAGCTGCAAGGAGTTAATATCGTTTTGGTGGGTTGATCTGCTCCGTTAGTGCAACAAGTTTCAGTCTGATCCTTTTATTGAAAGTTGCAGGTTTAACGCCGGGACTGGTTTTTCGGTAGCATTCCGGCATGTTAATTGGAGTGGAAACAATGTGCTTAAAGCTTGTTTCCCGACACTTTTTTTCCTTATGTGTTGAAGTTTGCCGTTTCTCTTTGGTCTCAGTGTTGCTGATTCTGCATCGCTGACAGAAGATCTGCAGCAGCTCTGGTGTTTGCTGCAAAATTTTCCTTCTTCTATCTCGGTTTAGGCAACAATTTCATGGAAGGGTGGTATCAGCAGCAGAACCTTTACTGTATGATCTGTTTACGAGGTTCTCGCTGCTGGAAATTTGATGTGGAAACCTTTATTTTGGTCTCATATTGCTTTTGGTATTGTGTGGAAAGATATTGATTTTGGTCTGATTTTGGCCGCTAATATAGTTTTTTTTGTGCGCTTCAGCATGACACTTTAGTTCATTCCCTCTTATTTTATCGCATTTCTGGTTTGTCTTGGAAGGAGATTGCAAAATGGATCGGTTTAAATGATCGCGAGGGAGATTCTTTCAAGAGCCGTTTTCTTCTTTAGTATCAATTCTGCAGGTTTAAGAACGTCAAGGCAGGGAAACAAGGTTATATTTGGTTGGCGGTTTGTTTGAATTTGTGGTTGTTAAGGTACATTATTATCTTCAGGAATGTAGGTTGGAGCATTTTGGATATTGTGTAGAAGATATGACGGTGTGGATCTTGTCTTTTATCGGCGGAATTACGTCTCCCAAATGCGACTTTTAGGAGTTCAACAAAAGACCTTTGTTTTATTTGTCATAGAGTGCATTTGGTTTTGTAATTTCTCTTTTGTTTCGTGCGTTTTTGTAATCGGATTGGAGTACCCTTTGTACTCTATAATATATCTTGCTTACAAAAAAAATTTAACCATTCGATTAAATCTATTTTATAGGTTATGATTTAGAGTAAGTTAAAAAAACTTACTCGAGGAGTAAACTGAACCCCACTCTTTAATAATTAATTTTATATTATTTAAACATTTGATTGAAAAAATAATAATTTAAGAAATTATATATATATATATATATATATATATATATATATATATATATATATATATATATATATATATATATATATATATATTAGTTTTAAAAAAATTATTTTAATTTTGCCTTAGGCCTCTAAATCACGACCTTGCTTTCAAGAAATTATTTGGTGATGCAATTATTTGTTATTTTTTCCATTTTTTGCCATAATTTGATTGCAAAATAAAAAACACATCACCCTAAGGCATAATTTTGTTTATGGTTATTATGGTTTTAAATTGCGGATGCGTTTGTTGCGTTGCAAACTATGGTCGTTGCGACATGAATTTAGATTTATGAACTTAAAATATTATTTTTTATTATTTATTTTAGATTTTACACGTCTCCTCCATTTCCTCTTTAATTTTTCATATATATATATATATATATATATATATATATATATATATATATATATATATATATATATATATATATATATATATATATATATATATATATATATATATATATATATATATAACAATTTGTCATCATTTTAAATATCACTAGTTCTTTTAAAAAATACCTTAAATATATAATATAATATAAATATAAAAAATACCTTAACAATTCGCCATCATTTTGACTGGATGCATAGCTCGACACACCCGAAAAGTATGAAGGTTACTCCATTTTAAGAAATGTTAGGAACTTGAGCGAAATTAAACAATATTATTACCGTCTCGACAATATAACATCCCCGAGTATCCAAGACCAATTTGAGTACCTATTATACCAAAACCTTAAGCTATAGTTTTAAAGTAACCCCGAGTAGTTTATTTAGCAGTCGGCACTGTCTTAAACACAAACTACGTAGAGAGTCGGCACTGTCTTATACTTTACTGTTATAAAATAGGGAATGCACCAACTAAGTTAGGTGACCCTCACCCGGTCATTTAATCCAACGGTTACGGAACCTAAGAAATATGACAAAGAAACTCATTGTAGGTAGGTTCATAAGTTCTCTAGTACTGAACATGGTAGGGGGACTACGGTTCAATCCCCCGCAACCTGCAATCGAGTATATAAAGGAGTATACCACATAATTGTGCCAGAACTCCATGCCTAAAATGATCATACTTACTAACCGGCTACTATAATGTGCGTAAAAAGATAACGGGCTTAATGTGATTGCGCGCGAATGAAAATGAGTGAAATAAATAAAAAAGAATTGGCTGAGCTATAATGGCATGATTCGGATTGGTATGCATATGGAGGAGTTGTTTAGTGTCGTTACTGTGCTTTTAGTGTTGAAATTCATCTCATAATGTTCTAACAAAAATACTGCATAACCAAGTACAACTTGAGTGGCATCATGAGTTTGCGATTAACCCGTATTGTCTGACTATTTTACTGATTATTTGCTTGAGGACAAGCAAAGGTTCAAGTGTAAGGGAGTTTTATAACACGAAAATATATCGCATATTCGGTTCGATTAACATAAATTATGTCTTTATTTTATTTTAAGTATATCGTTTTATTTTAGTATTATGATGATATTGTGTTAAATTTGTCTCAGGTATTCGAGTACTAAAAAAAGAAGAAAATAAAAGTATTATCATTGTTTAATAAAAATGTGGTAAAAAATCTAAAAAAGTCCAGCCCATGAGGCAAGATGGCCGCCCTAGCTATGTGGCCCACGTCACATTTCACTCAGCAAAACAAGTTTTGGGTCGCCCACCCCAAGTTTAGTGGCCCCCATCCCTAAACTCCCCCACGTCACTTATTTTGAAGCTAAGTGGGGTGTGGGGCGCCCACCCCTTATGCTTGTGGCCCCCGCCACAAGTTATTTTACTAATTTTTCCACGTTTGTGTGCGTAACGGTGCTTTTCAGTTTCCTTTTTCCTCCGAAGATTTTTCAAGAAGAACCAATTCTTCAGGCAACGTTCACCTCTCCTAAATTCTCTCGAGGGAGTTACAAACTCTGGCTATAAAAAGGAAGCAGAAGATTCAGTAAAGGGTTCGGAAATTTTCACCTAGATTTTGATACCATTGTTCAGAGCATTTTCTTTGAGTTTTTGCTTAAGCATTTCAAACCCAAAATCCAACTTTGCAATAGATTTCTACACTGGAAATCTATTGCCCGTTAGCTTTATTTCAGACTTCCAGATTTTGATTTAGGTTTTATTGTTCTTTAATTTTTCTGCAATAGTTTTTGTACTCTGAGAAGAAGCAAGATCCTACCAGCTTGCAGAGGACTGCCGATTGATACTCAAAGTTCCGTTTCAAGTTTCCTTCAATTTAATTTCCAGGTTCTAATTTTATATGCTTTTACTGTTTTGTTTTGTGTTTATGATAATGTTTGGATTCTATTTGTTCATTATTATTCTACTTTTATATTGAACACTATGTTTAGCTAAATTCTATAACTCTAGTATAGTCATAGACCGAAGGGATTCGGTAACAAATTGGCACGAATATTTTGTAACATAATTCTTTTTTCTGGTTCGATTTTCAATTATAATGTTATAAATTTTTTTTGTCATGAGAGTAAAAGACAAAACAAAAGTTAAAATTAATAAGAACGAGAGTTTGAGATTTTAACTGAACAGTAGGAATGAGACATTAATTTTAAATACAACGAGAGCGCTTTAAAGATAATTGAACTCTATTTGTTTTCAAAAAGTATTTTTGGGTTTTTAATGAGACATCGAGAGCAATCATCTAGGTCTAATTATATAATCGGAATCAATAAACACGGGAGTGTGAGACAAAGATTTATAACCAATAGTTTTCACTAAAACAAGTTTGTAATATTTGAAGTAGTTCCAATAAGTTACTGAACCCCTGAAGTCAGACAATTACATGCCGGTGTTCGTCTCTAATTAATTCATAACCTTACTTAATCTTTTCTTTCCCTATAATCTTCAACCGAATATTATTAGCCTTAGAATTACATAGTAACACTAGATAACGATAAGTTTGATTTTGGTCATTTGGGTTCGATAATCTTTAAAGCTACGCGATACGACTATGCACTTGCAGTCACGAATCTATAGACATACTAAGCCGCGATCACAAGTCTTACAAGGTTAGAATTAAAAAAACCTGGCCTCTAAAAGCTCCACTCAAATAATAATCAAATTAATTTCAAGCCTACTATGTAACCAACACCAGATCAAAGACCACTAAAATAAGAGGAAATACAACTCGCAAAACTCACAATATTTAAAATTAATTGAATAAAACTAACTGTTGAAAAAACGTGACCTCTAAGAGCTCCCATTCATGAAGGCCGTCTTGAGTGCATATAGTTAAGTCTTGATGTGGGCATCAAGAGGAATTTTCACAAATTCGACAAATAGATTTTTCGACAAATATAGGCAAGACGCTTTTGATAGCAGGAACAATTTAAAGTTGTTCAAAAACCAAAGACACGTGGAAACACATCAGAAGACAAAGACTCACGTCACAAGATACATGTCAAATTCTAGAAAGTTAACTATTGTTGATAGTTATTGACGTATCTAACATATAAGTAGATTTCGTTTTTGCAATGGGAGTTCATATTTTCATTATGTTTTCTTTAGAATTCACACATCCGAGTCACAAAAGTATAAAATCTGTGAGATAAGTATGAACTTGTATTTTGCACAAAGTATCCTTTAAAAATTTTTAATTTTTCTCCTGCAAATGAATTAAAATTTATTATTGTTTAAAAACACCAATAAACAAAAGTGTTGCAGCCCCTCAAAAAAATTAGTATTGCCAGAAATTTTCTTGCTTTTTAATAAGTTTTTCACCTTGCAAAATTGAGTTTTTTTTAATGAGAGTACACGATACTTAGCATTCAATGCTACTTATCATTCTTGTCAACATTTAAGAATCATTTTAAAAAAATTATCTCCTAAATAAAAAATTATCTCCTAAGTAAATGATAGCTATGGAGTGATTAAAGGAATATTAGTTAACAAAGGAAGAACGTCAGTAATTTTTAACAAACTTTCTCTATATGAGAGGAAAATGACGATTTTAAATTTTTGAATAACTAGACGTTCTACCCGTGCAATGCACGGTTAGTTTTATTGAATTTTTATGTTATTTATTAATGTTTTGAAAAAGAATATGTTGATATAATTTTGTTTTATATTTATTGCATTATTTTATAAAAAAATAGCAATGATTTAATAATTTAAATTTTTAATATAATTTGAAAACGTGAAAATTAAAGTATTTTTAATATAATTTAAATTTTAAAATAAATTTAGAAAATTTGGATTTTGAAATTTTAACGTGGGTTAATGAATTTTATTACTATTAATATTAATTTAAGATAATTATTATTATTAATTTTATTTTAATTATTAATTAATTAATAAGTGAATTAATTTTGGTGGGAGTTTTGGAGGGAAGAAGTTATAGGATTATAATTTAGTACGATGATTATTAATTTTTTTTAATAAATTTAAGAAATTTTAAAATTAGGAAGTGAGTAATGGGTTATTTTGGTTAATAGTTAGTGGGTAAATGAATTTTATTATTATTAATATTAATTTAAGATAATTATTATTATTATTAATTTTATTTTAATTATTAATTAATTAATAAGTGAATTAATTTTGGTGGGAGTTTTGGAGGGAAGAAGTTATAGGATTATAATTTAGTACGATGATTATTAATTTTTTTTAATAAATTTAAGAAATTTTAAAATTAGGAAGTGAGTAATGGGTTATTTTGGTTAATAGTTAGTGGGTAAATGAATTTTATTATTATTAATATTAATTTAAGATAATTATTATTATTATTAATTTTATTTTAATTATTAATTAATTAATAAGTGAATTAATTTTGGTGGGAGTTTTGGAGGGAAGAAGTTATAGGATTATAATTTAGTATGATTAAGTGGAATGCTAAATCGTTGCTAAAATATAGGGACAATATAATGGAGTCAAAACATTGAGATAGAAGTTAAAAAATAAAAACAAAACTTTCCATTAAAAATTCAACAAATAATTTACCAAATTCTAAGGTCAGTGATATCCCATTTGAAAATCACAGTAAACCCAAAGTGTATGATATACTAAACATAGTTCATCAAAACTATTAATTAAAAATAGAACAGAAATCATCTTGAACAAAACAAATGTCAAACACATTAAAACTTTTAATCTAGAAAAAAATACAGCAAATTATTGATCACATATCAATATTCCTTGTTAACAAAAATACTGGTCAAAACCATCTTCGACTCCAAGGAAGCTTTAAGCAATTTGATACCCTATTAGAAAAATCAAATTAAACAGTAGTTAGAATTTTAGAATTAAAGTTTAGATAAAAAAGTTGTGAAACACAAGAATTATGTAAACTTACCTCATTCATTCCCAACTCAACAATCATCTCTCGAATCTTTGATATTAAACTTGTTAACAACTTCAATCATTGAAGTAAAAGTAAAAGGCCGAATAACTAAATCATCCATAACCATGAAAGTTACTTTCTCTTTAACAAATCCATTATTAATTGAAATATTCTCTTCATAGCCATAGCCTTCTTCCTCGTCAAAATACACACCATTGTCACAATCCTCATTGTAATTGGCTTGTTCTTCACCGTTTTGACCATCTTCGTAATCATAGCCTTCTTCCTCATCGAAATAAACACTGTCGTCACAATCTTCATTGCGATAGGCTTGTTCTTCATAGTCATATTCATCACCGTTTTCACCATCTTCGTAGCCATATCCTTCTTCTTCGTCGTAATAGACACCATCATCACCATCTTCGTTGCACTGTTCTCCATAGTCATATTCATCACCGTTTTCACCATCTTCGTAACCATAGGCTTCTTCCTCGTCATAATAGATGTCATTGTCACCATCTTCATTGTAATAGGCTTGTTCTTCAGAATCATATTCATCACCGTTTTCACCATCTTCGTAGCCATATCCTTCTTCCTCGTCGTAGTAGACACCATCGTTACCATCTTCATTGTCTTTGTGATAATAATAGTAATAGTCATCACCCTTCTCACCATCTTCGTAGTAATAGTCGTCAACCTCACTCTCCTCTTCTTCATTATCATTGTTCTTTTCTTTGTCAGAGTCTTTATCTTCTTCATCATCCTCGTTTGACTTGTCCACAGGAAGAAAGTCAGATAGCCCAGATGAATAAGACGAAGGCATGTCATCCTCATCATTTGTAGGAAGAAGATTACAGAAATCATATGAAGAGATAGATGCAATTGGATTTAATAGAAAACTTTTAGATTGTTCAGAATGCATGTAAACCTCATTGAGCTCTTGAGCACTTTGATGCACATTTTCTATACTACCGGCCATGCCGTTGTTGCCTAGAAGCTTTATTACACTACCTATAGGCAAACATAGGATATAGAAAAGAAAATCTACAATTTGTTTTGAAGCAACAGCAAAGATCACTTTCTCTGTTTTTGTGTCAATGAGAAGTCTCATTCTCAACTTGGAGGTGGTAGAAGCCATTATGAGTTCTCTTGACATAGGTTTAGGTTTAGTTTATATATACATAAGAGGTTAGAACTTAGAACCGCCTAAAGATAGGAAAAGTTGTTTTTTTTTTTGTTAAATCAAATCAAACTCATAAAACAGTTTTTTTTAACTATCATTTATTTTCGGACTAAATCTAACTAAATCAATCAAATAAATCTAAATAAATTAGATGTCATTTTAATAAAAAAAAAATCTAGACTATAAAAAATTAAATATAAATGAAAAAATCCAATCTCTATCGTATTGGATAAATATGTTATACCATGAAAATTTTATATATTTTACAGCAATGCTATACTTACATTGCCGTACTCCTACACCGTATTTGACACCGTATATACGGACGGTCCTATTCACCGTCCGTACATGAACAGTAATATATTAAATTAATATTTTTTTTTTTAAATTTTTTTTTAAATAATTTTTTTAATAATTTTTTTTTACTGTTTTTAAAAATTTACTTGCGGATTTACCTAAATTCGTAGGTAAATCCGCAGGTATTGTCAAATTTGTAGGTAAATCCGCAAGTAAATCCGCAGGTATTGTCAAATCCGTAGGTAAATCCGCAGACATTGTCAAATTCGTAGGTAAATTCGAAAGTAAATCCGCAAGTATTGTCAAATCCGTAGGTAAATCCGGAATTAAATCCGTCAAATATTTTTTAAAAAAACGTAAAAAAAAATATTAATTTTTTTTTAAAAAAAAATATTAATTTAATATTTTACTATTCATGTACGGACGGTAAATAGTGTCGTCCGTACATGAATAGTACGTCCGTACCGTACGGACATACGGTGTAGTGTATGTTTGGAGTGTAAGAATAGCATTTTTGTATATTTTATTATTACTTTTAATTCCTGTAATTTGAACAAATATTTAACAATAATATATTTTAGTGATTATATATATTTTTTTATCGTAACTCTTGTGATACTTTTATGTTATATGTATTGTTTATGAAAAGGAATATTTATTTAAATTGATTACTATATATTTCTTGAATTTTATAAAATACCAATCCTATTAAATCAACTAAAATTAAGATTACCAACATAAATTAAACCGAACCAAATTACTTATTTTTTATTTATTCGAATCCATTTTATAAAATTAAAAATAAATAAATAAAATCTTATCTCTATCGAATTGGATATATATGTTATATAATTTAAATCTACCATGAGGTGCAAGGGACATCATATGTAAGGTTGTAGATTCACACATTTCACTAGTGCATCTTTAAAATATATATTAATATAAAAAATTATATATTATATTATTGTTTAATAATTTAAAATAATATTAAAAAATTATATTACATTTCTCTCTCTTCTGTGATATCTCTCTCTCACCCTCTCTCTCTCTCTCTCTCTCTCTCTCTCTCTCTCTCTCTCTCTCTCTCTCTCTCTCTCTCATCTCTCTCTCTCTCTCTCTCTCTCTCTCTCTCTCTCTCTCTCTCTCTCTCTCTCTCTCTCTCTCTCTCTCTCTCTCTAGCGTGCTTATAGAAGGTCATATTCTTCTTCCTCTCCCTCAACCTTCTCACTCATCTTCTTCTTCCTCTTTCTCAACCTTCATTCTGTAAGAACATCATCCCTTTTCTCCCTCTTTTGGTATATTTGTATCACACTGAAACAACAACAATGTATGAATCGGTTTACGTCGTACGAGTAAGTTGGATTGTAATTTTAGGGTTTCATCTATTTTTTCTGATTTCTTCTGATTTAGTGTTTTTTGGTTTCAAGTTTGGTTGTCTTGGCTCACTCAGAAGGGGAAAATGCTGGAAAACTGAATCGGGTCGAAATTTCTTTGGTGAAAAAAATGATTGTCTATTTGTGGCTTCGGCGTAGTTAGAAAAGGGTATAGAGAAAAGGAGATTGTTTATGTATGGTTTTAATTTTTTCCCTTTTAATATATATAGCTGAAATTGATAAACCCTAATCCCTAATTTTTTGTTGACTTCAACGACAAAGATAGAGTTGTTGAGGTCAAAGGTGAATTGGAGAGAAAAAAAATGTGCATGAATATTCATGTAAAAAATGTGGAAAATGGTTTAAGAATTATTTGTATTTATGTAGAAATTAGGATTCTGAACTGGTTCGACAACGGGTCAGTAATGAAGCGTGGTTAGTAATGCAGCTATTTACAGTAGAAACTCTTTATATTAATACTCGGTAAATTAATAAACTCTCTAAAATAATAAATTTGTCCGGTCCCAACTAGGGCCAATGTAAAAAATTAAAAAACTCGATAAAATAATAAGATAATAATTTTTCCAGAGATCCCTTTATAATTTTCGGTCCCAAAAAATCATAAATTAATAATTCATAGAAACTGAAAAAAATATATTACACGCTATTGAAACATGATTCAATAGTTGTCTGTTTTCCTTTAAGAATACATTGAACACATTTGTTCCTTTTGTTTACATTTATCGAACTTCAAAAGTCATTATTGATTTCTAATGCATATGAACACAGTAGTTACTAATTTACATTGAGTCCCAAGGTTCGCTGCAACGTAATTCTAAAAGGCATAGACAAAATTGCATTTTTGTTTGGTATGTACAATATAATTACTTAAAAACTCTTTAAATTAATAATTATTAATTTATCGATAAATTAATAACTCTCTAAATTAATAAATTTCTCCGGTCGTCACATTATTAATTTAAAGAGTTTCTACTGTAATAGCATTGATCACATCCATATGTTATTGTGTTTAATTTGTCTATTGATCTTCTAGGTTATAAAATATTCTTCAACATGTTCATTAGCTGAGTATGGTTGTGAATATGGAAACTTAACAGCTTTATAATTGTAATTTGTTATAAAGCTAACCTTCTTGTAATTTAACCTAATATCATTTGACAGCCCAAGCGACTCGGAGCATCATACACGCACACGCAATGACGAAAACAAGGGAAGAACGTCGTTGATGATTAATTAGAGATTTTTATATGCAGGACATTGATGATTAATCTGTTAATGTCGATAAAGAGCGCATATCCTACGGGGTGGAGCATGTCGTTTGAAGTTGATACAGATGAATCAAGAGCTCAAACGCGTATGACAATTGGTGCGTGTTATAATTATCTATGCATAATCTATGGCCACACGGTTGCAATCACAGTGATCTATCTTAGTTGACTATAACTTTCGTGTTTCCATATACTGATTTAAGGCATGTTTGAGCTTGCCCTCCACGTGTTTGATGAAAAACATGAATGACACAGTGGTTGTCGTTGTTGCGTTTCGTGGTCTGACTATTACGCTTTGTTTTGGAGGTTTGGTATTTTATGACATTGATTGTTCTCACTGGTTATTTGGATAATCCTATTATGATTTGAATTTTATTTTATTATGGTTATCATTTGAAGTTGAAGTTGATACAGTTAGATTTTATTTTATTTGCATAATCCTACGTACATAAAATGAGAACATGTTTAATTTACACTATGAATATTATCATAACCGCGCTATAGCAATGCTGGTTTGCATGGGGGTGTTAGTGTCATATAAATACTTTGTAACATTTTGTACTACATAGCTGATTGTTAAATAATGTAGGTTTGTGCAGGTTATCGTAATTGTGAGTGTTGCTTTGGAGGTTCTGGAAATCGACGTATGCAGGCAAAGCAACATTTACATGGGAAGGAACTACTGACTTTGTTGGCCACAAATCACCAGATTGGGCCAACGATTAAACGGAGTAACCTCTGCCCAATGCTCACTGTATAATGATGGCTAAAATGATATTATTGCATACTAAAATATCATATTCAACTATAGGATTCTATACAACTGAGACTTTTGTAGCAGCAGGTAAGTAAGATGAAATGGACGCTGATTGTAAAGTGTTTGGTTTAGAGGTGATTTTGCGTTATTTCGCCATATTCACCGTGATTCCAAACATGTTTTGTTCTTCATAGTTGTTATTGATTCTGTTTTAACGTGATTTCGCCATATTCATCGGACCATAGCTTATGGTTGTACGTATACAAGTATTTGATTTCCTTAAAATTATTTTTCCTCAAATATTGACCATATATTTGGCAATGACCGTGTCTACCGCAATTTAACATTTCAAAAATATTGGACCTTAGCCTTTCTCGTTATTCATCTTGCAGCAAATTGAGTGGTAGACATTCTCCTGAAGTTTCTCGCGTCTATATGCTCGCATCTATATCGCTGCATTTTTTCATGATAGTATGACGCATATTCCGTTGGAGTCTTGTGTTGGTGATTTGTTTTTGTTTTATGTTGATGCTTTGTTTATGTATGTTATGGAGTCTATTTCTTGATTAATATACTATAGATATGTTGTTTTTATATTTCTCTGGATCAATATAACTGTTCAAAAGTATCCAAACTATTGTCAAGAGATAACGATGATGTTTGAGATTGTATTACCGCAACTACAGAAGTATCAAAGGCATTGCTTGAAGTTATCAAGAAGAATGGTTTTAGTAAGATCCTCAATAACAATAGTTGTAGTTGGTCAACAAGCATGTTTGGTAATTATAAGGCTTACCATATTCTTTTTTCATCTTTAAGTAGTAAAAGCATAAAATATATGCTTTGAATTATCGTTCTGGCTAAACATAGCTACTTTGTTTAAGGTTGACAATTGACCTCATAATTCATTTGTGTCTCAAGATAGGTATTGATAACATAGACAATGAGTTTGATAATGAACTTGATGAAACACAAACGTATATTAGAGGTAGCTATCTCATTAATTAGATTTTGATTGTTATTTTGTAGTTTATTGGAGCATGCAAGGATCCTCTAATGGTGGCAGTTTGCTCAAAAGGGATTTTATGCAACCTCTCACGTTGTTCGTCCTAGTAGTTCATTCCTAATAGTTAAATTAATTCTTTTGGGACAAAAGAAATGAGCAAATCATGTTTTTGTATAATATTTTTGTTAGTGCTTTTGAGGATTGGCTTTATGTTTGGTAAAACTAATTTAGCAACAATAGGATAAATAGAATTATAACTTGTAAGAAAAAGCAGGTGGAAGTTCTATTTAATAGAGAAACTTGTTGTGTTGAAATTTTTCAGCATCTGGAACAACATGTCGAAGAAGATGTCGTGACATCGGATTTATGCTGACAGCTTGGATTATGTTATGACAGAAACAAAATATTCCTACAACATTGAATCTTATGTGGAGCTATATCTAAGGAGAACATTTAGGAAACTAAATGTTGAAAGATTTTATAGGTGAATATGTTGCAAAAGTGTAATAACTTATTGTTGTTACTTGGAGCATATTTTATGGAGATATTTGTGGAGAATATCTTGGAGCTTATATTGTGGAGCAATTTTAGTAACAGTTTATTATGTCAGTTTGTTACAATTTAAAGGTCAAAAGAATCAAGTCAGAATATTGAAGATTGTGTAGTTTCTAATTGTGAAGACAATTTAGGAAACTTATGATTGAAGACCTTTCTTTTAGCAAAAGATTTATGCTGATTTGTAACAACAAATATAGTTGTGGTTGTAAGCCCAAGTCCAGTTGGGAATAGGTTATAAATAGAAGCTTTGTAACCTAAGTTTTGTACCACCCGTAATTTTGATAATGTAGTTTTTAAGGGCTGAGTCTGTAGAGTGAACCTCCCGGATTGTGGGAAGGTCACCATGTTTTGAGAAGCTAGTCGATTCTATTCAAAGATGTAACCATTAGGTTTAGCCATGTAAGTGAACCACCCAGATTGTGGGATGGTCACTAATTTGTGCCTCGAAGCCTGTAGGCAAGAGGTTTATTTTACTCACTCATAAGTTGTGAAGCAATGAGTGCAGTTGTGTTCTTGGAAGAAGCTGTGAAGAAATTCCGAGTTAAGTTTATTTGTGTGCTTAGAATGTTGGCAAAGGGCTGTTGATGCAGTGGCTGAGGTATTAACTGCTAGACATTATTGTGATGATTGGGAGTGAGAGTGGTTTCTCATATCTAGGGAGAATCTAGGTAGAAGAATCATTGAGTAGTGATTAAGTGAGAAGTTGTAAACGAGGGAGTTTAGCTTTGAATTGATACTATTAATAGTGGACTTCATCCCTGGCTTGGTAGCCCCTAGAGTAGGTTGGTTGAACCGAACTGGGTGAACAATTCTGTGTGTTATTTATTTTCTGCACTGTTATTTGTATTCCTACCTTGTCTGTTTTTTTAATGTCAGATGTCACGACATCCTATATGACATTTGAGTCTACTGTAACCAGAATTTCACTTTTTAAGAAACCTACAACGTTGGTCACACTCAGCTAAACAAAATTAATTTTTGAGTACGCTTAGAGTATGGTGTTGGTCTCTTCATTTTAGATATTCAACGTTGTTTTGTTCTTTTGGTTCTGAAAGTTCAGATCTCACTGGGTTTATGTTTTTGTAGAGTTTTCTATGTTGCTGTAATTTGTGTTATATGGTCACTGCGACGACATATCCATCTCAAAGTTTTTGTTTTTCTGAATGTTTGGATCTCACGGTTTGTGTTTTTCTCCAGTTTTCTATGTCGTTATAATTTTTCTTGTCGCGGCGAATTCTATCCATATTAAAGGTGTAGTTTTTCTGATGGTTCTGATCTCATTGGGTTTGTAATGGCTTATGGTTTATGGTTTATTTCATGTTTTGTTGGGTTTTGCAGAATAAAACACTTCCTGTTCTCTGATACTACTATTTATGGTATAGAGTCGATTTGTATGTTTGTTGTTTAACGGTGTTTGGCTCCATTAACAACTAAATGAGTTGTATGTCAGGTAAGAGAGAATGGGATTTTACAAAACAATATTTGGAAACTGTACAATTTGTTTCGAACTGAATATCACAAGATTTTTTAACTTCACTTCTCCATATGGTAATTCAATTATCTATAATAAGTCTGTAAGAGAATTCTAATTGATCAAAATAGTTATATAGTTAACTGAACATTTACTTTCTTGAAAAAGTATAATTATTGAGTTTCTTAATTCTTGGAAAAGACCTACAATGAGAAATAATTTGTAATAAAGGAATTATTGTCGTTGTAATTTGCACTATAGCAGTATAATAACTTCCATGTTTTATATTCAGCTCTCTGGACAACCACTAGTTACTTATGGCTATGGGGCTCCAGAATTTAAGTCATGAAATTACACCTACCAAAGCGACATGTACAGTTTGGGAGTTGATACGTTAGAAATTTTGACAGGCCTCCAGTCTAATGACAGGTGAGACTAATTTGATACATATCACCTTCTATTTGAACTAAACTCACATAATTGATTTAAAGCTTAGAGTCCAAGTTTTGGAATCCGAGAGAGCACTCCAACGCGTTGCGGCTGTGCAGAAAACAATTTTGAATGTCAACAAGTTCAGGAAGAGTTGGTAAGCAGCGATTGCAAGAAGCTATAACCACAACAAGTTTTTTCGTTGTTTGGTGTTCGTGTCCATATGTCTGTTAGAGTTTTTGCTTCATAGGCAGTTAGTTATATGCCTTATTAATCTTTCTATCATTTTATTTCTCTATGTTATAATTCGTCATGTTTCTCAACAGTTTATCGCAATTCTTAAAGGAGATTATCATAATTCTAATGGACATAAGCATAGATGTCTTACTGGAGCAATTTACAATTATACAATGCAATTGAAATTAGTATGAGATTCTTGTGCTTTATCTAATTTAAACTGTAAGTGAGCTTATGCTGATACTATAGTGAATTACATAATTTCCAATGAACCATTCCATGGTGTATATTACAATGTTTGTAGAAATTATCTATTATAATATACTTACAGTAGTAAGAAGCGCCCATCTTATAACGTAAAGAAAGCCTATATGTTCCCTCAATCTTTGTGCCACTTGAAGAGGATGAAAGAGTGGCTTATCAAGCAAAAGAGGCAAGTATTAGAGAATAAAACCTTGGTCTGCACCATTTGTTATATATAGAGAAATGCATTGAACTTTAGCCAATATTTAAAACATTGACATACACTTCTTTCTTTAAAACATTGCAGTCTATTTTTTTTTCTAATAGTTATTTGATTTTTTCTAATTTGTTTGAATTCTCATAATAAACTGGTGATATCTGCATCCACTCCAGAACTTGTGCAGACGCACGAGTTTCCCACTAGTTGTTTATAAAAAGTTGTGTTTACTTAGATTTTTTTACTATATATTAAATTTTTTAAAATACCTATTAAGTAAAGAATAGTAGTTTTTTATTTATTTGGTTTAATTTGAGATTTATAAAATAATATTAAAAATATAAATCAAACCAAATCAAATTTTTTATTTTTTATTTACTCGAATCCATAATCATAATATTAATAATAATTGTGAGATATTGGATCGAACTCTAGTATTGTCGAAGGGTAGCTTCTTGGTTCGACAGTCCGACAGAGTTAAGCATGAAGTCGAAGGGTTGCTCACATGCTGGTGTCGAAGTGTGCATGCTGTAGTCGAAGATGGGTCGAGCATGCAGATGTCGAAGATGCTAGGGTTGTTAGCATGTTAAATTAGGTTTTAGTGTTTAAACCCTAATTTGTTAAGTTAGCTTGTTTATTAAGTTGGCTTGTGTAATGGGCCTTGTTGAAAAAGCCCATTAGTTAGTATGTTAGGTTTTATTATAAATAGCATACTAGTCTCTCATCATTGCTAAGCTGCAAATCCTAATTTAGGGTGAGAGAGGTTATTTGTTATTCTTGTAAACTTGTAATCTTGTTTGAAGAGAAAGTAAAAGAATAACAGTTATAACCAATTCTTGTGTTCTTATTCTCTTCCCTAATTCCCTATTATACTTTGTTATTGGTATCGTTTTTCACAACAAATTGGTGCGGTGAGCGTGGAGAAGATGCCTTCAACAAAGTATGAGATTGAAAAGTTCACCGGAGTGAATGATTTCGGTCTGTGGCGCTTGAAGATGAAAGCCCTACTGGTTCAGCAAGGTTGTTTGGAAGCGTTGAAGGGAGAGGCAGCCATGAATGCAGAATTGACGGCAGCGGAGAAGACAAATATGATCAAGAAAGCACACAACACAATTTTGTTGAGCCCTGGTGATAAGGTTCTCCGGCAGGTATCAAAGGAGACGACGGCATCAGGGTTATGGGTGAAACTTGAAAGTTTGTATATGACCAAATCGCTGGTAAATCGACTCTACCTGAAGCAAGCTTTGTATTCATTCAAGATGATTGAAGACAAAGTATTGGCTGAGCAGTTGGATATGTTCAACAAGCTGATTCTTGATCTTGAAAATATTGATGTGAAGATCGATGATGAAGATCAAGCGTTGTTACTATTGTGTTCTTTGCCTCGATCACATGCTCACTTCAAAGAAACTCTCTTGTATGGAAGGGAGTCCCTGACGTTTGAAGAAGTTCAATCAGCCTTGTACTCTAAGGACTTGAATGAACGAAAGGAGCATAAACCTTCGACTGTTGGAGAAGGTTTGGCCGTTAAAGGAAAACTCTTACGAAAGGATGGTAAGTTCGACAGGAAGAAAGGCAAAAGCCAGTCGAAGACTTACAGTGGCGAAGCATCTGGCATTCGATGCTACCATTGTAAGAAGGAGGGTCACACAAGAAAGGTGTGCCCTGAACGCTTGAAATATCATGGAGGTAAGGATAATGGCAACGCTGCCATTGTTCAAGATGATTTCGAATCATCTGATGTTCTTGTGGTTTCAAGCAGTGACTCTAAGAAGGAGTGGATTATGGATTCAGGTTGCACTTGGCACATGACTCCAAACAAAGACTTGTTCGAGGAATTATGTGATCAAGATGGTGGATCAGTATTGCTGGGAAACAACAAGGCTTGCAAGATTGCAGGTGTTGGATCTGTGAGATTCAAGCTCCATGATGAGTCAATAAGGTTGTTGACTAAAGTCAGGTATGTTCCTGATTTGAAGAGAAATCTGCTTTCTCTTGGTGAATTCGACAAGAAAGGATATGTTTTCCAAGGAGAGAAAAGTATCCTAAGAGTCATGAAGGTTTCGAAGGAAGTCTTGAGAGGCGTGAAGAAACAAGGCTTGTATACCCTTGAGGCTGAAGTTGTAAGTGGTTCGACAAATGTTGCATCCACGAAACCTTTGTCGAAAACAGAAATCTGGCACATGAGATTGGGCCATGTCAGTGAAAGGGGTCTGGTCGAATTAGGGAAACAAAATCTGCTTGGTGGAGACAAAATCGAAAAGCTGAAGTTTTGTGAACCCTGTGTACTTGGAAAATCTTGCAGAGTGAAGTTCAACAAAGGCAAACAAAGAACACATGGATCCCTTGATTACATCCATGCTGATCTTTGGGGGCCTGCAAGGTGTCCATCACATTCAGGAGCAAGGTATTTTCTATCCATAGTAGATGATTATTCCAGAAAATTATGGGTATTCATCCAGAAGACTAAGGATGAAACTTTTGAGAATTTCAAAAGTTGGAAGACTCTGGTTGAAAATCAGACTGGCAGAAAGGTCAAGAGGTTGAGAACCGACAATGGCCTTGAATTTTGCAATGAGGCATTCGACAGTTTTTGTGTTGTCTCTGGTATTGCAAGGCATAGAACTACTGCAGGTACTCCACAGCAAAATGGTTTGGCTGAAAGGTTTAATCGAACTATTTTGGAGAGAGTCAGATGCATGTTGACTAGTGCGGGGTTAACAAAGGTGTTCTGGGCAGAGGCTGTTTCGACAGCAACATATCTGATAAACAGATGTCCTTCGACAGCGTTAGATATGAAGACACCTGAAGAAGTTTGGTCGGGACATCCACCAGATCTCGACAAACTGAGAGTATTTGGCTGCGTAGCCTATGCTCACATTAGGCAAGACAAGGTCGAACCTAGAGCTCTGAAATGCATGTTCATGGGATACCATGAAGGAGTCAAAGCTTATAGGCTATGGTGCCTAGAGCCAGGTCACAGGAGGTGTATCACCAGTCGAGATGTAGTTTTCAATGAAGCTGAAATGGCTTTTAAGAAAACTGATGATGTTGGTCGAAGTACAGAAACATCTGACGAAGAGCTGGAACAGGTAGAGATTCCTGTTGAGGTGGAGCATGTTGATGCTGAATTGCATATCCCATATGAAGTCGAAGAAGAAGCAGAAGATGCTGAAGTTGAGGAAACTGACGATGACTACCTATTGTCGAGAGATAGGTCGAGAAGAGTCATCAAGCCACCTCAAAGACTTGGATATGCAGATCTTATAGCTTATGCCTTAATCTCTGCAAGTGAGGTTCTAGACGAAGAACCTAGAGACCATAAGGAAGTTATGAGGAGTCGAAATAAGACTGAATGGCTGAAGGCCATGGATGATGAGATGAAATCTCTTCATGATAATCATACTTGGGAACTGATCAAGAAACCTGTTGGGGCAAGGTTAGTCAGCTGTAAATGGATTTTCAAAGTTAAGGAAGGAATTGAAGGAGTGACGTCGAAAAGATACAAGGCAAGGTTAGTTGCAAGGGGTTTCACTCAGAAAGAAGGTGTCGACTTCAATGATGTGTTTTCTCCTGTTGTGAAGCATAGGTCCATTCGAATGTTGCTTGCCATAGTGGCACACTTCGATCTTGAACTGGAACAGATGGATGTGAAGACTGCGTTCTTGTATGGTGATCTAGATGAAACGATCCTAATGAGGCAACCTGAAGGGTATGTCGAAAAGGGGAAGGAAGATTATGTGTGCAAGTTAAAGAGATCTTTGTATGGGCTGAAACAATCTCCTCGACAGTGGAATAGGAGATTCGACAAGTTCATGGCACGCATAAGTTTCATTAGAAGTCAGTTCGACCACTGCGTTTACTTCAGATTTCGACCTGGTAATTCATTTGTTATTTTGTTGCTTTATGTGGATGATATTCTCATAGCAAGCAACAATGTTGAAGATGTGATGAGGGTGAAGGCTGAACTCAATAAGGAGTTCGATATGAAGGATTTGGGAGCTGCTTCCAGGATTCTTGGAATTGACATTCGAAGAGATAGAAAGAAGTCGAAGTTATGTCTATCTCAAGAGGCATATCTACGGAAGATTCTTGAAAAGTTTGGTATGTCGAATTCGAAGCCAGTTGTGACTCCAACAAACCCTCAATTCAAGCTGAGTATTGATCAGTGTCCCAGTACTGATGTCGAAAGAGCCTATATGAATAGCATCCCATATGCTAATATAGTTGGTTCTTTGATGTATGCTATGGTCTGTACTAGACCCGACATAGCTTACGCAGTCAGTCTTGTAAGCAGGTACATGGCGAATCCTGGAAAGGCTCACTGGCAAGCTTTGAAGTGGATTTTAAGGTACCTAAATGAGTCTCTGAATAGAGTCCTAATTTATGGTGGAGCCTTGGGTGAAGATAGTAAAGCAGTAATAGAAGGATATGTCGACTCTGATTATGCAGGTTGTATGGATTCCAGAAAATCTATTTCTGGATATGTTTTCACTATGTTTGGCACTGCAATTAGTTGGAAAGCAACACTTCAGAAGGTTGTTGCTCTATCAACCACTGAAGCGGAGTATATTGCCCTAACTGAAGCTGTGAAAGAAGCATTGTGGCTTGAAGGTTTTGCGAAGGAGCTAAAACTTCAAGGTCGAGGTATCACTGTTAAATGTGATAGTCAAAGTGCAATACACCTGTCGAAGAATTCAGCCTATCATGAGCGAACTAAGCACATTGATGTGAGGCTGCATTTCGTCAGAGGAGTAATCGAGCGTGGAGAAGTCCAAGTGCTGAAGGTTTCGACTGAAGACAATGCTGCTGATATGATCACCAAGACATTGTCGAGTTGCAAGTTTTTCCACTGTATGCAGTTGATAAAGCTGCATGAAGAAAGCTAGTTTGTTCCTTGACGTTGTAGAGTTAGGTCCAAGGTGGAGATTTGTGAGATATTGGATCGAACTCTAGTATTGTCGAAGGGTAGCTTCTTGGTTCGACAGTCCGACAGAGTTAAGCATGAAGTCGAAGGGTTGCTCACATGCTGGTGTCGAAGTGTGCATGCTGTAGTCGAAGATGGGTCGAGCATGCAGATGTCGAAGATGCTAGGGTTGTTAGCATGTTAAATTAGGTTTTAGTGTTTAAACCCTAATTTGTTAAGTTAGCTTGTTTATTAAGTTGGCTTGTGTAATGGGCCTTGCTGAAAAAGCCCATTAGTTAGTATGTTAGGTTTTATTATAAATAGCATACTAGTCTCTCATCATTGCTAAGCTGCAAATCCTAATTTAGGGTGAGAGAGGTTATTTGTTATTCTTGTAAACTTGTAATCTTGTTTGAAGAGAAAGTAAAAGAATAGCAGTTATAACCAATTCTTGTGTTCTTATTCTCTTCCCTAATTCCCTATTATACTTTGTTATTGGTATCGTTTTTCACAACAATAATAATAATAATAATAATAATAATAATAATAATAATAATCATAATCATAATACTTCGGAAAAAGAGATCAAATACGTCTTCACGTCATCCGAACCAAAGCTCTTGATCCAAGCATCTAGCAAAACTCAATCTTTCATGGTACCTGCAAAAATTATAAGATGAATGAGATGAGATTACTAAATTTCAGTGAGTTCCCCCTATCTTATGGGTCCTCTCGACTCTACAGGATACATGCAGCATCAACGGATCCATCATTGATCCTAAGGTTCCCTCACTACCCAATATAGGAAAGCCTAGCAAAATACAGCATCACGATTATATGTCCATTGACTACTCAATTAGATACTCTAATCACAGCTCACGTATTTAGATATTATATATACATCTTTCCTCTAGAATAGGTCTTCCGAGTTTACCTATCAACCTTCAGTCGGGAGCTACCCTCAAGGTCTGGTCTTCTTGGTTTATCTGTCTATCTGCTCACGGAAACAAGACCCCAATCATAAATTTAAATCTATATGGTAAGTAACGAATATGGACTATAGAGAACCATAGAATCAACATTGAATCGCCACTACGATTCAACTCCTCCAATATCAAGGCTTGAGTCGTACAACGACGTTCCCCCGTAAGGGAGGAGACAAAGGAGAAGGTGAGGTACACATCCCCAGGAGTTCATCCCCGAAAAATAGCTCCTGATCTATGGACTACGACCCATTCCTGAGACCAAATCCCGAGAACGCCTACAACGACCGTCTACGTCCGTCTAGGTCTTCATGCACGCTCATAAGTGCACAAGACATGGCCACAATGAGTCAATGTCAATGGAATCATTTACTTGCCTTCATAAGTTATTTGGTCACGATATCCCATCTAACTCTTGATACTCACAAGCTCAACCGATGACCTATAAACATCTGATCACACACCAATCACGATGCCTCTTATATACCGGTCCATCCTCAATACTTCTCTAGATTATGGTGGATCCTTGAGAATCTGAGATGAACAAAACATTGCTAATAACATAACTAATAAATCTGGTAACAGAGCCTTTATATAAGTTTCAGTCACTCTTGATGATAAACTTGTTAGTTCTGTTTGGCTTTTTAATTTACTGTGATCTACACTGGATGGGTTAATCCTCTCTTGTGGAGATCAATTACAAGCATTGGTTCATTTCACTACGCCAAATTTAAGTTGTAGCAGCGCAGCTACTAAAGCGTTTTTAGCAAAAGCGCTCTCGTAGGGCTCGCTAAAAACAAAATTAATAAACAAGGGAAAATGATGCAAAAAAAGCGCTTGGTAGGGGGGTTATGAGAGCGCTTTCAAAAAGCGCTCTGGTAGGGGGGTATGAGAGCGCTTTTAAAAAGCGCTCTGGTAGGGGGGTTATGAAAGCGCTTTTAAAAGCGCTCTTATAGGGTGGGTGCTACGAAAGCGCTTTTGGGATAAAAGCGCTCTGGTAGGGGGTGTTATTAAAGCGCTTTTGAAAAGCGCTCTGGTAGCCCATTTAAAGAATTATATATTTTACAAACACACGCGTTTTGTTTCAGATCCAAAACACGCGAACCTTCTTCTTCCTTTCGTTGCTCCGCCGTCCTCACTCCCTCTCCAGCCTTCAACCGACTCCGCCGCCGCCTTCCTCACTCCATCGCCACCCTTCAACCGTCTCTTCTCTGTTCAGGTTAGGGTTTTGTGCCGGAAATTTTCCTTTTTTTCATTGTTTGCTTTCAAAAATACAAAATTTTATTTAGGGTTATAGTTAATATTATTGGGGCTTTTTTAATTTATCAGTGATTTAGGTTTTATCAGTGTGATTTAGAGTATTGAAGACAAAGTTTGTTAGGTTTTTATCAGTGATTTAGAGTATTGAAGACATGTATCAAGTAAGTAGAAGATGTTATTGATAATGAGACCTACAAGGGATATCTGTTTCATCAACTTTTACATGATTCAAGATTTTCTATATGTAGTTAGTAATAATCACGTTTTTCTATTGTAGGTTGAGCTTCAAACAGTGGATGGACTGGTAAAGGATAGAACACAATGTGCCCCTGCCGATTATGTTCCACAGAATATGAATCAAGTAATTGTACCCCGAAGTCTTCTGTGGCAGGATCCTTCGGGGTACAGTTACTTGATTCATATTCTGTGACACAATACAACTTGGATAGAAATGAGGCGATGCAGGTTAAGTCCAACAAAACCTTCAAATTTCTAGTCCAACAACCCCTTCTCATTATTGCAACATTTATTGATTGAGTAAACATACACCCCTAGCTTACACCAACACCGTAATTTTCTACATACAAGGTATACAATTCATTTTTTATTAATTTATTCTATCTTAATTTTTGTGCACAAGTATCTATCTGTGTTAAAATATACGGTGTAATATACAAGTGTAGGAAAATAAGTGTAGATATAGCATAGCTCAAAGATGAAGGAAAACGCTGAAGGGTAAGTAGTAGTAACTAGTTGTCATGTATTATTTGTCATAGAAATTAATATTCAACTTTTATTTGTGTCTAATTTTTCCTGTCAATTGGTTGTGAACTTTACATTAATTGTTGTTGCAGAGAAACTTCTTATATTGCTAAGAGATAGTAGAAAGCTCACAAGGATACTGGGCTCTTTTGATCAATTTGGTAACAACTTCTCAAATTCTGTAATTGTTTGACATGCTGTTGGTTGAGTTTCTAATAGTGTTCCTATCAATAACATGTAGCTAATGTTGTTCTTGAGGGTGTCTGTGACATGATTATTGTTAGTGATCTATATTGCTTTATCCCTCTGGGCTATATGATGTGGCTGTGTTAAATTTAAGGTAAACTTTATGTACAAAATTTGTTGAACTAATTTACAATAAATGATATTCCATTCCATGTATTCAAGTTAGATATATAAAGTCCTAAATATTAATAAATTAATTTTTATTTATTGATATATTTAATTTGATTATTCTTTTTACACGACATATATATATATATATATATATATATATATATATATATATATATATATATATATATATATATATATATATATATATATATATATATATATATATATATATATATATATATATATATACACTCGTTCTACTCTTTACCTTCTTATTTTAGAGCCTTTATATAATAATAATCTTATTTTGATTATATTATTTTTATTTTGCAGATTGTGAAGATTTTCAGTCATTTGAAGATGTTCAGACTTTGCAGGACTAGGACCGATTTAGTTGATTTAGTTGTTTAGGGATGATTTTCTTATTGTTATAATGTCATGTGAATTGGTTTAGTTGTTTTCATGTTAGAAATATGTGAATCGGTGTATATATATTTTGGATTAATTACAATGGTATAATTATAATGCATGTTTAGTATATAATCGAAATCGCTTCTTTGTTGAAATAATGAGATTACTGAAATAATGGGATTACGATTGTAAATTATAGGTTTATGGGATAACAATGGTAAATTACAGGTTCATGAAAGAATGCTGCCATAAATGCAGGTTTAGAAATTATAAAAATAATAGGTTTATAAAAAAAAAAGCATAAAAAATAAAATAAAAAACGCAACCTACGAAAGCACTTTTGGAAAAGCGCTCTTATAGGGGGGGCTATCAGAGCGCTTTTTCCAGAAAAAGCGCTCTAATAGGGGGGGATACCAGAGCGCTTTTTCCAGAAAAGCGCTCTTATAGGGGGGGTCTACCAGAGCGCTTTTAGAAGCGCTTTTGTTACCTACGCCAGCGCTGGCTTTCACAGCGCTTTAAAGCGCTTTTAAAGCCCAAAATAAGCGCTTTCGTAGGCCTTCCGTGTTGTAGTGTGTGTACTTCATGTGTAGTATAGAAAAGTCTTGATTTTACTTCATGTTACAATTAACTAAGTTAAAGACGGTGAAAGTGCTAGATAGAATAGTTTCTAGAATCTAACAACTATACCCTCCTGCAAATCTCAAAAGGGAGCTGATGTGAACATAGAGGAAGATGGATTTAAACAGTGAAAGAATTTGGTACAAAAGACAAAACTAACTGCTTAATTGTAAGGTTAAGATACATCGATTTAATTTTCTACTTGTTTGATTACTTAGTTCTCCTGCAAAGAATAATGTTGATAAAAAATGATACCAATAATCCCACATTGGTTTGTCCGACAAACATATTAATGTTTATAAAGCAAACACACATATATAATTACTTTGAACTGTAAATGAATTGTAAAGCAAATATAGTAATATATATTTGATAAAAATATAGTATATAATTAAAAAAGAAAAAAAAAAGAGATTTAAAAAAAAAATTCCACGAAAATTTTTTAAAAAAAATATTTTATAGGGACCTAATGTAAAACTCACTAATAATATATGGTATATTTAATCCTTTTTTAATTATTCAGTAACTTTGTGTGATTTAATAACATAATAAAGTTCTTACAATGTGAAGATTCAAAAATGTTGTTCTATTAAAAAACAAACCCTCGACACTCAACTCACACTTGATGTTATTGAAAAACAATATATTCTAAAAACTTTGTTATGTTACAAAAACAAATAATGTAATTAATGTATTTTATGTTTATATATGATCTCTATTACGACTATCAAAAGAATTATTATTACGGTACAAACTAAGCAATTTATGAAGAAATTTAAATAAATTGGAAGGACCGTAAAAAAAGTCCCATTCCAGTGTGATACTGACTTCTGGTGTCTTACAAAATCAAATGAATCTGGCAAATAAACTTAATAGGCATGATTCAACCATGACAAAATAATTAGAGGTCTTATTTACCTCAATTTTAACAGTAACAAAGATTATGAGACCCTATTTAATTACGATTTAATCGTAAAAAATTTGAGGCACTTTGCGGTAGCCCGCCTTGCACACCCTCAAAGACGGCCCTGTTAATAGTTGAATATATTTGCTTCGAAATAACAAAGAAAACACTTCAATTTTTGGACGTACTGAATAAGTTCTAACTATGAACGTTTCCTACACGTAGATAAACCAGCTGACTAGTATGCAGATAAATCAGTGGCGGCTATTTAACATTAGTCTTGTAAGCATTTAGCCATCACTCAACAATATATGCATTTTCACCAAAACAATAAATGGTTTGAATTCGAAAACATTTAGCATTAATTTCTGTAGAGTGATTGACGGGGCTAAAAGTCTGCATTAATAGTAACATATTGTATTGGCTTCTTCTTACTATTATCATCCTATAAATATGGACTAGCAGGTGTAGGAAGAGATATCAGAGCTGCATATTGATTTATAACTATAACCAATATATGTTATAAATATGTCTATCATTTTTCTGCTTGTTGCTATACTGTCCATTGGACTAGAATTTACAGGTCTATACCTCTCCCTATAATATGTTATATTGTGTAGTTTATTTTTTTATATATTGCATGCTTTACAATTAGTTTATTATAATGCAGGTGTGCAATCCATAGGAGTTTGCTATGGCACGAATGGCAATAATCTACCATCAAGGCAAGAAGTTATAGATTTATACAAGTCAAAAGGCATTGCTGGAATGCGTATATACAGTCCTGATGAAGAAGCCCTACAAGCCCTTAGAGGTTCCAACATTGAGTTGATCCTTGATGTGCCCAGGGATACCCTTTCTTCTCTAACAGATGCCAATGAAGCCACAAATTGGGTAACCAAATATGTGACACCTTACTCACAAGATGTTAAAATTAAGTACATCACTGTTGGAAATGAAATCCACCCTGATTACAATGAGGCCCAATACGTTCTCACTGCCTTACAAAACATTCAAAAAGCAATTTCATCAGCCAATTTACAAGGCCAAATTAAGGTCTCAATAGCAATAGACATGACTTTGATCGGTAATTCCTATCCTCCCAAGGATGGTGTTTTTACTGACCAAGCCAAGTCATATATACAACCAATAATCAATTTCCTAGTGAGCAATGGATCGCCACTTCTTGCAAATGTGTATCCGTATTTTGCTTATATCGGAAATGAACAAAACATTCATCTTGACTATGCTCTTTTTAATCAGCAAGGAAACAATGACGCTGGTTACCAAAATCTCTTTGACGCGCAGTTAGATTCAGTATATGCTGCACTTGGGCAAGTTGGAGGATCCAGTTTGCAGATAGTTGTGTCTGAGAGTGGATGGCCGTCTGCTGGTGGAGATGGAGCCACAACTGTCGACAATGCTTCCACATATTATAAAAATTTGATTAATCACGTAAAGAGTGGGAATGGGACTCCGTTGAAGCCTGGTACAGCTATTGAGACTTACTTGTTTGCCATGTTTGACGAAAATCTGAAGAATGGTGCATCAACTGAGCAACATTTTGGTCTCTTTAACCCTGACAAATCACCTAAGTATCAAATAATTTTTAATTAATTAAACAAATAATTTAAAGAAATATGTAATGAGGTAAATAAATTGTGCCAGAGTGTGTGCACAGGATATTGTGTTTGCATGTTCCTATTTATATAATGAGTTAAATAAATGAAACATAATATATTGTTTAATCCCCTCTTTGTATTTTGGTTTGTGTTACATTTAACTTTGGAAACATCAAAATTGATTTGGTCTAATATCTTTTGCGGACTAGTGACAGCCCTTCCCTGTTAGCTTCAATGATTGGAAAGCACCTCTGCTACGAGTTAACTTGATCATGGAGAGTAATTACTTGTTGTTGATAACAGTGAGTTAATCATCATTTTATTACTACTCAATATTCATTTAGTTTTTAGATTATTATCTACTACCTCTGTCTCATATTATTTGTCGCAATTGCTCATTTCACACAGATTATGAAATAGTAATAAATGAAAGAGAGAGAATAGTTTTTTTTAATAGGCTACGGAATTAAACAAGGAGTATAAGGGACACTCCTCCCGAAAACAAACGGAAAACTCCTATAACTCAAAACAAATGAGCGGAAGGCTATGATCCATCAAAATACCCTCTTGAATAATTGGTCTTTGGTGACTATTCTTTTGTGAAGAAAATGCCAACCAAAAAACAGAATTTTAGGAGGGATTTTTACCTCCCATAAATCATTTATGGCGCTGACCAGGGGCGGCTGAAAGGGAGGCCCTGAGAGCTTGACCTAAACTCTGTTATAGCATGATTTGACGGAAAAAGTTCCCTCCGAATTCGCCCTCCACTTGAATGTATCTGTTGCTGTTCGGGACAGTAAAAAATGCTGCAGAATTTGATTCAGTTATTGCAGCAAATAACTCGATACAGCACTGTCATTGTGAACCAATTTCTGAACATCCCACTTCCATCCGTCCACCGTGTACGACCCAACTTCCGCCACCGACCGCATATGATTATGAGTGGCCTGGAAAAGTTCTGGAAATGCCTCCTTTAGCTGTTGCTGGCTCGTCCAGGTTGCATACCAAAATGATATGTTTTCCCCATTTCCGACATGACATTCAACAGCCCCCGCAAAGTGATTCTCATGCAAAAAGGCGTAATTATCGGAAATCAAAATGTCTCTCCACCAAATAGAGTCTTTCTTCCCCACGAGTGAAGAGTCCCCAATTAAGACTTTTACTTTCAAGTTTCCATATCTAGCCTCAAGGATGCCTTGCCACACCGCTTCATCTTCCGATAAATTTCTCCACTTCCATTTGGACACTAATGCCGCGTTTATAATTCCACGTTTTTTAATCCTAAACCTCCTTCCTCTCGAGACTTACACACTACATCCCAAGACACCCAATGAATCGATCTTTTTACGTCTCCCCCGCCCCATAGAAATTTATTTTGAATCTGACGGATTTCATTAATCACCTTCACCGGCGCCTTATAGAAGGATAACAAATAAATAGGGATAGCATTAAGAACCGAATTAATCAAGACCACACGACCCGCTATGTTAAGATTCGTACCTCTCCACTCGGCCAACCTCTTCCTCAACATGGATATCAAATCTTTCCACATTGAAAGATTCATATGGTTGCCGCCCACTTTAACACCAAGAAACTTGAACGGAAAATTTCCCACTTTGCAAGAAAGGAAAGAAGACGCCGCATCTAGGAACCAATCACCAACATTTATCCCGTATAGATTACTTTTTGGAAAATTAATCCTCAACCCTTACATTAGTTCAAAGCCCCTAAGGATAGTTTTCATACTCCATAAGTTTGCGGTGTCTCCCTCCGATATAATGATTGTGTCATCCGCAAATTGAAGCGTGTCAACCTCCTCATTATCATTGATTTTAAACCCGCGGAACTCACCTATGCTTTTCGCCTTCCGCATTAAAGCCGTGAGTACCTCCATGACTAAGACAAAAAGGAAAAGAGATAACGGGTCTCCTTGACGAAAACCTTTCTCAACCTTGAAATCCTTAGAAGTACTACCATTGATAAGAACAGACATGCTATTTTGAAATATACAACATGCCATCCATCTCATCCACCTATCACCAAAACCCATCAGAACTAAAACATGTCTAACGAAGTTCCAACTTACGCGATCATAAGCCTTTTCAAAATCGATTTTTAACACCACACAACTTCTTTTATCTCTTCTAGCTAGGTCCAAAACTTCATTACTACAAGAACACCATCTGAAATGAATCTACCCGGGACAAAAGCCATTTGGTTTGTCGAAACAATCTTCTCAATTATACTCCTCAACCTTGCCGATAGTAATTTAGCAATGATCTTATATAAACTTCCCACAAGACAAATTGGCCTATACTCGGACAACGATTAAGGGTTTTTCACCTTAGGAATAAGGATAATAAAAGAATAAGTACAAGCTTTCGTGAGTCTTTTCTTCTCATGAAAATCCACAACAAGTCTAAAAACGTCCTCTTTAGCTACCTCCCAATTGATTTTGAAAAAATCAAGCGAAAAACCGTCCGGTCCGGGACTTTTGTTACCATCACAAGCCCACACGACTTCTCTCACCTTCTCTTCTGTAAAAGGTCTCTCTAGCCATCTGGAATCCTCCACACTCAAACAATTAAGGTCTAAACCTTTCAGAATGGGTCTTTCTAAATTCTCCTCCTTATAGAATTGTAACTTTACCAAACTATATTGATTAACTATTGTTGTATTTAAATTATCATTAATGTTAAGTGAGAAAACAATAAATTAAGATTATTTACTAAATGGTACAATTAGAAGATTAACTATAAAATTGCATTGATAATCTAAAGTGACAAATATGTTAGGACAATTTATTTCCTAAATGTGACACTTATTTTGGGAAGGAGGGAGTATTACTTATTTTTAAAATCAATTTCCTAATTAAAAAAATAAATATTAAATATAATCTACGCCGACCCGAATAACCGTAACCCATAAAACTTGAACAACTAAATTGTAGCCAGTTTAATTTTTGAGCTTTTTGGCCTGGCCCACTAAAGACCCGAGCTCGTCACGGGCCAGGCAACCCATTTTGTCAACTCTAAGGTCATGATTAGAATTCTAACCATGGTGAAAAGTTGTGTCTACCTTTTATTTTTATTTTTAAGCCACTTTTTACCACAGTTAGAATTCTAACTATGATGAAAAGTGGCGTCTGGTCATGGGTTCGAATCTTAGTCTAGTAGTTTGGACTTTTTTATTTATTTTAAGCAATTTTTTATCAACCGTGATGAAAAGTGACCTTCGGCTATGAATTTGAATCTTAGTACCAGCAATTTTCTTTTTTATTTATTTTAAAGTCACTTTTCACCACGGTTGGAATTTCAACCGTGATGAAAAATGACGCTTTCCTTTCTTTAATTAAAAATAAATTACATTTCTAAGATATATAATACTTCATGTTCATTCACTTTTGCCCTAGACGATCTTCATCTTCAACCTCCAAACTTCTTATTTCATTTACGAAACTCAAATTTCCCACTAAATCAAACTCGAAAAATACTATTTCTTCCATAAAGGCAGATAAAAAACATCATTTCTTTTAATAGCAAGTTTCGGAACTCCATCATCTATTCCCTAACTTGAACGAGACAAGGAAAACATGAATTCGAGTTAGCAATGTTAGTTGTTATTGTTGTGTTAGGTAAAATGTTTAATATTGTTGTTTTTTTAGATTCAATGTTTAACAATTTTATTGATTTGATTTTCTTGTTGTTGACTTTATTGTTGTTGTTGTTTTTGCTCATGAGATTTAAGAGTTAACGATTGTGTTTTTTTGTTGTTGTTGTTGAGATTTAACGTTTAATGATTCTACTGATTTTGTTTTGTTGTTGTTTTTGTTCTTGTTCTTGTTCTTCTTGTTAGTTTTCTTGTTTTTGTTGTCTTGTTAGAAATATTCATAGTTCTATAATATAATGTAAGTTTTTAATGTAGTCAGCCAAAGCATGTGGCAAAAATAAAAGTTTGGGCTAACTGACTTTTCACTACGGTTGGAACTTCCAACCGTGCTAAAAATAGGCTGACTTATATTTCACCGCGGTTGAAAGTTCCAACCATGGTGAAAAGTGGGTTGACTACATTTCACTCTAGCTGGAATTTCTAACAGTGATGAAATAAAGCGCGTTATCCAGTTTTCACCACGCACCTTAATTTGTGATCGAAACTAGCACACTTGTAAATTTTGAACTTGATGGTATAATGTTCTATTTTTATTAGTTTATCTTAACTGATATTATTAGGTTAATTACGTTTTTTTTTTCTGACTATGTTTCTTTCATCTTTTTAAGGCTACACTTACCATGGTTTTCTGGTTTGTGTTTCTCATGCTTATTGGTTTGGAGACAACCACAACAGGTATATACTTCTTGATTTCTATTATGCATTCCATCAACTCTTGTTTAATAATAGCTTATGACTTAAAAATTGTAAACATGAACTAATGTTATTATTTTCATCAATGGCAGCACATTCAATTGGAGTATGTTATGGAAGAGTGGCTAACAATTTACCACCTGCGGATGAAGTTATAGATCTTTTCCAATCCAGTGGTATTGGAAGAATGAGAATATATGATCCTGATCATGCAACTTTACAAGCCCTAAGAGGCTCCAACATAGAACTTGTCATCGGGACCCGTAACGAAGACATTAAATCGATCGCCAAGAGCGTTTCCGTCGCTACTGAATGGATTCAAATCAATATACTAAAGTACTCTCAAGATGTCAAATTCAGATACATTGTGGTCGGGAACGAGATAGATCCTACTAACGACGAGACATCGAATTTTGTTCTTTTTGCAATGCAGAATATTTATACAGCCCTCACATCTTCAAACCTACATAATAAAATCAAGGTTTCAACCGCGATACAATTGAACTTGCTGGGAAGTTCCTATCCTCCATCTTCAGGAGCATTTGGTAAATCTGCAACTCCGTATATAACTCCTATAGTTAAATTTCTTGTGGATACCAAAGCACCACTTCTTGCAAATGTGTACACTTATTTCAGCTACATAAGCGATCCAACTAGTATCGACATATCATATGCTTTATTCACTTCTCAAACTGTTCTAAGAGATGGAAGTATTGAGTATCAAAATCTATTTGATGCAACATTAGGGGCAATTTATGCCGCACTTAAGAAAGTTGGTGGTGCTAATTTGGAAGTAGTTGTATCAGAAAGTGGATGGCCTTCAGATGGTGGTGTTGCTGCAACAGCTGAGAATGCACAAACTTACTATGAGAATTTGATTAAGCATGTGTCTAAAGGGAATCCTGCTAGACCTAATCAACCATTAGAGACTTATTTATTTGCCATGTTTGATGAAAATCAGAAAGGGCCAGCTGCAACTGAAAGACATTTTGGTTTGTTCAGTCCTGATAAACAAATTAAGTATCAAATTAGTGAATTACTTAAGTCTGATATTGATCCTTCTACTTCTGGAAGATCCTCTTTTAGTAGGTGGAGCAAAGGAGTAATACTCTCTTATTGTTTTTCTTTATTGTTTTTTAACTATATTAGTCATTAGATTGTGATATTGTAATAGGTATTTTAACATTTCTCATGACCTAATATTTATTTGTAAGTCATTAGACGTTGACATAGACGTTTGGTTTACGAAGCTGTCGGATTTAGTGGGGTGTAACCGTTTGTTGGTTGTTGATCGGTTCTTCTAATCAAAATTTTTTTATTGGATTAACACCCTTTGTGCTATTTAATACAAAGTCACTTATAAAAAAAAAAAAAAAGGAGTAATTCATATTAACTTTCAAGCACACAACACCCAAGAGCAAAGCAAGCAAGGCTATTGCGTTGAGTCTCACTTTTTTTTTTTTTCCATAAACCAGGCCTCAAAATAAATTGGTGAACATATATATTTCAGCAAAAGAAAAGTTTGATTGTATGATGTTTGCTAGTCTAGCGTCAATGCAATGTCCCAATATCCCAAAGGTTGGAAGTTCGATAGTGTAAAATAATTTTATATTATCATCTAATAAAAATAGAATAATTAATAAAAATTTTAAAATATTTTTAAAATTTAAGTATGACTTAACTTTATATATTTTTATTTGAGAAAATTATATGTAATTTAGATTTTTAATATCTTATCTATTTTTGTTTGGTCATAAATTTTTTATTATTGTTTATACATGAATAAAAATAAATATTTTGAATAAATAATTTTAAATTAAATTTCTAAAATAATACTCATTTTTTAATATAGTTTTTAAATTATACAAATATAATAAGTAAAGAAGTACATAAAATTAGTAAATTTAATTTTAATTAAGGATTAAATTAATATAATTAATATATTTTAATAATGAGTGGGATCAACCTACTTCAACAGTAAGTTTTTTTAACTTCAAATTATAGCCTTTAAATTAGATTTAATCGAAGAGGACACTTTGTTAGAGAATGATTTGTTGTTGGATAATGAGGGTATTATGGATAAGAGAAGGGAGGATACTGCTAGATTTTGGTTGAATTTTAGAATCAAGGAGAACATGCTTATTCAAAAATCGAGGTTGTAATGGCTGAACGATGGGGATACGAATCGTGGGTTTTTTCACATTGTCATGAAGGATAGAAGGAGACGTAATTTTATAGGGTCGATTAATTCTAATAAGGGCATTTTGGATTCAGTGGCAGAAGTGAAAAAGGAGGTTTTTTATCACTTTGAATCTAAGTTTAGAGAATCAGATTCGTAAAGACCTATTTTAGAAGGAAATTTTGGTGGTAGGCTATCTCATTTAGATAGAGATTTTCTTGAGGATCCCTTTTCGGATACGGATATTAAGGAGGCAGTTTGGGGATGTGAAGGTACGAAAAGTCCAGGTCCGAATGGCTTCTACTTTATGTTCATTGAGAAATTTTGGTCATTTCTTAAGGAAGATTTCAGGCGTTTTTTTAGAGACTTTCATGGAGGGGCTTTACTTTCGAAATTTATCACTTCATCATTTTTGTCACTCATCCCAAAATTTTCCAATCCTTTTGGCTTGGAGGATTATAGGCATATTTGTATTGTTAGGTGTCTTTACAAGGCATTGTCTAAATTACTTACTTCTAGGTTGAAGGTCGTGTTGGACGCCATTGTGTCTCCTTGCTAAAGCGCGTTTGTGTCGGGTAGACAATTTCTAGATGATGTTATAGTTGCCAAAGAACTTGTGGATTTCACAACTAAGGAAAAGAAGGAATGTTTACTCTTTAAGGTGGATTTTGAGAAGGCTTATGACAATTTTAGTTGGAATTTGTTAAGAATCATGCTTCACAAATTTGATTTCGAGGATTTATGGATGAAGTGGAACAACATGTCGATTTTGGTAAACGGTAGTCCTACCAAGGAGTTTTTGGTTGAGAAAGGGTTGAGACAAGGAGATATGTTATCTCCTTTTCTTTTCATTATTATGGCGGAAGCATTGCCTATTCTTGTTAAGAGGTCTATGGAGTTTGGAGATTTTGTAGGGATCAACATTAACAAAAAATTGCGGCATTGATATTCTTCAATTCACGGAGTATACTAATTTGGTGGGCAATGCTAGTTGGAGGCACATTTGGGCTGTAAAATCGGTGTTGTGAGGGCTCGAGATTGTGTCGGGTCTCGATATCAACTTTCATAAGAGTAAGCTCATCAATATTAACGTTAGTTCTTTTCGATTGGAGGAGACTGCTAATTTATTGTCTTGTAGGATGGAAGATAAATTGTTCACTCTTTTAGGCATCCAGATCGGTTCTAACTCGAGAAGGATTCCTTTTGGGTTCCCTTTACTGACAAAACTTAGGAAACAACTTAGAAATTAGACAGGCCATTTTCTTAGCTTCTGAGGGAGGATTACTCTTGTCATATACGTCCTTTATAGCTTATCTATTTTCATGCTATCGTTCTACAAAGTTCCGGTGAATATTCATAGTGAAATAATCGAGTTATAGAGTGGTTTTCTGTGGGGAGATTCGGAGAGTCGCAGGAAAGTTCATTGGGTGGATTGGAGGGAGTTGTGTTCTCTGTTTGGTAGAGGAAAGTTGGGTTTTAAAAATCTTGATGTTTTTAATACGGCGCTACTTCTAAAGTGGAGATGGAGAATTGTCGAAGGATCAGAGGCTCTTTGGTATCGTGTTCTTAAGGCGATATACGAGGATATTCAAATGAAGATGTCAACTTCGAAGTATTTATTGAGCTGCAAGGAATCAATATCATTTTTGTGGGCTGATCTTCTATGTTAGTGCAACAAGTTTCAGTTGGATCCTTTTATTGAAAATTGTAGGTTTAACGTCGGGACTGGTTTTTCGGTAGCATTCTGGCACATTAATTGGAGCGGAAACAGGGTGCTTAAAGCATGTTTCTCAATGCTTTTTCTACTTCTGCGTTGAAGATTGTCATTGTGTGCATGGGCGGATTGAGGGATAACACTTGGGTGTGGGAGATTTTGGTCTCAGTGTTGTTGCTTCAGCATTACTGGCAGAAGAGCTGCAGTAGCTCCGATGTTCCCTGCAGAATTTTCCTTCTTCATTTTTTATTCAAGCAACAATTTCTTGGAAGGGTGGTATCAGCAGCAGAAACTTTACCATTTGATCTTCTTACGAGGTTGTGGCTGCTGGAAATTTGATGTGGGGTCCTTTATTTTGGTTTGATATATATTTTGGTATTGTGTGGAAAGTTAATGTCCCTCTCAAAGTAAAAGCGTTCGGGTGGAGATGCTTCTTGAATAGAGTTCCGACAAAAGAGCAACTTCGTATTAAAGGCATAATGGCGCAGCCTGCTAATGCAGGTTATGTTTCCTGTGTGCTTCACCCTGACAATTTAGCTCATTCCATCTTATTTGGTCACATTTCTGGTTTAGCTTGAAAGGAGATTGCAGAATAGATCGGTTTAAAGGATCACAAGGGAGATTGTTTCAAGAGCCATTTTCTTCTTTGGTATAGATTCTGCATGTTTAAGAACGTCAAGGTCGGGAAACAAGGTTGTACTTGGTTGGCGGTTTGATGGAATATGTGGTTGTTAAGGAACAGTATTATCTTAGGTTGGAACATTTTGGATATTGTGGGGAAGATATGACGGTGTGGAGTTAGTCTTTTATCGGCGGAATTACGTCTCCCAAATGCAACTTTTATGAGTTCAACAAAAGACCTATGTTTTATTTCTCATAGAACACATTTGGTTTTGTAATTTCTCTTTTGTTTTGTGCGTTTTTCTCGTACGTTTTTGTAATCGGTTTGGAGTACCCTTTGTACTACCTATAATATATCTTTCTATAAAAAAAATATTAACCATTCGATTAAATCTATTTTAAAGGCTATGATTTAGAGAAAGTTAAAAAAAATTACTCTTGGAGTAAGGTGAACCCTTTATTAATTAATTTTATATTATTTAAAAGTTTGATTGAAAAAATTATAATTTTAAGAAAAAATACAAGTTTTATCAATATATATATATATATATATATATATATATATATATATATATATATATATATATATATATATATATATATATATATATATATATATATATATATATAAAATCATTTTAATTTTACCTTAGGCCTCTAAACGACGACCTTGCTTTCAAGAAATGATTTAGTGATACAATTATTTGTTATTTTTTCCATCTCTTTTTGTTTTTTGTTTTTTTGCCATAATTTGATTGCAAAATAAAAAACACACATCCACCTAAGGCACAATTTTGTCTTTATGGTTACCGTGGTTTTAAATTGCGGATGCACTTGCAGTTGTTGCAAAGCAAATTGTTATGAACATAAATTCTTATATTTTATTATTTATTTTAGATTTCAAACGTCTCTTCGTTTTCCACTCTAAATTTTCATATATATATATATATATATATATATATATATATATATATATATATATATATATATATATATATATATATATATATATATATATATATATATATATATATCGTTAACAAATCACCATCATTTTGAATATCACTAATTCCTTTAAAAAATACCTTAAATCTATAATATAAATAGAAAGGAAGGGAGACCAAATAATTTTTAAGAGCATCGCATAATCTCTTGCAGGCTGATGTAGTTGTTGCGGTGTTATGATGTGAATGGTGTAACACCCGTAATTTCGTGAATTAATTTAATTGAATTTTAATTTAATTAATTGGATTTATGTAATTATGCGATGATTAAAATAATAAAATTGGAAAATGTAGTAATGGGCCAGTGTTGTAGTTAGTAAGAGGGACGGTGCAAGAGCTAAGGCCTTGTTACTAAAGTTATGTGGCATTTTCATAAAATAAGGAATTCTGAAAAAAAGGAAGAACATTTTGGGAGAAAGAAGAGTACGTGAAAGTGCGAAGAGCAAGGAAAGGAGGAAGAATCTCAAATCAACCTTCGATGTAAGGGGTGACTCTTCCGATTAACCTCTATTATCGGGTTGTAGATGATAGGATTAAGATTTGTATGGTATTGATTCAATAGAGAAGTATGTTCTAGGTTGGGGTTTTGACATTAGATTCAATTTGATAAATTATGTGTAAATGCATGTTTGTGATGTTTGATTATGTTTGGAGGTGTTGTTGAAGCATGAAATAACATGGGATAATTGTGAATTAGATTCTGTTTTTTGTGTATGGTCGAAATGATTCGATCTGGTTTGTGTTGGATGGAAATAAGTTGATGTCAAAAGTACTTTTTTTGCTGTTACAGGTGATGTAACCGGTTACGGTCGGGCTTGTAACCGGTTACGGTTGTGAAAAATGGGGTTTTTGGGCTGGTTACGAGTTCGTAACCGGTTACGGTCAAGCAAAAATAATAGCGAATAGAGTTACGTCAAGCGTAACCAGTTACGGTTTCCTTGTAACCGGTTACGGCTGAAGCTTTTTTTGAAAAATTGTTTTTCGTAACCCGTTACGCTTTTTCTGTAACCCGTTATGCTGTAGCTTTTGTGAAAAATAATTATCTTCAAAAAATTCATATCTTTTGAATCGTAAATCCGTTTTGGGTGCCGTTTTCGGCGTTGAGTCGATAATTTCATTTTCTATCTATTGAAATAACTTAAAAAGCAGTAACTCATTTTATTTTTAAAAACCCGGTATATTTTGTGGAGATGGTGAATTGTGGTGGATGTGTGCTTACGTGATATGGTGATGACGTAACTCCTTGTTGTTGTTGTGTTGGTTGTTGTACTTGGTACTCGACTGTGGATTGTGTGATTGTCATTATGTTGTGTGATGAGTTGAGTTATGACAATGTTGTGCATATGATTAAATTGATGATTTGCATGTAATAAATGACACGTGCATTTGTTTGATTCATATGTTGACTGTATCCAGATGGAGAGGGATCAGTGGTAGCTAATTCCCATTGTGTGGAATTAGTGAGAGAAGTAGCCGTATCCTTGATGGTGGTGGATCGATGAGATGGGTTAAACCCATGATTTGTACCACATGCATGTAGTTACATTGCATTAGGTGTTTGATTCATTGTAACATGAATGGAAGTTGTCAAATGTTATAATGTTGTGTGTTTGATGTAGATGTGTATAGCCTGAATATATGTCGATGTTAGGTGAATATTATACTGTTGATGTTTTATCGTTTATGAACTGATAACATTGTTTAATTGCGAATGAGACTCACCCTTACTGTTGATTAATTTTCAGATTAAGGATTAGCGGCTTGTCCTGGGTGAGGATAACTCGTAGAGTTACTTCGTTAGTTCGGTTGTGTCGGTGTCATGCTCTAGTCTTGTAACACTGGGGGAACGTTTATTTTCGTTCTTGATTTTATGGATTTTTCTTATGTTGGAATAATGTTTTGGTTGGTTTGAATCGGTGAATTTGGATGCGAATTCCGATGTTGTTTGAGATAATTTCCGCTGTGTTAACATAATTACTGAATAATATGTGTTGATGTTCCCTAATGCATGACATTGTTATGGTTTTAAGTATTTCGGAAGTTGTAATACCTTTCTTTTATGTTTTACTCTGATCTTTATTTGATTAATCCACGGGGTTTTAGAAGGGAGTTACATGGTGCGCCTGTTGCGGTCTTATGAGGTGACCGTTGAGGCGTCATGATGCAATTTTTATTGTTAATTTTAATCACACCGCAATTACGGCGTTATGCAGATGTGGACAATACCGCAACCGCAATATTGCGGCTACATCACCTGATGTGCTCCGCAATTTAAAACCATCTTAGTGACAATAAATTCACAAACGCTATTGGCACAATATGTTCTAAAAGTTACAACAGAAAAACTAAGAAAAGTTAAATGGATAAAGGAAAAGCTACCGAGCCAAAATGAAACAAGTTTTACAAGGTTAGAATAAAAAACTGGCCTCTAAGAGCTCCACTCAAATAATAATCAAATTAGATTTCAAGCCTTCTGTATCACCAGCGCCAGATCAAAGACCACTAAAATAAGAGGAAATACAACTGACAAAACTCACAACATTTTAAATCAATTGAATAAAACTAACTATTGAAAAAACTTGACCTCTAAGAGCTCTCATTCATGAAGGCCGTCTTGGGAGCTTCCAAAGGGCTCATACGTATCTTGTTATACCTTGAGTATGCATCCATGAAGTTGAGTAACCAGAATCCCGACGAGCTGTTGATGAGTCTATCAATGTGTGGTAAATGATAATAGTCTTTAGGACAATACTTTGTTAAGATCCATGAAATCCACGCGCATAATTCATTTCCCCGTTTTCTTCTTGATGTTGGACAACCAAGTGGGGTATTTTATCTCTTGGATGAACCATGTGCTAAATAGTTTTCCAACCTCCTCCATAATGGCTTCTTCCTTCTCCCCTCCGCTTTTTCGTTTCCTCTAAGCCACTACCTTTCGATTTGGATCGGGAAGTTAATCTAGTAAGGTGTCAACTGCCATGTAAAATCTGAGTGGGTATATGGATTGCTCAATGGATTTGAGTTGCACGATAGTGGTATGCGTGAACTCAAGAATGAATGTTTTGCTTACCCCTCAGGTAGGATCTGTTACTTATACCTCTGTGCTAGTTACCTAACCTCATCAAGAAGCGACCCATGGAAACCCCTATTAATGGTGGAAATCATAACCCTCGTCGTTGCTTTTATGAAGCATAACTCCTTGCATAACAGTCCTAAAAGTCTCTTCATGTTGTTGTAATCATCAAGCAGACTAGGAAGAACAAGGCTCTGGAGTGGGACTCGAGAGATTACTCCGGCTAGCATGCCACCTCTGAGTAGGGATGATGCTTAGGCCAACCTAGATTTATGGCATACATCAGTTTCCTTGCCATAGCTCCAATCTCAAATTTCAGGCTCATAAGTTGGCCTAAGTATTTTTTGTATGCGCAGGGTTGTTTCATGAACTTCAACTCAAAGCTTTTGTCCTCAAATGCGTGAAGTTTACGAATGGTTAAACAATGGAAAAATTCTTATCATTTATTAGTCTTCATAGATGATTTGGGTAAAGGACCTAGAAATCCCTGAGTCATACCAGTAATAGAGAACAGAATCAATACCTAGGAAGTTCAAAATGATGGATTTTTTTCTTCACTAATGGTTCTGAAACGCAAGAGGAAGGCGTTTTTCTAGAACTTAAGAGAATAAAAGGTGGAGACTGATGTTGCAGAAAATGAAAAATTTAGGATTCATAGAAAAGTGACGTTGTGAAAGGGAATGAAGAAGAGAAGAAGTTATATAGCTGTTAAAATGAGAGGATCTTCGATTTTCCCTCTGAAATTAAAACATCGGCATTTTGATTTTTTGATTTAAATCATTACTAATTAATCATTTATCTTTTATTTAATATAATTAATTTCTGTGGTCCTCAATGACCTTGAAAATAGAAGCCATGATGGCAGACACTTGCACGATTACAGATGTGACTGCTAGGTAGAGGTAGTCATGATGATGATGACATATGCAAAATGGTATGAATAGTGCTGAGAGAGTTACTAAAATACGTCATTTCTCTACCATATTGCCAATATGATAAAAAATGGTATTTTTGAGGGCATTTGTTAACTTGAGGTTTTTGCTCGGCGTTTCGACATGAATATGAGATATGAGATACATATAAATGCTAAGTGCATATAGTTAAGTCTTGATTTCGACAACAAGGTGAATTTTCATAAATTCGACAAATATATTTTTTTGATAAATATGATTAGTCAACTTGAAGACGCATTTCATAGCAGGAACAATTTGAAGTTGTTTAAAAACCAAAGACCCGTGAAAACACATCAGAAGACAAAGACCCACGTCGCAAGATACGTGTCGAAGTCCGGAAAGTTAACTATTGTTGATAGTTATTGATGCATCTAATATATATATATATATATATATATATATATATATATATATATATATATATATATATATATATATATATATAAAAGTAGATTTCGTTTCTGTAATGAGAATTCATATTTTCATTATGTTTTCTTTAGAATTCACACATCTGAGTCACAAAAATATAAAGTTTGTGAGAAATGTATGAACTTGTGTCTCACTTTTAATTCAAGCATTTTTATCCAATTGCTTTACCATTGTTCTTTATTTACTTTACACCTCTAAGTATTTCTGCATTTACTTTCTTTAAACTTTTATCCAATTGCTCTGAAATCAAAGATAAAACCTTTCTAGCATTAATATATTTTTTTCAAATATTTTTTACAAAGTGTCCTTTAAATATTTTTAAGTTTGATCCTGCAAATGAATTAAAATTTATTATTGTTTATTGAAAATACCGGTAAATAAAAGTGTTGCAGCCCCTTGAAAAATTTAGTATTGCGAGAAATTTTCTTATTTTTTAATAAGTCTTTCACCTCGCAAAACTGAGTTTTTTTTTAATGAGAGTACACAACAGTTAGTATGGAATGCTACTATCATTCTTGTCCATATTTAAGAATCATTTTAAAAAAATTATCTCCTAAATAAAAAATTATCTAGTAAATGATAGTTATGGAGTGATTAAAGGAATATTAGTTAACAATGGAAGAACGTCAATAATTTCTAACAAACTTTCTCTATATGAGAGGAAAATGACGATTTTAAATTTTTGAATAATTAAGTGGAATGCTAAATCGTTACTAAAATATAGGGACAATATAATGGAGTCAAAACATTGAGATAGAAGTTAAAAAATAAAAACAAAACTTTCCATTAAAAATTCAACAAATAATTTACCAAATTCTAAGGTCAGTGACATCCCATTTGAAAATCACAGTAAACCCAAAGTGTATGATATACTAAACATAATTCATCAAAACTATTCATTAAAAATAGAACACAAATCATCTTGAACAAAACAAATGTCAAACACATCAAAACTTTTAATCTATAAAAAAATACAGCAAATGATCACATATCAATATTCCTTGTTGACAAAAATACTGGTCAAAACCATCTTCGACTCCAAGGAAGCTTTAAGCAATTTGATACCCTATTAGAAAAATCAAATTAAACAGTAGTTAGAATTTTATAATTAAAGTTTAGATAAAAAATTGTGAAACACAAGATATTAAGTGATTAGGTAAACTTACCTCATTCATTCCCAACTCAACAATCATCTCTCTAATCTCTTTAATATTAAACTTGTTAACAACTTCAATCATTGAAGTAAAAGTAAAAGGCTGAATAACTAAATCATCCATAACCATGAAAGTTACTTTCTCTTTCACAAATCCATTATTAATTGAAATATTCTCTTCAGAGCCATAGCCTTCTTCCTTGTCAAAATACACACCATCGTCACAATCTTCATTGTAATTGGCTTGTTCTTCACCGTTTTCACCATCTTCGTAATCATAGCCTTCTTCCTCATCGAAATAGACACCGTCGTCACAATCTTCATTGTGATAGGTTTGTTCTTCATAGTCATATTCATCATCGTTTTCACCATCTTCGTAGCCATATCCTTCTTCTTCGTCGTAATAGACACCATCATCACCATCTTCGTTGGACTGTTCTCCATATTCATATTCATCACCGTTTTCACCATCTTCGTAACCATAGGCTTCTTCCTCGTCATAATAGATGTCATTGTCACCTTCTTCCTCGTAATATGCTCTTTTTAAAGAATTAATATTTTATATTCTTAATTGAGTTTTTTTAATTTAATTAAATAAAAATTTGAACCTATTATTTTGGGCCTAAGTAAATTTCACTGAAGCACCAGCTCACGCCCAATTGGTAATATGCTATGTAGTAAAAGTCTTATAAAATCCTACAATATTAGCTAAACTATCGATGTGGGACAAAGCAAAAGTTTTAGATACTGCATCAACATCACATGAGCCAAAGTTCCTACCTTTTGAATTAGAATACCAACATTAAGGTTGTCTATGGTATGTCTATACTAAATATATACATTTAACTTAAGTAATGATACTTACTTGTGATCAAAAGAAGAACTCATTGTCCACATTAAGAATTTTTAATTGGGATCAAGAAAAGAACAATCTATACTAGGTGGTGGTGAATTGGGTGAGACTATATGATCACCTTGATTCCTTTCCAAATGAATTGATGGCTCCACAAGTGTTGTAAATTTCATATCAGTCTCTTCCAATTAATGCATCTGGAGAATGACAGCATACTGAAAGTTGAAGGTTGTTTAAAAATGAACTGACAATTGAAGCTTGTTTAGAAATGTACTCAGAATTGAAACTTGTTTAGAAGTAAAGAGTTGAAAATGAGAGTTGAGAGTTTAAGCTTATTTACAAAAAAATTCAAGGAGATAAAAAACAACTCCAAGTTGGATCAAACTAATGAGGAAGATTTGGGTATAAGACCATTGTCAAAAAAGCAAAAAAAAAACTCAGCCATTTTTATTAGCTAGAGATTGAGGATTAACATCAATTAACAAAATGTTTAATCATTTAGCTTTCCTAAAGACAATTTCGTACGCCAAACAAGTTGGAAACTAATCAGAGTATCAAAAGAGATTGAGGAAGATGATGGTACAACAATGTTCAAGATGATGGTGCAGAAAGGAAAAGAAATTGAGAAAGATGATAGTGCAGGCTTCAAGATTGAGGAAACAGTCCCACATTGCCTGGGTTGAAGTAATTTTAAATGTTTATATAGCACACATTAGGTAAAACCACTATCTATTTGTGCGATTTAATGATTGATCTACTTGAATGGGTCTAAACCTATAGAAGACAAGTGATTTTTTAAAATTTGTCTTAAATAATTTCTTAAAATATTTCTAAATAAATTTCAATAAAATAAATAAATAAATATAAAAACAATTATTTATTAAGTAAAAAAGATTAATTAATAAATTATCCCCGTTATGATTGACACGTGTAATTTTTTATCCAAATTAAAAATAAATTATCCTAAGTCATCATTTCCACCTAATTAAAAATAAATTTTTTATCCTAGTCATCCATGCCACGTAAGCAAAATTGGAGGGGGACTAACAAAATCTCAAGTGAGGTCAAGTTTAGGGGCAAAAAAGTTGGCTTTTTAAATAGGGGGACTAAAACTTTAAAAAACTCAAATTAGGGGACCAAAAGTGCAATTAAGCCAAAAATTATAAATTATATTATTATTTAATAATTTATAAAATATTTAATTATAATATCTTTTAGTGATTATATAGTGTTATAAATATCTACCATATAAAAAAATCTATACATATGAAAATCACCATTCTATCCATCTCTATTATTTTTATACCTATTAAATTTGTTGGTTTTTGGGTCTTTGTACACTGAATTGACATATTATACTATTAAACAACTCTTTCCATTACTACTATATCACATAATACCCTTAATTTTTTCTCAATCTTTCTCTCTCTTCCTATTCACTTTCTCACTTCTCTCTCTCTCTCTCTCTCTCTCTCTCTCTCTCTCTCTCTCTCTCTCTCTCTCTCTCTCTCTCTCTCTCTCTCTCACTCTCTCTCCCAAGCGTGCTTACAGAAGGTCCTATTCTTATTCCTCTCCCTCAACCTTCTCCCTCATCCTCTTTTTCCTCTTTCTCAACCTTCATTTTGTAACAACATCATCACCATCATTTTCTCCCACTTTTGGTATATTCGTAATACACCGAAACAACAATGGTGTGTGAATCGGTTTACGGCGTACGAATAAGTTGGATTGTGATTTTAGGGTTTCATCTATTTTTTTTTTATTTCTTCTAATTTAGTGTTTTTTTGTTTCAAGTTTGGTTGTCTTGGCTCACTCGGAAGGGGGAAAATGTTGGAAAACTGAATCGGATTGAAATTTCTATGGTGAAAAAAATGACTTTCTATTTGTGGCTTTAGCGTTGTTAGAAAAGGGTAGACAGAGAAGGAGATTGTTTATGTATGGTTTTAATTTTTTCCCTTTTAATTTATATAGCTGAAATTGATAAACCCTAATCCCTATTTTTTTTATTTCAATGACAGAGATAGAGTTGTTGAGGCCAAAGATGAATTGGAGAGCAAAAACAATGTGCAAGAATATTTATGTACAAAATGTGGAAAAAGGTTTCAGAATTAATTGTATTTATGTAGAAATTAGCATTCTGAAGTGGTTCGACAACGGGTTAGTAATGAAGCGTGGTTAGTAATGCAGCTATTTAATTGCATTGACCATATCCATATGTTATTATGTTTGATATTTCTATTGATCTTCTAGGTTATAATAGATTCTTCAACAGGTTCATTAGCAGAGTTTGGTTGTGAATGTGGAAACTTACCAGCTTTATAATTGTAATTTGTTATAAACTTACCTTCTTGTAATTTTACCTAATATCTTTTGACAGCCCAAGCAACTCGGAGCATCATACACGCACACGCATCAACGGAAACAAGGGGAGAATGTCGTTGATGATTAATTAGAGATTTTTATATGCAGGACATTGATGATTAATCTGTTAATGTCGATAAAGAGAGCATGTCCTACGGGGTGGAGCATGTTGTTTGAAGTTGATACAGCTGGAGCAAGAGCTCAAACGTGTAAGACAGTTGGTGCGTGTTATAATGATCTATGCATAATCTATGGCCACACTGTTGCAATCACAGTGATCTATCTTAGCTGACTATAGCTTTCGTGTTTCCACATGCTGATTTAAGGCATATCTGAGTTTTCCCTCCACGTGTTTGATGAAAAGCATGAATGGCACAATGGTCGTCGTTGCTGCGTTCCATGGTCTGACTATTACGCTTTATTTTAGAGGTTTGGTATTTTATGACATTGATTGTTCTCACTGGTCATTTGGATAATCCTATTATGATTTGAATTTTATTTTATTATGGTTATCGTTTGAAGTTGATACAGTTGGATTTTATTTTATTTCGATAATCCTACATACATAAAACGCGAACATGTTTAATTTACACTTTGAATATTATCATAACCGCGCTATAGCAATGCTGGTTTGCCTAGGGGTGTTAGTGTCGTATAAATACTATGTAACATTTTGTACTACATAGTTGATTGTTAAACAATGTAAGTTTTTGCAGGTTGTCGTAATTGTGAGTGTTGCTTTGGAGGTTCTGGACATCGACGTATGCAGGCAAAGCAGCATTTACATGGGAAAGAACTACTGGCTTTGTTGGCCAAAAATCAGCAGAATGGGCCAGCGATTAAGCACAGTAACCTCTGCCCGATGCTCATTGTATAATGATGGCTAAAATGATATTATTGCATACTAAAATATCTTATTCAATTATAGGATTCTATACAGCTGAGACTTTTGTTGCAGCAGGTAAGTAAGATGAAATGGACGATGATTGCAAAATGTTTGGTTTAGATATGATTTTGCGTCATTTCTCCATATTCATTGTGATTCCAAACATGTTTCGTTCTTCATAGTTGTTATTGATTCTGTTTTAAGGTGATTTCGCCATATTCACCGGTACCATGGCTTGTGGTTGTATACAAGTATTTGATTTCCTTAAAATTATTTTTCTCAAATATTGACCATATATTTGGCAATGATCGTGTCTACCGCAATTTATCATTTCAAAATTTTTGGACCTTAGCCTTTCTCATTATTCATCATGCAGAAAATTGAGTAGTAGACATTCTCCTGAAGTTGTTCGTGCCTATATGCTCGCATCTATATAACTGCATTTTTTCATGACAGTATGACGCATACTCCGTTGGAGTTGGAGTCTTGTGTTGGTGATTTGTTTTTGTTTTATGTTGATGCTTTTTTTATGTATGTTATGGATTCTATTTCTTGATTAACATATTATAGATATGTTTTTTTAATTTATATTTCTCTGGATCAATATAACAGTTCAAAAGTATCCAAACTATTGTCAAAAGATAACGGTGATGTTTGGGATTGTACTGCCGCAACTACAAGTGTATCAATGGCATTGCTTGAAGTTATCAAGAAGAATCGTTTTAGTAAGATCCTCAAGAACAATAGCAAAAGGTGCAATAGTTGTAGTTGGTCAACAAGCATGTCTGGTAATTATAAGGCTTACCATATTATTTTTTCACCCTGATTACAATGAGGCCCAATACGTTCTCACTGCTTTACAAAACATTCAAAAAGCAATTTCATCAGCCAATTTACAAGGCCAAATCAAGGTCTCAATAGCAATAGACATGACTTTGATCGGTAATTCCTATCCTCCCAAGGATGGTGTTTTTACTGACCAAGCAAAGTCATATATACAACCAATCATCAACTTTCTAGTGAGTAATGGATCACCACTTCTTGCAAATGTGTATCCGTACTTTGCTTATATTGGAAATGAACAAGACATTCATCTTGACTATGCTCTTTTTAATCAGCAAGGAAACAATGACGCTGGTTACCAAAATCTCTTTGATGCGCAGTTAGATTCAGTATATGCTGCACTTGGGCAAGTTGGAGGATCCAGTTTGCAGATAGTTGTGTCTGAGAGTGGATGGCCGTCTGCTGGTGGAGATGGAGCCACAACTGTCGACAATGCTTCTACATATTATAAAAATTTGATTAATCACGTAAAGAGTGGGAATGGGACTCCGTTGAAGCCTGGTACAGCTATTGAGACTTACTTGTTTGCCATGTTTGATGAAAATCTGAAGAATGGTGCATCAACTGAGCAACATTTTGGTCTCTTTAACCCTGACAAATCACCTAAGTATCAAATAAGTTTCAATTAATTAAACAAATAATTCAAAGAAATACGTAATGTGTTGAATAAATTGTGCTTGTGTGTGTGCACATGATATTATGTCCGCATGTTCCTATTTATATAATGATTTAAATAAATGAAAGATCATATATTGTTTAATCCCCTCTTTGTATTTTGGTTTGTGTTACATTTAACTTTGGAAAACATCAAAATTGATTTTGTCTAATATCTTTTGCGGACTAGTGACAGCCCCTCCCTGTTAGCTTCTATGATTGGAAAGTACCTCTGCTACGAGTTAACTTGGATCACGGAGAGCAGGGTTTTAAAAAACGGTAATAGTCGCGTCGCGGTCGCGTAAATTTTTTTGCAATTTCGGTCGGTACAATTGTGATTGCGGTCGTCGCGGTGTGAGCTAACCATAATTTGTTCTTTAATATAAAAACGGTGATAACGTATCGGTATCGGCACTTGCAAAAACCGTTTTGTCGCGGCTGTTTGCGCGGTTGCGGACCATTTTTTAAAACCTTGATGGAGAGTAATTACTTGGTGATAACAGTGAGTTAATCATCATTTTATTACTAAATATTCATTTAGTTTTTAGATTATTATCTATTAATTATTTTTAAAATCAATTTCCTAAGTAAAAAAATAAATATTAAATATAATTCACGCTGATCCGAATAACTGTAATCCGTAAAGGGCCGAGCTCAACACGGACACCCCGTTTTGTTAGCTTTAAGGTCATGGTTAGAATTCTAATCGTGGTGAAAAGTTGCGCCTATCTTTTATATTTATTTTTAAGCCACTTTTTATCACCGTTAGAATTATAATTATGGTGAAAAATTGCGTCTGATTATGGGTTCAAATCTTAGTACCAATAGTTTTGACTTTTTATTTATTTATTTTAAGCAACTTTTTATCTACCGTGAAAAAAATATTATTTCTTTCATTAATAAGTTTCGGAACTCCATCATTTATTCTCTAAATTGAACAATCATCTGTTGGATCTTTTACTCCTTTATATTCTGGGTACGATCAAATACTCGGAACCTCTTTTCTCAAAAAAAAAAAAAAAAGAGTTTGTTAAAGGATATATATTCTCTACAGATCTTGCATGAATTTGTTTCTGGTAGAAAAAATTGGTAAGATAATTAATATCAATAATCAAAAATATTTTTGGTATAAATAAAAATTTAATAGAACAATAATCAAAAATATTTTTGGTAAGATAATTAATATCAATAATCAAATATATTCTCTAGTTGATTTTATGCTATTGCAATCCATCGAAGAGAACTTTTCAAAGTTTCCTTATGTTTCAATCGCTTCATATGTTTCATTTAGATTTTCAATCTCGTAAGAGAACTTATATAATGGACGTCCATTAGGTTTCACGCGGATCACTAATGGTTGATTTTTGAGCATTGATAACCTTTATATGGACAACAAAGATTTGTTTAAGACCGTTGAATGAAAATAGTGAAAGAAACACTTAACTATCATCTCATTTTTCAGTAAAACCGAGGGGTTAGAGTAAAATAAATTTTTCTTCCGAAAATGGTTACATTGTTTACCCAGAATATTAAAAATACATTGTATGAAACAAATCTTCGCAGAATATCAAATTGTTTACTCATAATATTAAAATTATAGCATGAGCAGGTCGCATACAATATTTGTTAAATAGAATGTATTTTTAATATTCTAGGCAAACAATGTAACCATTTTTGAAGAAAAAATATTATTTTCTAACCCCTCGGTTTTAAACCAAAACCGAAGGGTTAGAGTATTTTTCTTATATATATATAACAACATGTTACCTCGGTTTTTATAAACACCGAGGTGATATACCATTCAGGACATATAAGGTGCGCTATATACCATTCAGGACATTTAGTAAATCATTATAGGTTAAGCTCAAACTTTATAGGCATGATCTATATGATATTATGTTTCAATCCAACGGTTGAATTTAAAAAATATTAATTCGAGATGTAGTTATTGAACGAGTGTAACTCATGGTGTAACTCTTCGGGTGTAATTTGATCCCTCCTCATATATATATATATATATATATATATATATATATATATATATATATATATATATATATATATATATATATATATATATATATATATATATATATATATATATATGGCGCACCTTAGAATAAAAACTTGGTTTTTTTTATTACGTGAAAGTTTCGTCATGAAAAGCGTTATTTGTTGTAGTGTGTATATATTAGGTAAAATGTTTAATGTTATTTTTTAGATTTAATGTTTAACAATTTTATTGATTTTGTTTTTCTAGTTCTTGATTTTATTGTTGTTGTTCAGATTTAAGAGTTAATAATTGTGTTTGCTGTTGTTGTGATTTAATGTTTAATAATTTTATTGATTTTGTTATTGTTGTTGTTGTTGTTGTTGTTGTTCTTGTTAATTTTTTGTTCTTGTTGTTCTTGTTAGTTTTCTTGTTGTTGTTGTTGTTGTGTTAGAAATATTTGTAGTTCTATATTATAATGGAAGATCTCAATGTAGTAAGCCAAAGTATGTGGCAAAAATAAAAATTTGCACGGTTGGAACTTCCAACCTTGGTGAAAAATAGGCTGACTAACATTTCATCGCTGTTGAAAGTTCCAACCATGGTGAAAAGTGGGCTGACTACATTTCACCCCAGTTGAAATTTCTAACAGTGATGAAATGTAGCGTGTTATCCTGTTTTTCACCATGCACCTTAGTTAGTGATGGAAAGTAGCGCACTTACTATCACAACGGTTCCTCACTCATAGAGGAATACTTCGCCCAACCGTGATAATATATACTTTTTGTAGTAGTATCGAAATCTTTTCATCTAAACCATTTTATGATTCTTAGACGTTCATTCATGATTGTTATCTTAAGTACAACTTTTAAAAGACAACATTTAAAATTTTTAAGGGAGCCAAATGATTTACCCTTTACATCAATCGATTAATGTGCTCTCTGTTTGAAAAACTGATTTTTGTAAATTATGGTGATTTGAAACCATTGCAATTTTACAGTTATTGGAAACAACACACTGACTCATAGATTGTGTTAGTTTGAAACCGCCATAATTGATATGTTTTTTAAAACATCACCATGGTTCGTAAACAGTGGCGGTTTGAAACCACCGTAATTTGTAAGGTTTTTGTTAAACAGCATACTATTTTGAATAGCATGAACTATTGTGATTCCAAAGCATTGCCAATGATCATAAAACTTTTCCAAAACATAGCATGAAATCAATAGGCATAATGAGATGTAATTAAGTTAAAATACATTAGTTTATTAATTACCTCTTTCATACATCATTTTTCATATAATTCAAGCAAGTTTTTTCAAGTGTTCATATATCCATTAAAATGAAACTCTATACATGACTTTCATGTCATTGAAAAAAAGTTTTATTATATTATTTTGAGCACTTAAGTATATGTATGATTGTATTGTGATCAAGAAAAAGAGAAGATCAAATTTATTATCATGGAATTCAAACCAAGTTAAATATTACTCAAAATTCTATACAAGGTTGTATAGGTTTTTCACCATTGTGCTTTGGTGTGATCATCACAAGCTGTTGGTGATTGTTGTAAAAGGTTATTTGATTCTAGGATATTTAAAGTCAACCATAGCTTTGGTGTTTGTTGTAAAATAATGTGGTGTTGATGTTTTGTGTTGGTTTATGTTAGAAGATCGTAAGAGAGTTTTGTGTGAGGGTATAAAAAGATCTAAAATACTTGAAATCTTTCACGGGATATGGAGGGACTAGACGTACCACTAGTTGATAAGGAGAACTAGTATAATCACTAAGTCGCTTTTACATTTGCTCACTTTTATTTTTCTGCACTGTCATTCATTAGTTATCACTTTATTCTGGAAACCCCAATTTTGTAAAACCTAATTTATCCCCCCTCTCTCTTAGGTTTCACTCTATACTTACATTTGTTGCATGAGAATATGGAAACAAAGAGGTCTAGAAGGGGGAGGTTGAATAAACCTATTCTTACACCCACACATAATATACATCTAGATATATATTGCATATAGTGTAATTTGGTACTGATACACATAAGTGCCTATCGAAAACATTTAGGACCTATGATTAGTTTCTCCTTACATTGATGCCCATTCACCTTACAGTTTTCACAAAATAGGGGTTTCCATTCATATTCCACTGGTTGTTTGAGCCTTTTCTCCTCAACATCTTTAATGTTCACAAAGTATGGTAGCTTTGAAGTGATGTCTATCTCGACTAGAATTCGAGCATATGATACAGGCAACTTATTAGTATTACATTCATCAGTAAAGAGAGGCATTCTTAGAGCACTGTCAATTTTACCTAAACTTTTGGCTCCTCATAGATGTAATGACAATTTTAGAAGCTTTTCCCAAATAGGCACTTTTCTCATCATATCATGTTTCAGAGAGAAATCAGGTCTCCATATATGCAGAACATCGTCATGTTATATTGTACATGGACCTTTCTTTAACGCAATATCACTATCTTGGAAAGATTTGAATCGCTAGTTGAAGCATCCATCGTTGTTGTAGTACAATTCAGGGAGCTCAATGAATGTCCAGAATTTCACCATATATTGCTTCACTGCATTCATAGTGAGATCACCCCTAACACATACATAATCAAAACAGATTCCCAATATTTCATTTTGGTTAATACATCTTCATATGAATTTCTATTTCTATTTCCCCGTCCACCACAGCTGGTGCTGAAAATTCGCTTGTTATGCCATTGGAAGGAATCTGATTGCCACCGATATTGTCGAACCAAAAATTTTCCAATTCCCCTTGCTTGGGTCCTTTAATTTGATGCTCACCTTTATCATCTACCTCATTCAAATCCTTCAATATATGTGTTTGATTAGATGATTCCGACGAATCCTCTTTCCTCTTATTCGACTCTTCACCCCTAATTTCATTATTCACGCTTTCTAAAATGATATCATCTTTCGTAGTTCCCCTCCAGTTGTCCGTCCCTGAGCACTTCACTTCTCGCATCGTGCTATTTCGAGGTACGGTGACACAACCACCTTTTTTAGCGGCGATCGCACCCACATTTCTTCATTCTAGAGAGAACCCTAACGTCATTTTTTTGGTTAATTAGTGTGTGTGTGTGTGTGTATATATATATATATATATATATATATATATATATATATATATATAATTACATTAATTTCTATTTTTAAAACATAAAAAATATTGATAATCATATGAGCAGTAAATTTTTCTGAATTAATATACAATTATTTTTAATGTTTTTGCTTGTACGCTAATACATATTTATTTAATAATTATTATATAAAAAATATCAATAAAATTCATTTTGTTCGATTTTCATTAAATTAAAAAAAAAGAAATATTTTTCTTCTTAAAGTATAACTATAATCATTGTTTTTATCGAGTCCTAAAGTGGTTGTTTGACTTTCTATTGTCATAATAATTATAATAATTATAGTACATTCTTATAAGTAATTGAGAATTAGTACCTTTAGTGTAAATTGATTTAAAATTTGAATTTTTTTAAAAATAAAATTATTATAAAAAGTAACGTGCCATTGATTAATAGAATTTTATTGGACGAGGCTATTGGTACCCTAGTAAATTCAAAGGTACCGAAGTGTTCACCATAAATTATTTATAATTATTTTATTTTATTTATTTTATTGAAATGATTTTTCTGTACAAATATTTTACTATTTTATTAAATTTGATTTACTTAAAGTAAACTATTGATAGCGAAATTTATTGTTTAAATTTTCCAATTTTTGAAAACTTGTAATCATATTTGATAAGATTGTGTTTCGGTTTCTTTATTTGTAGAGATGTACGGATAATGTTGAGATCTATTTGTTTTATAAATATTTTATGGATTTAATGGAAATACATCGACAATGTTTTACACGTAAAATCTAAACCGTTAAATTTTGTAAAAATTTGACCTTTTTTTAAAATTAAATATAAAGTACTTTTAAGTTCATATTTTATATAAATCTTAATTAATTTTTTATATTTTTTATTATTTTATTTAAGGAAAAAAAGGATATGCATTGATAGTGTAAAATTGTTTTACACTGTCAGCCAATGACGACCATGAATTAGGACAAGTCAGACTGAAAATTTTTAAAAAAATTTATGACATGGCAGAACGTTATATTTTAATTGGATGACAGTGTAAAACTTTTTTACACTGTGCGTGCATAACCATTAAACTCTTTATTTAAAGATTTAAAATAGGTAATTTTTAATAAATGATTCGTTAGAAAGGCTCTACTTCTATCGGGTAAGCAAATTTTGATGAGGATATTTGGAGAGTTTTTTAAGCCTTTGATTGTTTTATTAATGAATGAAAAATGTACTCTATTTTTCAATATTTTTACTTAATATATTTTACTTTATAGAAAAAATTTAGTGATAATATTAGAGAATCTCTTATTATAGCCCTTAGGATTCCTAGACATCATGTGTGCTTTTAAAATTGATTCTTTGCTGCTTCTGTAGATGTATCTTTGAAAGCACTTTTTTTATATTTGCGTGAAAACGTTCCGTAGATGCATCTACGCATTTCCGTAGGTATAGCTATAGAATAAACCAAATACAAAAAACCATAAAAACAACATTCATAGATTAAAATCGACATAACATCGATAATTTCAACAGCAAATTAAATATTACATATCAATTGCACTGTCGCAACAAACTCAAGCAAAATTTTCTCTTCGAAACCGTAATACGTTCGCCACATCGCCAAAACATCCTCTCGGTTCTTGAGCTCAATGTTGTTGTAAACCACGTTCCCTTTGTAGTCAAATGAAGGTGAACGATGCTCGAGTTTCACAACCTTTCGTTTGTCACCGTACATTAGACGATAGTGAATTTCGTCAATGATAACGTCAAGGAGGTGTACTCAATGAGTTTGAACGTTCGTCCAGGTGTTCTGCCTTCGGAGTAGGGGACACTTGCGACATACCAACGAACGTTGTACTCATATTGAGACATTTTTGTGGTTGTGTGAAATACAACATTAGAAACCTTAAATTTATAGAAAATTTAGGTAAATATGGACCATCCATTTTCTGTCACAGAACCTTCCGTAGGTATATCCACTGAAAGAACCTAGATATTCTGTTTCCGTAGATGTACCTACGGAAAAAAAACCCATAGTTTTCAAATTTAGAGCCTTCCGTAGATACATCTACGGAACTTTCTATGTAAAATTTATAAACACATAAACACATACTTAACCTTCCATATTAGAATTTATAATTGACAAAAAATAGTTATATTGCAATGTTAAAGAGTGCATATATTACACTTCCAAAATACAAAACACATCAAAAGAGTTGTCGTCGGCTAAATCTATTGTTGATTCCAATTTTGACTTTACTTTTTCGATGGTGTTCAGTCTTTCGAATTCGTGCATCCTATCAACAAAAAGATCTGGCCACGTCTCGGCATCTCCATTCTGGCGACGTAGATGGTATAGGGCATCCCGGTCTCAAGTAAACTTGCACAAAATGATTCGATTTTGCAAGCCATCTAATACACATGATGCAATCATTTAGATTTATAGTAGGTGCAGAGCGGGAAAAAGGTTTCCAAAAATCCGTATCACATCAAGTTAATGCACACCCTATCATATGCGCATACAATAAGATGTCCTATTTTCGAGAATCTCATTCATTTTGACACCGGTGTGTAAGTCACCCTTGCTATTAGCCAACCAGTTTTTTAAACTAGCATGTGCCGACTCAACTCTATTGGTGGTTGTATTCCCAAGGTGTCGGACAATATCAGTCCACGCACAGACAAACTTCTCCTTCACCTTAATCAAGAATGGTGCTTTCAACATATTTCACTAAATTTGGATACTTTTCACACACTTTCCAAAATTAAATGACGGAATCGGCGTATAATTCTTTTGTCGAAGAATTTACAATACAAATCCATGCATCCATTATTTGTTCAACAATCACACCGGGCTTCACTGATTTTCCACCTTCGGCCTTTTCTTGTTTCGTCCCTACGGCGGGTTTAACCTTACTTCTTACATTATATGTTATGTGATATCAGCAAATAAACGCATTAGAAGAAGGAAATACCTTTGCCACCGCATTCATCAACGTAGTATCGCGGTCCATAACAATTGCCTTAGACATCTCAACTTGTTTCTTCAAAAGTGACTGACACACGTCTAATGCCCATGTAAAATTATCCTCTTTTTCGCACTCCCAAAAAGCAAAACCAACCGAGCATGTCTTCTCGGTGGATGTAACACTGACCATCTCAAATAACATAAGTCTATACTTGTTGGTCTTGTAGGTAGAATAGAGAATAAGCACTATTGAAACGTGTTGAACAACTTTATCGAATCAGGATGAGTCCAAAAAATATCTCAGACTGTAACTCCAATGTCGCAAGTTCTGTACCGTGACACGTATTTGTAACCATCCAACAAGTTCAGCAGTTGTTGCATCTCACATCTATCTCTCCTAACACTAGTGCAGAAAGTACTTTTTACATCGGGCAAAAACTACTTTTTACATCGGGTCTGGACCCGATGTAAAGCCAGGCGATGTAATAAGTCTGAGACATTTTACATCGGGCCAAGGCCCGATGTGAAAAATTAGCATACCACATCGGTTGAATTCAGATGTCAGATGTGAAAGATAATGCAATTTTTTTATAAAAAAAAAATATGCGCCATATTTTACATCGGGTATTCATTTTGCCCGATGTAATAGACGACCTTTTACATCGGTTTTTAGAAAGGTCCGATGTGACAAATCGTGCCATTTTTTATGCGCCATATTTTACATCGGTGTGTGCATTTTACCCAATGTAATAGACTACATTTTACATCGGATTTCAGCTATTCCTGATGTAATAGAATACATTTTACATCGGTTTTTAATACGGCCCGATGTAATATCTTTCCTGGTTTTTAGCATAATTTGACTGTTATTCCAATTTTCCCTATTTTAACCTGTAATTTTTTTGCCTAACTTTCAATATAATATACAAATACCACACAGACCAATGTAAGATCGCTACTTTGCACATTTTTCCCACAGCACACAGACCACATTTAACTGCACCAAATAGCTAAGATGCATATATATTCGTCAAAATATACAAAAGTATTAATTTAGGATACACAAGTGTACAAAATGATAAGAAAGGTTTACACACATTTTTCTACTACAAAATAACAACACTAAATATAAAGTTATTCTTTATATAACTCAAAGAAACATTTTGCCCAACGGAGTCGCAAATCATACAAATCTTCTTGTATTAATTCTGTAGGATCATCAAATACCTACAATACGTAAATGTACAATATAGAGTTATTCTTTGAAAATTCTCATTAAGTTGCAAAACGCAAAATAAATAACAAATTAAATTTATTTTATTACCTGCATCCAAGATCCAGTTATATTTGCAGAGACAATGTCCAACATATTTTTCATCACATAGTATCCACAATCATTAGAGTTATGTTGTTTCCTTGTCTACAAATGAAAAACATAATTATTGAATAATTATCATAAAATTAAATATAGAATTATAATTTACATCACACTTACATTGGGCCTATGCCATGTAGCCTTTTTTCTATTGCCATAACTTGCAAATTGATGAACCTCAAAAGCACTAATTCAAAAAAAAACCATTTAAAGCCACATAAAATATGAAATTACTTATCAATATCAATATAAAAGATAAAGTTTCTTTGAAAGATAAACTTACGTCGAAACAATTTTCTTCGTGGCTTTATCAATACCCCGATGAAGTGAACAAAAGACGACCACAATATTGTCTCTTGGACACATGACTATTATTATTGTGGTATCAAATGTTATACACTTGACTTATATATGATACGTTGTCGGATTCCTTCCGTTTTAATGTGGCAAGTATATTTTTCGGTTGGACAAGATTCAAGATGTCACTAATACATGTCTTCTCTTCCGGTTTGAGACGGCATACACTAGGATGACCTTGTAACTTTGAGCACAAATCATGCTTATGCAAACCACAAATAACACTGAATTTCCACTTCTTACTAGCCAACATATAACCACGGATTTTAAATGGACACTCGTATTTTTTAGTATTCATGTTGTCTCTTTTAAACTTCATTAGAAGAGTATGGTATTTCCCGCTTTTTTCGCACAACATTGTTACGAAAGCGTTTCTTTTTTCCGATCCATTATTCGATCTTCCTATTACCACACCAAAACCAAGATTAGTTGCAGTCCTACCAAAACATGTGAACATCCAAGGTTAGGTACATCTACGGAATATTCTGGCACTAAACTATTCCGTAGATGTACCTACGGAAAAATCCCTGGACTGAATTAATTTGAATTTTTCCAACGTTCACTAGTTTAAAATGCTTCCGTAGATGCACCTCTAAAAAAATCAAATTTTATCAAAAAAAAAATATATACGACATGATTGGAATTTCACCACGTGACTAAAAGGGATGCATTGAAATATTATTACATGGACTCATTTTTATTTTACTAGGTTTTAGTTCTACTAAAAAAAATTATAATCAAATGAAATACTTATACTCAATTTTATTACTAATAAAAAAAGACAACCTCGAGATATCAAACCCAATACTAGTATTAAAAAACATTTATAGCCCAAAAAAAAAAACAAAACGCAAATAAATAATAGAAAGATCTGAGTACCATTCGTCCCACCATCTTCAAAACATAAAAGCTTGTTTATTTTTTCAATTTAAAAACTGAAAAAACAAAAACAGAAAAGAAGTTGAAAGGAAATAGTGCACTCTAAAATCTAATTAATCCAATTAATGAGTAATCAATATTCTATATTTTTTTGAATATATTTTAATGAGTAATATATTCTATATTTTTTGGAATATATAAATAGATTGCTTTTAATGAGTAATCAATATTCTATATTTTTTGGAATATATAAATAGATTGCTTTTAACCTTGAAAAAGAAAGAGAAATTTGGTGAAAATCATATTATTTCTTTCACGTGAATTGAGGTATGTTCTTCTTAAACTCAAACTCAATTCTACTATTTTATTTTGAATTTGATGGTACAATGTCCTATTTTTATTATGTTAAATACGTATTTTTTTTTCTGATTATGTTTCTTTCATCTTTTTAAGGCTACACTTACCATGGTTTTCTGGTTTGTGTTTCTCATGCTTATTGGTTTGGAGACAACCGCAACAGGTATATGCTTCTTGATTTCTATTAAGTTTTCCATCAACTCTTGTTTAATAATACTTTATGACTTAAAAATTGTAAACATGAACTAATGTTATTATTTTTACAATGGCAGCACATTCAATTGGAGTATGTTATGCACTACGCCAAATTTGGCTTTTAGCAGCACCCCTACGAAAGCGCTTTTAGGAAAAGCGCTGGCATAGGCTTCGCTAAAGACAAAATTAAAAAACACGCTAAAAAAGCGCTCTAATAGTGGGGGGGGTATGAAAGCGCTTTTAAGAAGCGCTCTGGTAGGGGGGGTTATGAGAGCGCTTTTCAAAAGCGCTCTGGTAGGGGGGGGTACGAAAGCGCTTTACAAAAGCGCTCTGGTAGGTGGGGGGAACGTGGGGGGAACGAAAGCGCTTTTCAAAAGCGCTCTGGTAGGGGTGTTTAATGAGAGCGCTTTTTGTCAAAAGCGCTGGTATAGCCCAGGCTATGAGAGCGCTTTCCAGAAGCGCTTTAGTAGCCTTATTACTAAAATTAAAACCAAAAACACGCTTCTACTGTTTCTCACTTTCTCTCTTTCTTTTTCTCTCTGCACGCGAACCAGAAACCCCACCCCTCACCGTCGTCGGTCCTCCGTCAACCTTATCGGTCCTCCGTCAACCTTATCGGTCCTCCGTCCACCACCATCGCGCGAACTTCTTCTCCTCCGTCCACCACCATCGTTTCGTCTCCGTCTCTTCTCCTCTGGTAGCAACTTGCTTTGCGCCACCCAGGTATCACACTTCTCATAGCTTTTAACAAAACCCTAGATGTATCAATGTATCCTTGTGATTCTGAATTTGATGGAATGCTCTTTTCTTAAGGCCTTTGATATATATATATACATAATATTTCTGTTAGCAATTGCCTAGTTCCAGAAACGTGTGATTTTAGGTGATAGGGTTTGTTCCAGAAACTTCTAAGTGATAGGGTTTTGAGTTCTGTTGAACTGTGAAATGGTGGCTGTTGGATTGTTTGGGGTCTGCTTGTATGGTTTTCACAAAATATAAATTTAACCTCTTCTTATCTTTTGAGTTCTGTTCCATAGAGAGGCTCTTATTCTTAATTTGTGGTCTCCATTTATGTCCTTAGCCTCTTCTTATCTTAGTACAATTGAAATTGTGAGTCTCTTGTTATCTTAGTAGAATTGAAATTGTGAGTAAAGTTTCTTGACTGTTGTATAAGATAGTGGAGGAGGTGCAATATTTCTCTACCAATGATGATATATGTAGTGGATTTTGAGGCATGTCGGTATATACATATGTGTAAAGGTATATAACTAGCTAGTGGCATAACCGATGCCCATCATATATTTGGGCATAAAACTGAATATAAATTAAATGATATAAAAATGAATATATAATAGTATCAGTATGAACATAATTAAAAATGAAACATCTCATGAAACAGAGACCAGCACTAAAATCATACCATTCCCTCCATATGCCATAAAACTCACATTACAGACAGTTTTTCATTCATTAGAATTCACATGAAGTTATCCTACAATATTTCTCAATTTAGTGAAAAGGTAGTTACTACGAAGTTTCTAAGAAATAGCGCAGTTTCTAACTGTTTCTTTTGGGTCAAGCTTGTACAATATAAGTTTCTTTGTAGAAATGAATTTAAGAGCTTGTTAAGATTTAAATTCTTCAGCGTCTTTGATCTGTAGTGAGTCTTATACTTTGCATTTGATCAGTTGATAAGTATGAATTTTGTCAAGCAAACATTTTGCTTGTTAAGTCCAAATGATGTTGGGAAACTGCGCAAGGGCTTTGAGTGATATAACTATCATATTTATTATTATTAACAATGAAAGAAATTTTATGAAAATCCCATCTGATGGCAGCAGCTACAAGAGTTTTTTACTTGAGTATTTCTTGAATTAGAGGAAAATGTTAGGTTATTTCCATTGAGGGAACTATTTGATGAATACATATCTGGAAGTTTGAGATGGACAGTACTGCACCAAACAGTATTATGCATATATATAAACTATATAATATATAATATATATTATATATTATATACTTTTATTTATATATAATAACAACAACAATAACCCTAGCTAGTACATACATAGCTATATAGATTTTGGAATTTGATAAAATATATATTATATACTTTTATTTATATATAATAACTCTATGATATATATGTTGTGTGTGTATGAGATTGAGAGTGATGGTATATATTGTACAATAAATTGGCTTGTTCAAGGATGCCAAGTACTGTAAAGTATGAGAATGACAGCACATAGAGAAATTAAATAATAAATAATATATAATAATAGTAATAATATATACCTTATGAGAGTTGAATTAATGAGGAAGAGAGAAGGTAAAGAATGAAACAAGAGTGAGTTAATGTATATAGACAAGGATGATTCATAAGGTTTGCTTTTGAGCAAAAAGTTTTATAGCTTCGTGTTAGTAGTGGTGTATTTAATTAACTGCATCGTGTGTCTTGTGTTAGTAGTGTTAGTAGTGGTGTATTTAATTAACTGCATCATGAGCTATTCACCCATTCTTATTATAATCATACATTGAATTGAATTTCTTGTATAGGTCTGACTGGATTGATAACTTTGGATCTCTTTGGAGCTCGTATCATTGACTCTGGTACTACATATTTAGGAGTATGTACACACATCAAACTATTGTTGATTTCCTTTGTTCAATCGATTTTGTCTTGGTGGTTACTAACTTTGTGAATTTGCTATAGGGGTAACTTGTGTATAGTGAAAGTTTGATCGTTTCCCAGCCTAGTTCGACGTTTGGCGTTTTCTTGAGTTCGGTAACATCCGAGGTAAATTTCTTTCTCAAATTACTGGTATTATGATGAATTTGTCTGAAATTGTGTGATTATATATGTTACGTTTTATTGCTTCGGATTCATTCCGTTTATACTTTGCGTTTTGACAGAAACACATTAGTTTTATGTGTTTAGAGAGTTAATATAGGAGGTACTTACTAACTTTGTGAATTGAATTCGCCATAGGGGTTACTTGTGAAGAGTGGAAGTTTGACCGTTGTTGTTTAGCTTAATTAAGACATGGATAAGACATGGATGAATTCAAACCGATTGTCGAAAGAGTACGAGAAAGGGGTATGGGAATTTGTTGAGTTTGCGGTTGCGAACTCCAAAGACCCGCTTCGAATGCCGTGTCCTTGCTTGGGTTGCTGTTATGCCGGGGGTAAGGTTGACGGGAATCAGTTGGGATCTCATTTACTACGGTTTGGAATTGATAGAAGTTATACATGTTGGACAATGCATGGTGAGAAAAGTACCGGGAATGCTGGGTCGAGGTGTAATAGGAAGTATGCTTCAAACGACGATTGCACAGACACATACGATTGTGATCGAGTCGAAGAGATTGCAGAAGCGCTGGAAGAAGATCTAGCGGATTGTCCCAAAATGTTTGAGAGGTTGGTAAGCGATGCAGAGAAACCGTTGTATGATGGTTGTTCAAAATTCACAAGATTGTCTGCGGTGTTAAAGTTGTACAATTTAAAGGCGGACAATGGATGGTCGGATAAAAGTTTCACAGAGTTATTAGCCCTTATGAAAGATATGCTACCAGAGGATAATGTTCTTCCCAATCGAACGTATGAAGCCAAAAAGATGTTGTCTTCTATTGGAATGAGCTATGATAAGATACACGCATGTCCAAACGATTGCGTTTTGTTTCGAAACGAGTATCCAGCGTTGAATGAGTGTCCTAAATGTGGTGCCCCTCGATATAAGAAAAAGTTGTCTCCTGCTAAAGTCTTATGGTATTTTCCTATAATTCCGAGATTTAGACGCATGTATCGTAGTGAGACCGATTCAAGACACTTGACTTGGCATGCAGATGAAAGAATTATTGATGGAAAGTTGCGACATCCGGCAGACTCACCACAATGGAGTAAAGTTGATACTGAATATCCTGAATTTGGAAAAGAAGCAAGAAACCTTCGGTTGTCATTGTCTATTGATGGAATGAACCCGCATGGTATTCAAAGTATCTCGCATAGCACATGGCCTGTGATTCTTATGATTTATAACTTACCTCCGTGGCTATGTATGAAGCGTAAGTACATGATGTTATCTATGCTAATTTCTGGGCCTAAACAACCAGGGAATGACATAGACGTATACTTGGCACCCTTAATCGAAGATTTAAAGTTTTTGTGGGAGAGAGGTGTGGAGGTTTACGATGGGTATAGGAAAGAAAGTTTCAACTTGAGGGCGATGTTGTTTGGAACAATTAATGATTTTCCAGCATACGGAAATCTATCCGGGTACAGCAACAAGGGTCAAAAGGCGTGTCCTGTTTGTGAAGATGAAACCGATACGACACGATTGGCGCTTTGTCAGAAGAATGTCTTTCTCGGCCATCGTAGATTCTTAAATTCTAATCATCACTACCGTGGGTGGAGAAAAGCATTCAATGGAGAGGCCGAACATCGTACAGCCCCGCCTTTTTTGTCAGGTGATCAAATTTTTGAAAAGGTGAAAGATGTGAGCACTCAGTTTGGCAAGCCTTTTGCACATTCAATTGTCAAGGGTGGGTGGAAGAAGAAGTCAATTTTCTTTGAACTTCCATATTGGAAGTCGTTGTACGTAAGACATTTCCTGGATGTTATGCATATTGAAAAAAATGTATTTGACAGCGTTATAGGTACGCTACTCAATATACAAGGAAAGTCTAAGGATGGCGTTAACATAAGGAATGACATGGTAAACATGGGGATGAGAACTGAATTGGGGCCCGTGACGAAAGGAAGACGAACATATCTGCCACCTGCTGTTTACACTCTATCTAGAAAGGAGAAGAAAACATTGTGTAAGTTCCTCAGTGAAGTAAAAGTTCCAGAAGGCTACTCTTCAGATATTAGAAGACTTGTGTCCATGAAAGACCTCAAGTTAAAGAGTTTGAAGACGCATGATTGCCATGTTATAATGGAACATTTTTTACCAATAGGTATACGTTCTATTCTGCCAGAAAAAGTAAGAAGCGCAATAACTAAGCTGTGTTTCTTCTTCAGGTCTATTTGCAGTAAGGTGGTCGATCCCGCGATCTTACCAACATTGCAAAATGAGATAGTTGTTACTTTATGTGATCTTGAAATGTATTTTCCTCCCTCGTTTTTTGACATAATGGTTCATCTAGTCGTTCATCTTGTGAAAGAGACACAACTGTGCGGACCAGCTTATATGAGATGGATGTACCCTGCTGAACGTTATATGAAAATATTAAAAGGGTACGTGAAAAACAGAAGTCGACCGGAGGGTTGTATTGCCGAGCGATACGTTGCTGAAGAAGCGGTTGAGTTTTGTACTGAATATCTGTCAAATGTTCAATCAATTGGACTCCCCAAATCTCATATTGTCGAAAAAAAAGAAGGAAAAAGGCTAATTGGAAATAAAGTTGTGACAGTATCAATGGTCGAACGGGATCAAGTGCACTTGTATGTTCTGCACAATGAGATTGAGGTTGAGCCGTTTGTTGAAATGCACAAAGTTGTTCTCCGAGATTTAAATCCAAATAGAAATGAGAACTGGATAGTACGAGAGCACAATCGAAGTTTCATACCGTGGTTTAGAGATCATATTTATTCAAAGTATCGTTCAGATCCTGCTTCAGTAACAGAAAGGTTGAGATGTTTAGCCTATGGTCCATCTGTAATTGTACTTTCTTATAGCGCATACGCAATTAATGGATACACATTTTATACCAAAGAACAGGATGATAAAAGTACTATGCAAAATAGTGGTGTTACCTTGGTAGCTGAAGCTATGCACATATCAAGTGCGAATGACTTAAATCCGAAATTTGCAAATTTGTCATATTTTGGGGTTATCGAGCGCATTTTGGTGTTTGATTACGCGAAGTTTCAGATTCCTGTATTTGGTTGCAAGTGGGTTGAAAATAATAGTGGCGTACGAATGGATAAGTCAGGATTTTTGCAAGTGGATCTCAATAGGGTAGGGTACAAAGATGAGCCTTTCATTCTAGCCTCTCAAGCTAAACAAGTGTTCTATGTCAATGATCCGACAAGTACGAAATGGTCTATAGTGCTTTTATCTAACAAAATAGTTGATGAAAAAATTGAAGATCAAGGTGATATTGGTGTTGGCATTGAATCTTGTACAAGAAACGATCAAAATGAGAATGAATCTTGTATTAGAAATGATCATAATGAGGGTATTTGGATCAATCCAACCGTCCGCATTGTTAAGAGACGCGTAGTACACAAACCTACCAAGAAAAGAAAGAGACGTTAGTGATAAAGGTAATAGTATACATAGTCCGACTAATTTGTTTTATTCAATTTGGTGCATATTCTCGTTTTGTACATAACTTTTGAACCATGTATCCGCTTGTTGACTTCTTTACATGTAACTATACTATTTTGACGATTCCGGAGCTGCTCATGCACTTATCTTTACATTTCGGGACTATTTTTTTATCGGTTTTGCTTCTGCCCGTAATCAAAAGTCGGGCTTAGGGTCTGAATTTCGGAAAACCGACTTTGTTTTTGAGTCTGTGGCGACGTTTTACCATAGCCATGTAAATTTCGTTCAATTCCGATAACTTTCTTTTTTTACGCTTATTTTGATTTGTACCGATTTCGTTTCCGATTTACTTGTACATGCATGGTTTGACTTCCATTTGACTTGTATAGATTGTTAGCTTATTAATAGTGTACTAATGTGCTTTAGTTTGTTTGATACAGGTTCAATGGCTTCAGATAGAGATGCTCCACCTGAAAACCCACCTGAAAACTTACAAGAAAACTCACAAGAAAGAGTTGCTTCGGATACAAATGCTCCACCTGATACTGAAGCAAAAGAGGTTGCACGAGGCATCACTATTATGAGGGGAATCATACGACATAGAGACCAAGGATTAGTATACCGATTGGAATGGAATTCTGATAAACAACCAATTGGTCCTAATTCTGCAAAGTTGACAAGTTATATTGGTACACTTGTCCGTATGCATATTCCGGTCTCCATAGCTACCTGGAAATCGAAAACGAAAAATTTAGAATTGGAGGAGAAAAAACAAGCGATTTGGGAAGAGCTTCAGGTATATATCATATATGGTTAATTGTTGTTATTATCTTGACGATAAATTGTTTAAATTATTTATACTAACACACTATGCGTACGTTTTTTTGCAGAGGACTTTTGAGATACCAGATGAACGTAAAAGCTACATACTTAGTTTGGCCGGCAAGAGATATAGAGGGTGGAAAAGTTTTTTGACAAACACCTATCTTAAGGATAAAGATGGAAAATTTCTTGAAGATGCACCGGGACGGCCAACAAAGTATGCGACCTTCATTGATGAAGCAGATTGGGCTGAGTTTGTAAAGCAAAGAGATGAAGCTTTTCAGAAAAAGAGTGCCACGAATAGGGAGAGAGCATCCAAACCCGCGTATCCATACAAAAAAGGGCGTTTGGGATATGCACGCTTAGAGGATAAAATTGTAAGTAAATAGAAATTCGATTTAATTAATTGTCTACATGTGCATGTTTTAATTGACGATTTTATCGTTTGTGTCAATGCATAGTTGGAGGAGACTAAAAGTGAGGAAGCTTCACTTCCTGTACATGTGTTGTGGAAGGAAGCTCGTGTGGGCAAGAATCACGCTGTCGATCCCGATGTTCAGAGAGTTTATACTGAATGTGTAAGTATAATACTGTGTCTTTAATTAAATCAAATGTTTTTTAATATATAAATGACTTTTTATCTCCACTAATAATTATTTAAATGTAAATGAATTACAGGAGACCTTGTCGCAATCGGCATCCACCGGTGAGGAGAGCGTACTTAGTAGAGTACTAGATGCTCCCGAGTATCCCGGTCGGGTGAGGGGTAAGGGTCATGGTGTGACTCCAACCTCTTTTTATAAGAGTTCTAGGAGAAGATCAAATCTTACCAATGAAGAAGTGTTGCAAAAGTTGCAGGAATTGCAAGCACAGGTCTCTGAATTGCAAAGAGATAAAGATATGTATATGAGAGAAAAGTGCAACACTTCATCGGTGAGAGAAACTAGTGATAAGGCTAGTATCAACTATCAAAAGAAATTTCCCGAGGTAATTATAAGTTTTTTTCCTTACAAACTGTTCTATTTTATTAATGATAATGACTTTATATTTACTTTTGGTTTAGGGCATTTCATCTTGCCAACTATACTTATCGGAACCGAATTATCGACTAGTTGGCAAGGGAAAAGTGCACAACACTTCGGGAGATTTACTTCACCACAGACCGCTCCCGGATGGACACCTAAAAGTATCGGTGGATGTTGTATTAGATCGTGATGCGATTCTACCGGTACCTGACATGGTCTCAGAGACGACATTGCTGCGAGATGCAATAGGATCGTTTGTTGCATGGCCCTCGGAGCTCATTACCATTAGTGATGAGGTAAATTGAAAACGATTATGAATCATTTAGTTTTCGAATGTCAATTCTAAACCGTTTATTAATTATGTTTTACATTTTATTTTTAGACTGCTCCTATAAAACCCGCAATTAAGGGTAAAGGGATTTTACAGGAGGAGGAGTCTGTTGCATCGCTAAAAGAGGTACATTTAAAGTGTTAATATATAATCTGAATCAAAATATGCATGATTTTATATTTTACCTAACTTATATGATTTTTAGGCATCCGCTCGGGAGTCACAACAAGTGACGCAGCAGGTTCGTAGCGTACCACCCAGTGGTCCTCCGAAGCAAGCGGCAAGAAAAGGCGGTGCTTTTGTGCCTCGATACCGGGCGACACTCGCAACAATGGTTGATATGTCCGATATGAAGGATGGTGCTTTACGGGAAATCGATATGGATGAAAGTGTCTTCGGTATTGAGTTCAAGTCACATATTACAATTGAAGACTTGCAAGAGATTTTTAACCATGATCAACTAGGCGTCAGTAATATGCAATCATACATCCGGTAATATTCACTCATCCGATATATTATTTAATTAGTCCCACAATATAATTTATTTACACTTTTCAATGAAAAGAATCTAATGTTTATTATGTTTTTATTTAAGGTTGTTGTATGACAGAGTGTTGCGCGGGACTGCATTGTCTAACAGATTCCGGTTCGTGTCTTCCGCCCATTGCAGCGGAATGGAAATTGTTTCGGATCCGGAATCTGTTAGACAGCGCTTAGTCGATAGATTCATGTCCACCGGCAATACAGAATGTCTGCATCTTTGGGCGTATAATACCCGACCAGTAGGGTTAGTTTCTCATTCTTTATTCATCTAATCTCTGTTTCTTTAGTGTATAGCAATATTTTCATATAACCTATTGTTTTAATTTATAGAGCACACTGGTTGCTGCTTGCTATCAACCCGATAAGGGAAGTCGTGTATTATCTGAATTCGGTAAAGGGTGAATGGACCAATTATCCGGCCATGAAGGAAATCGTTGATTTGTAAGTGGGATCGTTCTAAATATATATTCGTGTATATTTATATATTTACTTATTTGTGGGATTGATCTAAACATATGCTTTTATATATTTGTTAATTAGATCAATACAAGTATTCCGTAGTCAACGGGACGCACAGGTATCCCGGACTAAATCAAACAACATCACCTGGATCGAAGTGCAGGTACATTACTTTTCACAAATTTGCTTATAATATTTATGCTACTTGGTAAAACAAGACAACTTATATAGAATCTTATTTGTTTTTCTATGTAGTGTCCGCTACAGCGTAACAGTTCAGACTGCGGATACTTTGTATTGAGGTTTATGAAAGAAATCATTCAGGCGAATCAATTAGAGATTCCTCCCACGGTATAAAGTTATAACTTAAGATAATTTCATATAATTTATTACATTTACCTAAATATATTATTCATATTATGTTTTTGTTTTATAGTATCTTGACGAATTCCGTGCTGCTGGGTACTCGAAGCTAAAGTTAGAAGAAATCAAAGAGGAATTGTGTCAATTTTATATTAAGCTATTTTTCATGCAGATTTGAACTATAATATTGTTGATTTTGTAATGATGTATATATATAATTTTGTAATGATGTATATATATAATTTTGGATATTATAATGGTATATATTAGTATATATATTGTCTTACTGATGGCTGAAATAATATAGTCGAAAATATATTACAGGTCGAAAATATATTACAGGTCGAAAATATTACAGGTCGAAAACATTACAGGTCGACTGGGAGGATTAAATTATAGGCTGCACATAAAAATACCTCATTTAGCAACTACAGCGCTTCTAAAAAGCGCTCTTAAAGGTCCACATACTAGAGCGCTTCTTAGTAAAAGCGCTGGCAAAGACCAGTAAAAAAGCAAAAAAAATTAAAAAATTACGCAGCATACAAAAGCGCTTTTGGAAAAGCGCTCTGGTAGGCCCCCCTATGAGAGCGCTTTTTCTGGAAAAAGCGCTCTCATAGGGGGGCCTACCAGAGCGCTTTTCCAAAAGCGCTTTTGTATGCTGCGTAATTTTTTAATTTTTTTTGCTTTTTTACTGGTCTTTGCCAGCGCTTTTACTAAGAAGCGCTCTTAAAGGGGGGTCTACCAGAGCGCTTTTTCCAGGAAAGCGCTCTTATAGGGGGTCCTACCAGAGCGCTTTTTCCAGGAAAGCGCTCTTAAAGGGGGGGTCTACCAGAGCGCTTTTAAAAGCGCTTTCGTAGCCTACGCCAGCGCTGGCTTTGGCAGCGCTTTAAAGCGCTGTTAAAGGCCAAAAAAAGCGCTGTGAAAGCCCTTGTACGGTATTTCCCGCTTTTTTCGCACAACATTGTTACGAAAGCGTTTCTTTTTTCCGATCCATTATTCGATCTTCCTATTACCACACCAAAACCAAGATTAGTTGCAGTCCTACCAAAACATGTGAACATCCAAAGTTAGGTACATCTACGGAATATTCTGGCACTAAACTATTCCGTAGATGTACCTACGGAAAAATCCCTGGACTGAATTAATTTGAATTTTTCCAACGTTCACTAGTTTAAAATGCTTCCGTAGATGCACCTCTAAAAAAATCAAATTTTATCAAAAAAAAAATATATACGACATGATTGGAATTTCACCACGTGACTAAAAGGGATGCATTGAAATATTATTACATGGACTCATTTTTATTTTACTAGGTTTTAGTTCTACTAAAAAAAATTATAATCAAATGAAATACTTATACTCAATTTTATTACTAATAAAAAAAGACAACCTCGAGATATCAAACCCAATACTAGTATTAAAAAACATTTATAGCCCAAAAAAAAAAACAAAACGCAAATAAATAATAGAAAGATCTGAGTACCATTCGTCCCACCATCTTCAAAACATAAAAGCTTGTTTATTTTTTCAATTTAAAAACTGAAAAAACAAAAACAGAAAAGAAGTTGAAAGGAAATAGTGCACTCTAAAATCTAATTAATCCAATTAATGAGTAATCAATATTCTATATTTTTTTGAATATATTTTAATGAGTAATATATTCTATATTTTTTGGAATATATAAATAGATTGCTTTTAATGAGTAATCAATATTCTATATTTTTTGGAATATATAAATAGATTGCTTTTAACCTTGAAAAAGAAAGAGAAATTTGGTGAAAATCATATTATTTGTTTCACGTGAATTGAGGTATGTTCTTCTTAAACTCAAACTCAATTCTACTATTTTATTTTGAATTTGATGGTACAATGTCCTATTTTTATTATGTTAAATACGTATTTTTTTTTCTGATTATGTTTCTTTCATCTTTTTAAGGCTACACTTACCATGGTTTTCTGGTTTGTGTTTCTCATGCTTATTGGTTTGGAGACAACCGCAACAGGTATATGCTTCTTGATTTCTATTAAGTTTTCCATCAACTCTTGTTTAATAATACTTTATGACTTAAAAATTGTAAACATGAACTAATGTTATTATTTTTACAATGGCAGCACATTCAATTGGAGTATGTTATGGAAGAGTGGCTAACAATTTACCACCTGCTGATGAAGTAATAGACCTTTTCCAATCAAGTGGTATTGGAAGAATGAGAATATATGATCCTGATCATGCAACTTTACAAGCCCTAAGAGGCTCCAACATAGAACTTGTTATCGGGACCCGTAACGAAGACATTAAATCGATCGCCAAGAATGTTTCCGTCGCTACTGAATGGATTCAAATCAATATACTGAAGTACTCTCAAGATGTCAAATTCAGATACATTGTTGTTGGGAACGAAATAGATCCTACTAGCGACGAGATATCGAATTTTGTTCTTCTTGCAATGCAGAATATTTATACAGCCCTCACATCTTCAAACCTACAGAATAAAATCAAGATTTCAACCGCGATACAATTGAACTTGCTGGGAAGTTCCTATCCTCCATCTTCAGGAGCATTTAGTAAATCTGCAACTCCGTATATAACTCCTATAGTTAAATTTCTTGTGGATACCAAAGCACCACTTCTTGCAAATGTGTACACTTATTTTAGCTACATAAGTGATCCAACTAGTACCGACATATCATATGCTTTATTCACTTCAGAAAGTCTTGATATAAGAGATGGAAGTGTTAAGTATCAAAATCTATTTGATGCAACATTAGGGGCAATTTATGCGGCACTTAATAAAGTTGGTGGTGCAAATTTGGAAGTAGTGGTATCAGAAAGTGGATGGCCTTCAGATGGAGGTGTTGCTGCAACAGTTGAGAATGCACAAACCTATTATGAGAATTTGATTAAGCATGTGTCTAAAGGGAATCCTGCTAGACCTAATCAACCATTAGAGACTTATTTATTTGCCATGTTTGATGAAAATCAGAAAGGGCCAGCTGCAACTGAAAGACATTTTGGTTTGTTTAGTCCTGATAAAGAAATTAAGTATCAAATTAGTGAATTACTTAAGTCTGATATTGATCCTTCTACTTCTGGAAGTTCCTCTTTTAGTAGGTGGAGCAAAGGAGTAATACTCTCTTTTTGTTTCTCTTTATTTGTTTTTTAACTATATTAGTCATTAGATTGTGATATTGTAATAGGTTTTTTAACATTTCTCATGACATAATATTTATTTTTAAGTCATTAGACGTTGACATAGACGTTTGGTTTGCGAAGCCGTCGGATTTAGTGAGGTGTAACCGTTTGTTGGTTCTTCGGATCAAGCTTTTTTTAATTGTTTTTTTATTGGATTAGCACCTTTGTGCTATTTAATACAATGTCAGTTATGAAAAAGAAAAAGAGTAATTCATATTGACCTTCAAACACACCACACCCAAGAGGAAAGCAAGCAAGGCTATTGCGTTGAGCCTCACTTTTCTTTTTGGCCATAAACCAGGTCTCAAAATAAATTGGTGAACATATATTTCAGCAAAAGAAAAGTTTGATTGTATGATGTTTGCTAGTCTAGCCGTCAATGCAATGTTCCAATATCCCAAAGGTCAGAAGTTCGATGGTGTAAAATAATTTTATATTATCATCTAATAAAAACATAATAAATTATAAAAATTTTAAAGTATTTTTAAAATTTAAGTATGACTTAACTTAATATATTTTTATTTGAGAAATTATATGTAACTTAGATATTTAATATCTTATCTATTTTTGTTTGGTCATAAATTTTTTATTATTGTTTATACATGAATAAAAATAAATATTTTGAATAAATAATTTTAAATTATATTTCTAAAATAATACTCGCTTTTCAATATAGTTTTAAATTATACAAATATAATAAGTAAAGAAAGTACATAAAATTAGTAAATTTAATTTTAATTAAGGATTTAATTTTAACTTACTTCAAATCATAGCCTTTAAATTAGATTTAATCGAAGACGGCGCTTTGTTAGAGAATGATTTGTTGTTGGATAGTGAGGGTATTATGGATAAGAGAAGGGAGGCTACTGCTAGATTTTGGTTAAATCTTAGAATCAAGGAGAACATGCTTATTCAAAAATCGAGGTTGAAATGGCTGAACAATGGGGATACGAATCGCAGGTTTTTTCACATTGTCATGAAGGTTAGAAGGAGACATAACTTTATAGGGTCGATTAATTCTAATAGGGGCATTTTGGATTCAGTGGCAGAAGTGAAAGAGGAGGTTTTTAATCACTTTGAATATAAGTTTAGAGAATCAGATTTGTATAGACCTATTTTAGAAGGAAATTTTGGTGGTAGGCTATCTCATTTAGATCGGTTTGGGGATGTGAAGGTACAAAAAGTCCAGGTCCGAATGGCTTCTATTTTATGTTCATTGAGAAATGTTGGTTCTTTCTTACGGAAGATTTCAGGCGTTTTTTTAGATACTTTCATGGAGGGGCTTTACTTTCGAAATTTATCACTTCATCATTTTTGTCACTCATCCCAAAATTTTCCAGTCCTTTTGGCTTGGAGGATTACAGGCCTATTTGTATTGTTGGATGTCTTTACAAGGCCTTGTCTAAATTGCTTGCTTCTAGGTTGAAGGCGGTGTTGGACGCCATTGTGTCTCCTTGCCAAAGCGCGTTTGTGTCGGATAGACAACTTCTAGATGGTATTTTAGTTGCCAACGAACTTGTGGATTTCGCGACTAAGGAAAAGAAGGAGTGTTTACTCTTTAAGGTGAATTTTGAGAAGGCTTATGACAAATTTAGTTGGAATTTTTTAAGATTCATGCTTCGCAAATTTGGTTTCGGGGATTTATGGATGAAATAGATAGATGTGTTAGTTTTCTCGAGCAAGATGTTGATTTTGGTAAACGGTAATCCTACCAAGGAGTTTTTGGTTGAGAAAGGGTTGAGACAAGGAGATATGTTATCTCCTTTTTTTTTCGTTATTGTGGCGGAAGCATTGCCTGTTCTTGTTAAGAGGTCTATGGAGCTTGGAGATTTTGTGGGGATCAACATTAACAAAAATTGCGGCATTGATATTCTTATATTCACGAAGTATACTCTTTTGGTGGGCAATGCTAGTTGGAAGCACATTTGGGCTGTAAAATCGGTATAGTGAGGGCTCGAGATTGTGTTGGGTCTCGGTATCAACTTTCATTAGAGTAAGCTCATCGGTACTAACGTTAGTTATTTTCGATTGGAGGCGACTGCTAATTTATTGGCTTGTAGGATGGAAGATAAATTGTTCACTCTTTTAGGCATCCAGATCGGTTCTAACTCGAGAAGGATTCCTTTTGGGTTCCCTTTACTGACAAAACTTAGGAGTCAACTTAGAAATTAGAGGGGTCGTTTTCTTAGCTTTTGGGGGAGGATTACTCTTGTCAAATACGTCCTTTATAGCTAATCTATTTTCATGCTATCGTTCTATAAAGTTACGGTGAAAATTCATAGTGAAATTATCAAGTTACAACGTGGTTTTCTGTGGGGAGATTCGAAGAGTCGCATGAAAGTTCATTGGGTGGATTGGAAGGAGTTGTGTTCTCTGTTTGGCAGAGGAAAGTTGGGTTTTAAAAATCTTGATGTTTTCAATACGGTGCTACATCTAAAATGGATATGGATAATTGTCGAAGGATCATAGGCTTTTTGGTATCGTGTTCTTAAGGCGAGATACGAGGATATTCAAATGAAGATGTCAACTCCAAAGTATTTATTAAGCTGCAAGGAATCAATATTGTTTTGGTGGGCTGATCTGCTATGTTAATGCAACAAGTTTCAGTTGGATCCTTTTATTGAAAATTTTAGGTTTAACGTCGGGACTGGTTTTTCGGTAGCATTCTGGAACGTTAATTGGAGCGGAAATAGGGTGCTTAAAGCTTGTTTCTCGATGCTTTTTTCTGCTTCTACGTTGAAGTTTGTCATTACGTGCATGGGTGGATTGAGGGATAACACTTGGGTGTGGATGATTTTAGTCTCAGTGTTGTTGCTTCTGCATTGATGGCAGAAGATCTGCAGCATCTCTGGTGTTTGCTGCAGAATTTTACTTCTTTTTTTACTCAAGCAGCAATTTAGTGGAAGAGTGGTATCAGCAGCAGAACCTTTACCGTTTGATCTTCTTACGAGGTTGTGGCTGCTGGAAATTTGATGTGGGGTCCTTTATTTGGTTTGATATATCTTTTGGTATTGTGTGGAAAGTTAATGTCCCTCTCAAAGTGAAAGCATTCGGGTGGAGATGCTTCTTGAATAGAGTTCCGACAAAAGACCAACTTCGTGTTAGAGGCATAATGGTGCAGCCAGCTAATGCAGGCTATGTTTCCTGTGTGCTTCAGTCTGACAATTTAGCTTATTCCATCTTATTTTGTCACGTTTCCGGTTAGGCTTGGAAGGAGATTGCAAAATAGATCGGTTTAAAGGATCACAAGGGAGATTGTTTCAAGATCCATTTTCTTCTTTGGTGTCAATTCTGCATGTTTAAGAACATCAAGGTCGGGAAACAAGGTTGTATTTGGTTGGCGGTTTGGTGGAATATGTGGTTGTTAAGGAACAATATTATCTTTAGGAATGTAGGTTGGAGCATTTTGGATATTGTGTGGAAGATATGATGGTGTGGAGTTGGTCTTTTATCGGTGGAATTACGTCTCCCAAATGCAACTTTTATGAGTTCAACAAAAGACCTATGTTTTATTTCACATAGAGTGCATTTGGTTTTGTAATTTCTCTTTTGTTTTGTGCGTTTTCTCGTGCGTTTTTGTAATCGGCTTGGAGTACCCTTCGTACTCCCTATAATATATCTTGCTTTCAAAAAAATATTAACCATTCGATTAAATCTATTTTAAAGGCTATGATTTAGAGAAAGTTAAAAAAAACTTACTCTTAGAGTAAGCCGAACCCTTTATTAATTAATTTTATATTATTTAAAATTTTGATTGAAAAAAAATAATAATTTAAAAAATAAAATACAAGTTTTATCAATATATATATATATATATCAATATATATATATATATATATATATATATTAAAAAAAATTATTTTAATTTTGCCTTAGGCCTCTAAACGGCGACCTTGCTTTCAAGAAATGTTTTAGTGATGCAATTATTTGTTATTTTTTCCATCTTTTTTTTGTTCTTTTGTCATAATTTGATTGCAAAATAAAAAACAATCTACCTAAGGCACAATTTTTCTTTATGGTTACCATGGTTTTGAATTGCGGACGCAGTTACGGTTGTTGCGATGCAAATTGTTATGAATATAAAATCTTATATTTTACTATTTATTTTAGATTTCACATGTCTCTTTCTTTTCCTCTCTAAATTTTCATATATATATATATATATATATATATATATATATATATCGTTAACAAATCACCATCATTTTGAATATCACTAATTCCTTTAAAAAAATACCTTAAATCTATAATATAAATAGAAAGGAAGGAAGACCAAATAATTTTTAAGAGCATTGCATAATCTCTTGCAGGCTGTTGCGGTGTTATAATGTGAATGGTGCGCCTGTTGCGGTGTTATGAGGTGACCGTTGAGGCATCATGATGCAATTTTTATTGTGAATTTTAATCACACCACAATTACGGCCTGATGCGAATGTGGACAATACCGCAACCGCAATATTGCGGCTGCATCACCTAATGCGGTCCGTAATTTAAAACCATCATAGTGACAATAAATTCACAAACGCTATTGGCACAATATGTTCTAAAAGTTACAATAGAAAAACTAAGAAAAGTTAAACGGATAAAGAAAAAGCTACCGAGCCAAAATGAAACAAGTCTTACAAGGTTAGAATAAAAAAATGGCCTCTAAGAGCTCCACTCAAATAATAATCAAATTAGATTTCAAGCCTACTGTATCACCAAAACCAGATCAAAGACCACTAAAATAAGAGGAAATACAACTCACAAAACTCACAATATTTTAAATCAATTGAATAAAACTAACTATTGAAAAAATCTGACCTCTAAGAGCTCTCATTCTTGAAGGCCATCTTGGGAGCTTCCAGAGGGCTTATATGTATCTTGTTATAACTTGAGTATGCATCCATGAAGCTGGGTAACCAGAATCCCGACAAGCTATCGATGAGTCTATCAATGTGTGGTAGATGATAACAGTCTTTAGGACAATACTTTGTTAAGATCCATGCAATCCACGTACATAAGTCATTTCCCCGTTTTCTTCTTGATGTTGGACAACCAAGTGGGGTATTTTATCTCTTGGATGAACCATGTGCTCAATAGTTTTCCGACCTCCTCAGTAATGGATTGTTCCTTCTCCCCTCCGCTTTTTTGTTTCCTCTAAGCCACTACCTTTCGATTTGGATCGATGGACAATTGGTGGCACATGATGTCCGGGTCGACTCTCGGCATGTTAGAAGACATCCATGAAAACAAGTCCACGTTTTGCGTCAGTATGTGAACGGTATTTGATTCCTCTTCAGGTGTCATCGTGGAGCCGATTTGCGTGGTTTGAAACTCCTCGGACCCGATCTATACTTTCTTCAAGTCCCCCATGGAAGTCAAGTTATTTGGTGCAGGATCTTCCCTGGGGTCGAGATCCACCAGTCGACTTTTTTGGGAGAGTATCCCTCTATCTTGTTCATCTTTAAACGGTCCTTGTGAAGGATAGAAAAACACTTAGAAAGGGGGGGATTGAATAAGTGTGACTTTAAATCTTGGACGATAAAAATAAATTGCACAATTATTTTTATCCTGGTTCGCTGTTAACGAAGCTACTCCAGTCCACCCCCGCAGAGATGATTTACCTCAACTGAGGATTTAATCCACTAATCGCACGGATTACAATGGTTTTCCACTTAGCCCACGACTAAGTCTTCCAGAGTCTTCTGATCACAACTTGATCACTCCAGGAACAACTGCTTAGATACCCTCTAAGACTTTTCTAGAGTCTACTGATCAACACGATCACTCTAGGCTTAGTTCACTCCTAAGACTTTTCTAGAGTCTACTGATCAACCTGATCACTCTAGTTACAAACTGCTCAGCCAACTGCCAAGACTTCCTAGAGTATACTGATCACACGATCACTCTAGTTCCTTACAACTTAATGTAATTCTAAGAGTATTACAAATGCTTCTTAAAAGCGATAATCACAACTGTGATATTTCTCTTAACGTTTAAGCTTAATCTCACTAAAATATTACAACAGCAATGTAGTGAGCTTTGATGAAGATGAAGATTCTGAGTTTTGATTTGAACAGAGTTTCAGCAAGTTTGATATAAGTTGTTTTTGGTGCAGAATCGTTAACCTTGCTTCTCATCAGAACTTCATATTTATAGGCGTTGAGAAGATGACCGTTGAGTGCATTTAATGCTTTGCGTGTTCCGTACAGCATTGCATTTAATGTTATACGCTTTTGTCAACTACCTCGAGCCTTGTTCACGCTGTGTCTACTGACGTTGCCTTTAGTAGCTTTAACGTTCCTTTTGTCAGTCAGCGTAGTCTGCCACGTGTACTTCCTTCTGATCTGATGTTTGTGAATATAACGTTTGAATATCATCAGAGTCAAACAGCTTGGTGCATAGCATCTTCTGATCTTCTGACCTTGAAGTGCTTCTGAGCGTGATACCATCTTCTGATCTTCAGTGCTTCTGATCTCATGTTCTTCTGATGCTTCCATAGACCCATGTTCTGATTCTGCTTCGACCATCTTCTGATGTCTTGCCAGACCATGTTCTGATGTTGCATGCTGAACCATTTGAGACACATCTTCTGAGCGCTGAATTATGCGTACTCTTTATATATTTCCTGAAAGGGAAATTGCATTGGATTAGAGTACCATATTATCTTAAGCAAAATTCATATTATTGTTATCATCAAAACTAAGATAATTGATAAGAACAAATCTTGTTCTAACAATCTCCCCCTTTTTGATGATGACAAAAACATATATAAATGATATGAATTTGCGATCAGAAAGAGTAGACGGCAAAAGACAAATTACACAGCTATAGCATAAGCATATGAATATGTCTCCCCCTGAGATTAACAATCTCCCCCTGAGATAAATAATCTCCCCCTGAAATAAATACTCGAAGAACTTTGATAAAAGACTTCCCTGATTATTTCGGTAGAGACGATCATATAAGCTTCTGCCTTCAGAGAATTCATAGCTTCTGACTTCTGCTTCCATTGGACAGCTTCAGAACTTGAATTTCTTTAGATCCTTAGAACACTCACAGCTTCTGATTCCTGCTTCCATCGTGGACAGCTTCAGAACTTGAATTTCTTTAATCTTTAGAACATTCACAGCTTCTGACTTCTGCTTCCATTCAGGACAGCTTCAGAACTTGAATTTCTTTGATCTTCAGAACATTCTCAGCTTCTGATTTCTGCTTCCATTCAGGACAGCTTCAGAACTTGAGTTCTCTGGATCTTCTAGAACATTCACATCTTCTGATTTCTGCTTCCCTCGGATAGCTTCAGAACTTTGAATGTCTACCAACATCACTTCATGCTAGATTTGTATCAGAACATTGTTGAATGTACCAGAGCATCATCAGAGCATCTCTACATCCTGAAATGTTACAGAACAAAAACTAAACGACAAAAGTCAGCATGAACGAGTTAGAACATAAAATGTATATTCAAATACATGATATGTATCAGAGCCAAATGTATCAGAGCATTTAGGCTAAAAACGTGTATCAGAGCAAATAATGTATCAGAGCCATAACATTATATGTATCAGAGCAAATAGAATTTTGTCAGAACAGGATAGACAATGATATTCAAATTCTATTTTCAGTGCTTCTGATCGTGCTTCTGATTCCTGAAGCTTGACAGCACTCAGCTTGCTTCAGTTTCCAAGAGCTTATTCCTTTTACAGAATAACGCTTCTTATGGTTTTGCTTCTAGTGTTTGCTTCTGAAGATTCACTTCACTTCACTTCTTCTGAAGATTCACTTCACTTCTCTGTACCTGCAAAACACTTAAACCATATAGAACTTGCAGTTCTTGTTAGTGAATGCAACTGATTAAATCAAATCATTTATCACAGTATTTCTCCCCCTTTTTGTCATATCATCAAAAAATAGAAAAGATTCAGATGAATAAAACAGAACACATGGAGGAAGAAGATGATTTCATTAAGGTTCAACCAATGGGTACAAAAGTACAGGATGAAAAGATCAGATGCACAGAAACAAAACAGATGCAAAGAAAAGAAAGAAACAACACAGACTCAATCTAAGATGGCCCTAGTCTTGACAAGATCTTGGCCAGCATCTCTTTAACATCGTTGTTGTGTCCTTCTTGCCTTTCAATGAAAGCATCATACTTGTCATTGAGTGAGCTTTGCTCATCCTGTCTCCTCTGAATCGCTTCTAGAGTCCTTGCAAGACGAGAAGGTTCATCAGAAGAAGCTTCACCGCTTTCAACCACAGGAATGGCATGTTGATCTGCAGCTTCCATAGAAGTATCATGTGCTGGGATATCCTCAACAGGGTCTGATTCAGCAACATGATCTTCAGCATCTGCTTCTTGCATAGAAGCATCTCCATACTCTGCAGCAGGAATTTCAGAGTCTCCATTCTCTAGAGCCTGAAGAATGGCAGCTAAATTCCTGGGAGCAGAGGGACCTTCAGCTTCTGGTGGGTAAACAACTTCTGGGATGACCAAGTTTGGATCTTTCTCAGACGGGTTTTCCCTCAGATAGTCAAAGAGAGTCTTGAAGTCTCCAAGCAGAACAGGATACTCAGGAATCCAGATAACCATGTCCCTGCACGGGTTTGCTTCCATTGCAGCAGCTAGTCTCAACTGTTCCAACTCATCCACAAAGGGCTTCTCCTCAGCAGCAACACAATTTCTGAGAGGATGGTAGTATATACCATTATCTTCCTCCAGAAGGTAACCAGGGTAACCAGGGGCAGCAGCCACTAGTCTTTTCTGAACTCCCATTGCTTCTACTTGAAAATCCTTGCGAAATCTTCTCCAGAGATTTCTTGTAGAAACATCATCCAGACCATTTAGGAATGCATCCTTCAGAAGGTCTAGACTGCTAATCACCTCATGTCTGAAGAGTTCCAGGTATGTAGAAGGTTCAGGTTCAGGCGGATTGAAGGTGAATTTGTAGTCAGGATAGAGAAGACAGTAGGGTTGGGATTTTCTGGTAGGTAATGGATGGAATATAGAAGGTGGAGGTGCGGTGGTTGAGGAGGAGGGGATATCTGAGAGAATGATTGATGAGGTTGGAGTGTCAGATGGGATGGATTGAGGAGAGGGTGGAGTATTTGTAAAGGGAATTGGTGAGGGGAAATTATCAGAAGGAGTTGGTGGAAGAATGCTCAACGGTGTGGGGTTTAGAATGGGAGAGGAGAAGGATGATGGAGAAGGATTTTGTAAAGTGAAGTTTACTTTTGGTCCAGAAGGAGGTGATTGGGGAGAAGGTTTAGGGACAGAAGGAGGTGGAGTATAAACCTGCCTTGAAGATCTGGTTCTGTGTAGGGAGTCTCTGATCCTCTTATTTCTGTATTCAGAAGATCCCACCTTGTCAGGATCATAGGTGACCCTTAACTTCTTGGCTCTTTCAGCCTCATCTTCTTCAGCCTTTCTTTTTAACCTCGCCTGTCGTTCCTTCTTATCCTTCTTCAGAATATCCTCTTTAGACGGAAGTACTCTGCCACGGATCCAAGCAGGATCAACATCTGATTGCTTCCTCACGCAATCTTCCAAGTAAAACTTGACAACTTGATCAAGTTCTTTATGAAACAGAGAGATGAACCCTTTAACAGCAATTCTTCTAGACAGAATGTCAGGAAAGCTTGTGCACATAACAGGTACATTCTTAATGACTTCCAGTCCGAACAGATCAACACCATTGAAGATGGGACCTTGAGTTACTCCAAGAAAATGCGAGGCATTACACTTTCTGATGGAGTCCACCACTTTGCCTTCAATCAGAATGTCTGAAATCATCCTTCCGAAAGGAATGGTTGTTCTTGGAATATGAGGGTACTTCGCCCTTTCATCTTCTCTTGAATCAAAGATAGAGGTTTTCAGATTCTCAAATAGAATATGAGAGATGTTGATCTCTATCTTTTTGCCAATGCAGAAAAGAGTATACTTGTGAGTCGGACTGATGTAGGAGGAGCAGCGCATTTTTTTTCTATGGTGAAGAGAACCCAGAATAATCTCAGCCCATACTTTATAAAAAGGCCTTAAGTTGCCTGTGAAGTGAGAATCAACTCCAACAGCTGTAGAGATTTGTTTTTCAACTAGAGCCCAGTCAACTGTATGTGGTTGAAACTCAGCCCAACCTTCTTCATCATTAAGACTGTACAGCTTTCTGATGAGTTTCTCAGTGATGATCACTTCATGCCCTAGCACGAAAGAAATAATGGCAGTTGGAGTAACTGTTGCATGTACCCAAAAATCCTTTACAAGTTCAGGATAAATTGGACCAACCAATCTATCAAGATATTTTGACCATCCTTGCTCAAATATTCTTGCATCACACTGAAAGCCATTTGCTTTGAGGTTGTTGATATCCACAGCCGATTCACAAAGAACTTCCAGTTCTTTCGTAGGTATTAAGCAAGTTTTCAATGGAGCATCATTTTTGCTTAAACGGTTCTGTGTGGAAGTGATTCTTTCTTTAGAGATTGATGAACGAGAAGATGGAGTCATTATGATAATACTTTGAGATCAAGTCAAGAACTAGGGTTTGAAAAGAGATACAACGAAAAGAATACTCAAACGGGAGAGAAAGAGAGAGAAAAAAAAAAGAATGAAGATGAAGCGGGTTATTTAAAAAGATTTAAAAAGAAAATTAATATGCATTTAATGAGAAATGACATTAGGAGAGAGAACTCAGTAAATGACATGATTTAATACAGTTACCTAGGTCGGCGTCTTTTCAACTGCACGCTTTGTACAAACCGTACAGACACGTGTTCATCATCAGATAATAGATGACAGCAGTAAATATCAGAGAGATTTTACGCCTTCAAATTCTGATTACTGCTTCTGAATTGATCTAATTTCTCTTCTGGAAATACTCCTTCTGAAGTGTGCTGATATAAGTCTGAATGATCTTCTGATCCATTACTTCTGATGTACACAGCTTCTGGAGGTTCACTTCTTTGTTCTGCAGCTTCTGATAAGACAAAACTGTATCTGCAGAAATTCTTAAGCTCTTTGTTTCATCAGAAACAAGTTTATCATCAAAACAGATGTTTATTGATTTGTCCACAATCAATGTTTCAATGTTGTATATTCTGTAGCATTTAGAGCATTCAGAATAATCAAGAAAGAAACATCAAAGCCTTAGAGGCAAACATCATAGATGGTTCCAAGACTAATAAGCTTCTTTTCTGAATTCCTACAAACAAAGTTTCTTCAACAGATTTAAGAACCAGAACTTGGAAGACAATCTTTCTTCCCTTCAAGTGTTGAGAGCAACTTGAGTCCAGGTGTCATGTCATGTTGAATGTTGTCTTCTTTGTTATCAAGAGAATCTGCAAAAGAAATAATCTTTTTCTTTGGTACCCACATTTTCTTGGGTCCTTTCTTGTTAGATTTTCTCAAGTTCTGATTGAACTTGGGTTTGACATTATAAGCAATAGGAGGAACAGCATGATAATTTTTAATATGAGTTTCATGATATTTCCTAGGTTGTGTCACATGCTTCTTGGTGTGTGTTATGTGAAAACTTTGTACATGTGAAGTGTGCCTAATATCATGAGAGTGGCCATACTTGAACTGATCATGCAATGGCTTGTATGTGAGTTTCATTTCATCAACAGGTTCAAGTTTGTATGGGGTTTCACCCTCATAGCCAATGCCAACTCTTTTGTTTCCAGATACGGCATATATCATAGAAGCTAGCTGACTTCTGCCAATACTTCTAGATAAGAACTTCCTGAAACTTAAATCATATTCTTTCAGAATATGGTTTAGACTAGGAATGGATTTTTCTGAATCAGAAGGAGATCCAACATTATTGGATAATTTTAAAAGTTTTTCTTTTAATTCAGAATTCTCCAACTCAAGCTTCTTTGTTTCAAATTCAAATAGCTTTTTCAGCTTTTTGTATTTAATACAAATCTGAGACTTGGATTCCAGAAGTTCAGTTAATCCGGAAACTAACTCATCTCTAGTAAGTTCAGAAAATACCTCTTCAGAATCTGATTCTGATGTAGATTCTGATCCATCATCTTCTGTCGCCATCAGCGCACAGTTAGCCTGCTCATCTTCTGAATCATCTTCTGACTCATCCCAGGTTGCCATAAGACCTTTCTTCTTATGAAACTTCTTCTTGGGATTCTCCTTCTGAAGATTTGGACATTCATTCTTGTAGTGTCCAGGCTTATTGCATTCATAGCACATGACTTTCTTCTTGTCAAATCTTCTGTCATCAGAAGATTCTCCACGTTCAAATTTCTTTGAACTTCTGAAGCCTCTGAACTTCCTTTGCTTGCTCTTCCAGAGTTGATTTACCCTTCTGGAAATCATGGACAGTTCATCTTCTTCTTCAGATTCTGATTCTTCAGGATCTTCTTCTTTGGCCTGAAAAGCGTTAGTGCATTTCTTGATATTAGATTTTAATGCAATAGATTTACCTTTCTTTTGAGGCTCATTTGCATCCAGCTCAATCTCATGGCTTCTTAAGGCACTAATCAGCTCTTCCAGAGAAACTTCATTCAGATTCTTTGCAATCTTGAATGCAGTCACCATAGGACCCCATCTTCTGGGTAAGCTTCTGATGATCTTCTTCACATGATCAGCCTTGGTGTATCCTTTGTCAAGAACTCTCAATCCAGCAGTCAGAGTTTGAAATCTCGAAAACATCTTTTCAATGTCTTCATCATCCTCCATCTTGAAGGCTTCATACTTCTGGATTAAGGCAAGAGCTTTTGTCTCCTTGACTTGAGCATTTCCTTCATGAGTCATTTTCAAGGACTCATATATATCATAGGCCGTTTCCCTGTTAGATATCTTTTCATACTCAGCATGAGAGATAGCATTCAGCAAAACAGTTCTGCATTTATGATGATTCCTGAAATGCTTCTTTTGATCATCATTCATTTCTTGCCTTGTTAGCTTTACGCCTCTGGCATTTACAGGATGTTTGTAACCATCCATCAGAAGATCCCATAGATCACCATCTAGACCCAGAAAGTAACTTTCCAGTTTATCTTTCCAGTATTCAAAGTTTTCACCATCAAATACCGGCGGTCTAGTATAACCATTGTTACCGTTGTATTGCTCAGCAGAGCCAGATGTAGATGCAGGTGTAGGTGTAGACTTTTCACTTTCATCAACCATCTTTTACTGAAGCGTTTTTCTCTTCCTGAATCTTTTCTAAACACGGTTAAGTGCTTGCACCTTAGAACCGGCGCTCTGATGCCAATTGAAGGATAGAAAAACACTTAGAAAGGGGGGGATTGAATAAGTGTGACTTTAAATCTTGGACGATAAAAATAAATTGCACAATTATTTTTATCCTGGTTCGCTGTTAACGAAGCTACTCCAGTCCACCCCCGCAGAGATGATTTACCTCAACTGAGGATTTAATCCACTAATCGCACGGATTACAATGGTTTTCCACTTAGCCCACGACTAAGTCTTCCAGAGTCTTCTGATCACAACTTGATCACTCCAGGAACAACTGCTTAGATACCCTCTAAGACTTTTCTAGAGTCTACTGATCAACACGATCACTCTAGGCTTAGTTCACTCCTAAGACTTTTCTAGAGTCTACTGATCAACCTGATCACTCTAGTTACAAACTGCTCAGCCAACTGCCAAGACTTCCTAGAGTATACTGATCACACGATCACTCTAGTTCCTTACAACTTAATGTAATTCTAAGAGTATTACAAATGCTTCTTAAAAGCGATAATCACAACTGTGATATTTCTCTTAACGTTTAAGCTTAATCTCACTAAAATATTACAACAGCAATGTAGTGAGCTTTGATGAAGATGAAGATTCTGAGTTTTGATTTGAACAGAGTTTCAGCAAGTTTGATATAAGTTGTTTTTGGTGCAGAATCGTTAACCTTGCTTCTCATCAGAACTTCATATTTATAGGCGTTGAGAAGATGACCGTTGAGTGCATTTAATGCTTTGCGTGTTCCGTACAGCATTGCATTTAATGTTATACGCTTTTGTCAACTACCTCGAGCCTTGTTCACGCTGTGTCTACTGACGTTGCCTTTAGTAGCTTTAACGTTCCTTTTGTCAGTCAGCGAAGTCTGCCACGTGTACTTCCTTCTGATCTGATGTTTGTGAATATAACGTTTGAATATCATCAGAGTCAAACAGCTTGGTGCATAGCATCTTCTGATCTTCTGACCTTGAAGTGCTTCTGAGCGTGATACCATCTTCTGATCTTCAGTGCTTCTGATCTCATGTTCTTCTGATGCTTCCATAGACCCATGTTCTGATTCTGCTTCGACCATCTTCTGATGTCTTGCCAGACCATGTTCTGATGTTGCATGCTGAACCATTTGAGACACATCTTCTGAGCGCTGAATTATGCGTACTCTTTATATATTTCCTGAAAGGGAAATTGCATTGGATTAGAGTACCATATTATCTTAAGCAAAATTCATATTATTGTTATCATCAAAACTAAGATAATTGATAAGAACAAATCTTGTTCTAACACCTTGTAGCACTTTCGGGCCAATCACTGACCTCCATTGATCACTCTAACTTCGCCAGCACAAAATCGATACTTCATCGGTAGGTACAGAGTGGACAGAATGACCTCTAGCGTAATGAAAGTCGATCTCCCAATGATTATGTTGTATGGAGAAGAGGCGTTCACAATGAGGTATCTTACTTTTACAGACTGGGAATTATCTCCATTTCCGAACACGGTCAGTACTGGCATGTGCAAGAGTACCTGCACCTGCTCACAGTAGGGGTGTTCATTAGTTGGGACAAATCCAAATCAAATTGGAATTTAAACCAAACCAAGGTGTTTGGGTCAGGCATTTTTTTAGTTTGGAAAAAGATCGAACCAAACCAATAAAACCTGATGTTAATTAGTTCGGGCATCAGATTTCTAAAATTCTACCCACGAGCCTATCTACCCGAACCAATCATAATTAATTCGCATAATTCATATGATCATTATCATGAAAACTAGTACAAAGTATTCAACTTCAAACAAGAAAATAATGAAACGTCATTTGTGACATTCACAACATAGATAGATAAACAAAAAATATTAAGAATTTTATGTTCAAGAAAATTAATTGATATAAAATTTATTTTTTTTAATATTTTTTACACATTTATTTTTAGCGTATCCGATCAAGCCAACCTGTTGTTTCTCGATTTGATTCGATTTGGGCTTTATCGCAAAAGTGTACAAATCTAATCTATATATTATTAATCGGTTTGGGCATCATATTCTCTCAAAATCAAACCAAACCGGCTGGCGAACTCCCCTACTCACCAGTGAATCCGACGAGAGTGCCTTTGAGTGGAAGTATCTCGGAAGTTCCATGCACATACCCTTTAAGGCATCCTCGTATAAAACATCAGCAGAGCTTCCAGGGATGATCAACGCCCGCTTAACACTCCATTCCTGAATATAAACTTTTGTCACCATTGAGTCGTTTTCATGGGCCAGTACGCCCCTCGCATCCTACTTTGAGAAGTTCATAGTTGTTGACTCTCATCCCGATGTCACTTTTACATATTACTTTCCTCACCCTTAATGTAGCATTCAACTCGGTTTATTACTTCCTCCATGTTGGATGCGGATTTTTGAATCAGGGACTCTTTGAAGTGGCCTGCTCTCAGACCGTTCTGGAAGGTCCCTACGAACATTTATTGATTGGATGAGAAACATTTATGGTCTCCTCATTGAACCTCTCCATGTACTCGCACAGGGATTCAGAAAGACCCTGGCGCACATTAAACGAACTAGTGGACCTTTCTGTGTTTGCTAGCCACGAAATTTTGGACCATATACTAGCGTAGGGTGACATCTTTGAACGTCCCTTCCATCAGCTTACATTTCAACAAGTTCTATGGCCATCTACTATTGATGGAAATGATGTACTTTGGGGATCTCTCTTGCCATCAAAGGATGCCAATGGAGGCAGATTGAAGTTCTTCGAAACCGCGTTCTCCTAAATTGCCTCTGCCAATTATTAGAGATCCAAGGCTCCTTCTTGAGGACTTCGTTCGGCACGGTTTGAGTATGTGGAATTTGGAAGTTGTCATGGAGATTCTTGTTCTGCTGTCTTAAGGCCTCCACCATTGCTAGTATTTGGACCATGTCCGGTGAAGGATCTTCACTCGTGGGTGACGCCTCAAACATGTTTTGAGAATGATAGGGGATATATTGTAGTGTGGTATGGGAAAGTTTTACCTAGGCCCCACGGTGTGCGCCAAATGTTCCTGTAAAACACTTTGGATCACCTCCTGAAAGTTAATCTAGTAAGGTGTCAACTGCTATGTAAGATCCGAGTGGGTATATGGATTGCTCAAGGGATTTGAGTTGCACGATAGTGGTATGCATGAACTCAAGAATGAATGTTTTTCTTATCCCTCAGGTAGGATCCGTTACTTATACCTCTGTGCTAGTTAACTAACCTCATCAAGAAGTGACCCATGGACACCCCTATTAATGGTGGAAATCATAACCCTCGTCGTCGTTTTTATGAAGCGTAACTCCTTGCATAACGGTCCTAAAAGTCTCTTCATGTTTTTATAATTGTCAAGTCGACTAGGAAGAACAAGACTCTAGCATGGTACTCGAGAGATTACTCTGGCTAGCATGTCGCCTCCAAGAAGGGATGATGCTTAGGCCAACCTAGGTTCATTGCATACATCGGCTTCCTTGCCATAGCTCCAATCTCAGATTTCGGGCTCATAAGTTGGCCTAAGTATTTTTGGTATGCGCAGGGTTGTTTCATGAACTTCAACTCAAAGATTTTGTCCTCAAATGCATGAGGTTTACGAATGGTTAAACAATGGAAAAATTCTTATCATTTACTAGGCTTCATAGATGATTTGGGTAAAGGACCTAGAAATTCCTAAGTCATATATACCTGCAATAAAGAAGAGAATCAATACCTGGGAAGTTCAAATGGTGGATTTTTTCTTCACTAATGGTTCTGAAACGCAAATACCATCATTAAAATAGATATGACCTTGAATATCAGCAGTAGAAAGGATTGGAAATTTCTTTTCTATGCCCGAAGAGGAAGGCATTTTTCTAGAACTTAAGGAGAAGAATAGGTGAAGACCGATATTGCATAAAATGAAAAATTTAGGGTTCATGGAAAAGTGACGTTGTGAAAGGGAAGGAAGAAGAGAAAAAGTTATATTGCTGTTAAAATGAGAGTCTTCAATTTTCCCTATGAAATTAAAACATCGGCATTTTGATTTTTTTATTTAAATCATTACTAATTAATTATTTATCTTTTATTTAATATAATTAATTTTTGTGGTCCTCAGTGACCTTGAAAATTCAAGCCATGATGGCTGGCACTTGCACGATTGCAAATGTGACTGCTAGGTAGAGGTAGTCATGATGATGATGACATATGCAAAATGGTTTGAAGAGTGCTGAGAGAGTTACTAAAAAACGTCATTTCTCTACCATATTGCCAATATGATCAAAAATGGCATTTTTGGGGGCATTTGTTAACTTGAGGTTTTTGCTCAACGTTTCGACATGAATATGAGATATGAGATACATATAAATGCTAAGTGCATATAGTTAAGTCTTGATTTTGACACCAAGGAGAATTTTCATAAATTCGACAAATAGATTTTTTTGATAAATATGATTAGGCAACTTGAAGACGCTTTTCATAGCAGGAACAATTTGAAGTTGTTCAAAAACCAAAGACCCGTTGAAACACATCAGAAGACAAAGACCCACTTCGCAAGATACGTGTCGAATTCTGGAAAGTTAGCTATTGTTGGTAGTTATTGATGCATCTAATATATATATATATATATATATATATATATATATATATATATATATATATATATATATATATATATATATATATATATATAAGTAGATTTCGTTTCTGTAATGATAATTCATATTTTCATTAAGTTTTCTTTAGAATTCACACATCCGAGTCACAAAAATATAAAATTTGTGAGAAATATATGAACTTGTGTCTCACTTTTAATTCAAGCATTTTTTATCCAATTGATTTACCATTGTTCTTTATTTACTTTATACCTTTAAGTATTTCTGCATTTATTTTCTTTAAACTTCTAGCATTAACATATTTTTTTTCAAATATTTTTACAAAGTGTCCTTTAAAATTTTTTAACTTTGATCCTACAAATGAATTAAAATTTATGATTGTTTACTGGAAACACCAGTAAATAAAAGTGTTGCGGCCCCTCGAAAAATTTAGTATTGCGAGGAATTTTCTTACTTTTTAATAAGTCTTTTACCTCGCAAAACTGAGTTTTTTTTAACGAGAGTACACAACACTTAGCATGCAACGCTACTATCATTCTTGTCAACATTTAAGAATCATTTTTAAAAAATTAGGTGAATTCTTATCTACCCAACTCAAAAAGTTGGGTAAGGTTACCTCCTTTGTAAAATACTTTAAAAACAACAAACATTTATAGTATTTTAATAAATAATTAAATGTGTTAGATGAGATGGAATCATGTGATTGGTTGGAGGTACACTACCCAACTTTTTGTGATGGGTAGAGAAGTTGTCTCCAAAAATTATCTCCTAAATAAAAAACTATCTCCTAATTAAGTGATAGTTTTGGAGTGATTAAAGGAATATTAGTTAACAATGGAAGAACGTCAATAATTTCTAACAAACTTTCTCTATATGAGAGGAAAGTGACGATTTTAAATTTTTGAATAATTAAGTGGAATGCTAAATCGTTGCTTAAATATAGTGACATTAATGGAGTAAAAACATTGAGATAGAAGTTAAAAACAAATATTTCAATTAAAAGTTCAATAAATAATTTACCAAATTCTAAGGTCAGTGACATCCCATTTGAAAATCAGAGTAAACCAAACGTGTATGATAGACTAAACATAATTCATCAAAACTATTCATTAAAAATAGAACAGAGAAACAGAACAAAAATCATCTTGAACAAAACAAATGTCAAACACATTAAAACTTTTAATTTAGAAAAAATACAGCAAATTATTGATCACATATCAATATTCTTTGTTGACAAAGACACTGGTCAAAACCATCTTCGACTCCAAGGAAGCTTTAAGCAATTTGATACCCTATTAAAAAAACCAAATTCAACACTAGTTAGAATTTTAGAATTAAAGTTTAGATAAAAAATTGTGAAACACAAGATATTAAGTGATTATGTAAACTTACCTCATTCATTCCCAACTCAACAATCATCTCTCGAATCTCTTTGATATTAAATTTGTTAACAACTTCAATCATTGAAGTAAAAGTAAAAGGCTGAATAACTAAATCATCCATAACCATGAAAGTTACTTTCTCTTTCACAAATCCATTATTAGTTGAAATATTCTCTTCAGAACCATAGCCTTCTTCCTCGTCAAAATAGACACCATCGTCACCATCTTCATTGTAATTGACATGTTCTTCATAGTCATATTCATCACCGTTTTCACCATCTTCGTAGCCATAGCCTTCTTCCTCGTCAAAATAGACACTACAATCTTCATTGTAATCGGCGTGTTCTTCATAGTCATATTCTTCACCGTTTTCTCCGTCTTCGTAGCCATAGCCTTCTTCCACATCGTAATAGACACCGTTGTCACCCTCTTCATTGTAATTGGCATGTTCTTCATAGTCATATCCGTCACTATTTTCACCAACTTGGTAGTCATAACCTTCTTCCTCGTCGTAATAGACACCATCGTCACCATCTTCATTGTCATTTGACTGTCCTTCATAGTTATATTCATCAAGGTTTTCACCCTCGTCGAAGCAGACACCATCGTCACCATCTTCATTATAATAATAGGCTTGTTCTTCATAGTCATATTCATCACCGTTTTCACCATCTTCGTACCCATATCCTTCTTCCTCGTCGTAGTAGACACCATCGTTACCATCTTCATTGTCTTTAGCCTGTTCCTCGTGGTAATAATAGTAATAGTCATCTCCCTTCTCACCATCTTCGTAGTAATAGTCGTCAACCTCACTGTTCTCTTCTTCATCAATATCACTTTTCTTTTCTTTATCATAATCTTTATCTTTCCTTGTAAGAAGATTACAGAATTCATATGAAGAGATAGATGCAATTGGATTTAATAGTAAACTTTTAGATTGTTCAGAATGCATGTAAACCTCATTGAGGTCTTGAGCACTTTGATACACATTTTCTATACTACCGGCCATGTCGTTGTTGCCTAGAAGCTTTACTACACTACCTATAGGCAAACATAGGATGTAGAAAAGAAAATCTACAACTTGTTTTGAAGCTACAGCAAATATCACTTTCTCTGATTTTGTATCAATGAGAAGTCTCATTGTCAACTTGGAGGTAGAAGACTTGGACGTAGAAGCCATTATGAATTATAGGTTTAGGTTAAAGCTTTTTGTTTAAATATGTTTAAGTTAGAACCGTTATACTAGGATGGTACATAAATATAGGAAAAGCGTTATATTAGAATTGTACATAAATATAGGAAAAGTTGTTAGTTTTATTTGGTAATTCCAAATCAAACTCATAAAACAGTTTTTTTTTTAATTATCATTTATTTTCGAATTAAAATGTAACTAAATCAATCCAATAAAAACTAAGTAAATCAAATCTCTTTTTTATTAAAAAAAAAAAAACTAGACTATAATAAATAAAAATAAAAAAATAAATCCAATCTCCATCGTATTGGATATATTTTATACATGAAAAAATTATATATTTTATTATTACTTTTAATTCCTATAGTTTGAAAAAATATTTAACTATAATATCTTTTAGTGTTTTTATATATTTTTTTATCATAACTCTTGTGATGATTTTAATGTTATAGAAGATTGTTTATGAAAAGTTGTATATATTTAGGATTTTTTTTTACTATAGATTTAAAGTTTTATAAAATACCGAATCTATTAAATCAAATAAAATCAATTTTTTCATCAATTTAGTTTAATTTGAGATATTATTTAAAGGGATGCAATATATATATATATATATATATATATATATATATATATATATATATATATATATATATATATATATATATATATATATATATATATATATATATATAGGATCAAATGACACCAAGGTGTCAAAGTTTAATTTGACACCAAAATCTCAACCGTTAAAAGAATTGATCTAACGGTGATAGTAAATGAAATAAAATAATAATAAAAAAATACATAGCATATTTTTCTCCTAAAAAATAGGCTATTTAGTATCACCGTTAGATCAATTCTTTTAACGGTTGAGATTAGGTGTCAAATTAAACTTTGACACCTTGGTGTCATTTGATCCTATCCCATATATATATATATATATATATATATATATATATATATATATATATATATATATATATATATATATATATATATATATATATATATATATATATATATATATAAGTTGTTAAGTCTCTTAACTATTTTTTTCTCTAAATTGAGAAAAAAATTATAATTTATTATTGAGTGAAGACCCATTTTAGTCCCTCACAAATACTACACGAGTCAAATTAGTCCTTCACAATAAAATAGACCCAATTTAATCGCTTATAAAATTTAATCGGATCATATTAGTTTTCTGTTAATATTTTTTTCAAATCGGTTTTTTCATAGTTTTAAACCGTGACTGGATTGTCACGTTGAATTTTATTTATTTTTTATTTTTTAAATACTAAATTGATTTTTATTTTTAATTTCATTTTTAAATAATTATAAATTAATAATATAAAAAAGTCAAAATTATTTCTTACAAGGAGTTGAACTCAGGCCCGTGTGGTTAATCTTAAACAATTCTAAATTTAAAATAAAAAAATACAAAATTTGTATCAATATGGTCTCGAACCTAAGTCTCTTCAAATTAAATGACAGTCAATTTAATACAATAGCAATTGATTTGTCTATTTGTAAATGATAGTCACTTTACTAACAATAAAAATTGATTTGTCTAGTTGTTATTGATAATTACTTTATTAACCGTGGAAATTGATTTGTCTAATTGTAAATGATAATCACTTTATTAACAATAGAAATTGATTTATCTAGTTGTAAATGATAGTCACTTTACTAACAATAGAAATTGATTTGTCTAGTTGTAAATGATAGTCACTTTATTAAAAATAAAAATTGATTTGTCTTGTTGTAAATAATAGTCACTTTACTAACAATAGAAATTGATTTTTCTAGTTGCAAATGATAGTCACTTTATTAATACTAGAAATTGATTTGTCTAGTTGTAAAATGAAAATCATTTAACTTGAAGGGACTTGGATTAAAAATAGAAATTGATTTGTCTAGTTGTAAATGATAGTCACTTTATTAAAAATAAAAATTGATTTGTCTTGTTGTAAATAATAGTCACTTTACTAACAATAGAAATTGATTTTTCTAGTTGTAAATGATAGTCACTTTATTAATACTAGAAATTGATTTGTCTAATTGTAAAATGAAAATCATTTAACTTGAAGGGACTTGGATTTGAGACCTCATAGGTAAGAATTTATGTATAGAATTTGTTAAAAATTACTTTATAAGAAACAATTTTGGACTTTTTTGATATTATTCATTGATAGCTAGAAATGAAATTAAAAATAAAAATTAATTTAGTATTTAAAAATTAAAAATTAAAAAAATTCAACGTGTCAGTCCAGTCACGGTTTAAAAGTATGAAAAGAACGGGTTTAGAAGTAGGAAAAAACGGATTTGAGAAAAATATTAACAGAAGAACTAATATGATCCGGTTAAATTTTATAAGGGATTAAGTTGGGTCAATTTTTTTGTGAGGGATTAATTTGACTCTGTAATATTTGTGAGAGACCAAAATGGATCTTCACTCTTTATTATTTATATATTTGTTTATTTAATTTTATTATCTACATATTATTATCTATTATTTTTTAAATTAATTTAGAAAACTAAAAATTGGACACTTCACACATGTTACCACTATTCCATTAATAAAAAAATTAATAATAATAATAATAATGAATTAAATAAATAAAAATAAAAATAACTAATTTAAAAATATTTTCTATAACTCCCTACTACTTCTAATTCACTAACACATTAATCTATCATATAAGAAAAGTCTACCATTTCCTCATCTCTTAGCTATGCCACATCAGCCTCTCTTCTCACAAAATTCCACATCATTCCTTTCCCATTGTAGGATTGAACTTTAAACCTCCAACCTCTCATGATCTCGCAGTTACAAATTATTTACTTTCTCTGGCCATTCACATTCACAACTTACAGCACTAATGACCTCATATAATGCTTCTGCCTTCCAAGCCCTCCACCTTCCACATTCCAAAACACTTTTATCATTACTATATATAACCATTCCACGTTCAAAACACTTTTATCATTACTATATATAACCATCATACTTTCACAGTATCTATCATATTCATCAAACCTAATTGTGGAAAATTTTGGTTTATACTATTTTTGCAATTACAGTCATTCCCACGACTATTCATGTGGAAAATTTTGGTTGATACTATTTTTGCAATTACAGCCATTCCCACGACTATTCATGGACAAACCGGAATTTAACATTTTTTTCTTTCTTTTCTTGATAGAAAATATCTTTCATGTTATTTGCAGGTTGAATTTGTAGTGTATCATTCTGAAGTACTAATTGGCGTTTCATGTTATTTGTTATTTGCAGGTTGAATTTGTAATGTATCATTCTGAAGTACCAATTGGCGTCACTCCATAGTATAAGGTTCGTTTTTTACATGGGTTGTTTCCAATCCCTATTTTCTATTTTTTAGTAACAATTTAAATATTGTCCTAATATGTGTTTTGGATTTTTTTTTGGTGCAGACAGTAGAAAACATCGTATACGATTCATTTGAAATAAATATTCTTCTTTGACTGTCCCGAAAGTTTGAGCTGTAGAAGTAGAAATCAAGTTGGCTGGTGTCAATATACAATGGAGAATCTGCTTGAACTTACTGGGTTATGCTTGCGCAAGTTTTGTCAAAAATGTAGATATTATACTATGTAAATAACATGATATTTTATATTAATTCATAGAATGAACTTTAATTTTTTATATTTTAAGTGCAAATATTAATAAATAAATCTTAATTGATTGATTTTATGTTTGAGTGATATTTATATTAAATCTTAGTAATTATAGAAATTGTAGATATTATAATATGTAAATAAGATAATATTTTATATTAATTTATAGAACTAAAGAATATTTTAGTTAGCTCAAGTTAAGAAATTAAGGTTATCAATATATACAAAGTTAGTTTTATAAAATATTATTGATATTTATTTATTATAAGGTCGAACAAAACAAAAAATAAAGATAAAATATTACAAATTAAAAATGTATACATAATTTTGAAATTTATAAGAAAATAGAATAAAGAGTAAAGAAAAAACATTATATTTGTTTAGGTAAATAAAGAGTGTTGAAATGAAAAGACATAAATCATTTACCTATAAAAAAAATTAAATATCATAATCATTTTACTTGATTACAACTTTAATTTTTGATTTAATCTGATTGCAACTTTTGATTTATTATTTTTAATTTTTTTGATTTAATGTGATTACAATTTTTAACTTCTTATCCATAATAATCCAAGCAACCTTATTTTAAAGAATGGTTTGTTGAAATAATGAAGCAGCACACCTATTTTCTTGATATGGAAATAATTGGTATATTATTGCAAATTTTAATAAATAAATTTCATTGATTAATTGATTTTATCTTTGAGTGATATTTATATTAAATCTTAGTAGCTATAAAAATTATAGATATTATAATATATAAATAACATAATATTGTATATTAATTCATATAACTAAAGAATATTTTAGTTAGGTCAAATTAAAAAAATTAAGTTTATCAATATATATATATATATATATATATATATAATTTATAAAGTTAGTTTTATAAAATTTTATTGATATTTATTTATTCTAAGGTCGAACAAAAAAAAATAAATATAAAATATAATAAAATATTACAAATTCAAAACATATACATAATTTTGAAATGTATAAGAAAATAGAATCAAAGAATAAAGAAAAAAACAGTATATTTTTTTAGGTAAATAAAGAGTTTAGAATGAAAAGACATAAATCATTTACTTATAAAAAAGTTAAATATCATAATTATCTTTAGTAATCATTGATCGATTGATTGCAACTTTTAATTTATGATTTAATGCATGTGATTGCAACTTTTGATTTCTTATTCTTTTAGTACTTACCATATGTATATTTAAATTATTAGATTTGAGAAAATATTGTACTTTTATATCTTACAAAATTATATTATTTTTACAATATTGTATGATTTACCTAAAAATAATATAATTTTGAGTAAATATTGTACTTTTGTATGATTTACCTAGAATTATCTAACTTTGTAAGATATAAAAGCCTTTTTAACGACCCATACCTTAAAATCAGTACGTTGGGAATAATTTAATTGATATAGAATCAATACATTAAAATCATATCAATTACTTACCAATATCTTAATTGGTATAAAATAAATACGTTACAAATATATTTAGTACTCGAATTATATTGATGTTGTATCACCAAAAATTGAGTGAATCATATTATCATTAAAAATTAATAAATATAATTTATCTCACTTGATTTCCTTCAAAATTATTTAATAGAAACTTTCCAAAATAATGAATTTATCAACATAATTTTGAAACCAAATTTCATATGGTTAGAAGATTTTTAACCTCTCATTTAACAAAAGGATAAATATTATTAGATACATATTTTAATAAAATGTTTTAGGCATATCATTGCTTTTATATATTGTATGGAGTTTTTTGATAAAAAATTCATAGATATTATTATAAAAATAAAGTATATTTTCAAAATATTTAAAATACAACATGTGCCATCGTCATTCTCTGTATAGAAAAACTAACTACGATTTTCTATTTTCACTTTACTAAGATTTCTTACTACTACGACTAAATTATTTAAAATATAAAATATGAAAGTTATATATATATATATATATATATATATATATATATATATATATATATATATATATATATATAAATGAAATTTTTTATAAAAATAACTATGGGTGTTAATAAGCATAAGTAATCGAATGAAACATAAGTATTGTATGAATAAGTAATGTATGAATAAGTAGTAATAGAATAAAACATAAGTAATATATGAATAAATAATATCAAAATTGTATGATATTTCTTATTAATCAAACAATTTGTTTGTCATTTATAAAATTTAAAATTTAATTGAACAAGTTCATCAATAATCAATATATATATTTATCTATATATAATATAATATAATTGAAATATTACCATTAAAACTTTAATGGGTCAATTCTATCCAAATACAAAATAATATATTACGGATACACACGGGTAATTATATGGTACGCACATATGGTACTGATATTAACACATTTAATTAAATGTAATAACGAGAGTAAGTTTACAATTGATTTAAATAGTTGGCTTAATTGCAACTTTGGTCCCCCTATGTTGTCTTTTTCTCGATTTTAGTCCCCCCATTTTTAAAACCACGATTTTGGTCCCCTTTTTGAGTTTTCTAATGAAAAAGAGACAGGAATAGGGACTAATTTTGCAGAATAAAACAAAATAGAGGGACGAAAATTGCACAGAAAACTTAAAAAAACTAAAATAGTGATTTTTAAAATAGAGGGATCAAAATCAAGAAAAAGACAAAATAGGAGGATTAAAGTTGCAATTAAGCCTAAATAGTTTTATAAATAATTCCAAAACAAAAATATTTATATATAGGAATAATTAACTATTGATTCAAATATTTTATATATGGAATAATATATTTGATTTGTAAATTGAGTTTAATCAATTATATTAAATATTTATTATTAATTGTATTATATAATTTGATAGAATATTTCTTCATTATAATTTGTCAATTTAAGATTTTTGTTATTATAAAAAAATTTAATTATCATCAAATATTTTTAAACAATGTTAAAATTAATTTATTTTTGTTTCAAAAATATCATCAAAATATTGAATATTAATAGAAACATGAAGTTACTGATAAAAAAATTGAATATAACGGGAACATGTAGTTATTAATCAAAATATTGAATATTAATAGAATTTTTTTTAATATTAATGGGTACATGAAGTTACTAATCAAAATATTGAATATTAAAGATAATATTAAATTACTGATCAAAATATTAAATGTATTGAATATTAACGGAAACATAAAGTTACTGATAAAAAAATGGCATGTTAACGAGAGCATAAAGTTACTGATCAAAATATTGAATATTAACGAGAACACGAAGTTATTGATCAAACTATTGAATATTAACGGGAAAACAAAGTTATTGATCAAACTATATTGAATATTAACGGAAACGTGAAGTTATTAATCAAAATATTGAATATTAACGAGAACATGAAGTTAGTAATCAAAATATTGAATATTAACGTGAGTATTAAATTACAGAGCAAAGTATATAATATTAACGGGAACATGGAGTTACTGCTAAAAATATTGAATAATAACGGAAACATGGCGTTATTAATCAAACTATTGAATATTAACAGGAACAAATTTGAAACATTAACAGAAACACGAAGTTAGTGATCAAAATAATGAATATTAATGGGAACTTGAAGTTATTGATCAAAATATTGAATTTTAACGGGAACATGAAGTTACTGAACAAAATATTGAATATCAACGAGAACACGAAGTTACTGATCAAAATATTAAATATTAAGGGGAACATGAAGTTACTGGTCAAAATATTGAATATTAATGGGAAATGAAGTTTATTGATCAAAATATTGAATATTAGTGGGAACACGGAGTTACTGATCAAAAGATTGAATATTAACGGGAGCACGAAGTTATTGATTAAAATATTAAATATTAATGGGAGCACAAAGTTAATGATCAAAATTTTGAATATTATCGAAAACATTAAGTTACTATCCAAATTTTAAAAATTAACAGGAACAAATTTTGAATATTAACGGGAACACAAAGTTACTAATCAAAATAATAAATGTTGACGGGAACACGGAGTTATTGACAAAATATTGAATATTAACAGGAACATTAAGTTACTGATAATTTTTTTGAATATTGACGGAAACGAATTTGGAATATTAACGGGAACATGAACTTATTGATCAAAATAATGAATATTAACGGGAACAAGGAGTTACTGATCAAAATAATGAATATTAACAAGAACATGAAGTTACTAATCAAAAATTTGAAAATTAACGGGAAGAAATTTGAAATATTAACGGGAATACGAAGTTACTTATCAAAATAATGAATATTAACGGGAACATGAAGTAACTGGTCAAAGTATTTTTCTATTAATTATGCATTTTGAATGAATCATTATTATAAATGGAGTTTGTAGTGGTTTCTCATTGGCCTACAAGACAGAGCTGATAGTTTGAGATTGGGCTGATAGTTTGTAGTTATAATTGAGCCAAAATAATTAATTTTCTCCTTAGCTAGCAAAAAATAATCGATTCTCCTTAGCTGATAGTTTGAGATTGGGCTAATAGTTATCGCTAATTGAATTATATAATTTGATTGAATATTTCTTCATTATAATTCGTGAATTTGCGATTTTAAAACTTTTCCTTCATTATAATTTGTTAAATAAAATATTACTATTTTTATAACTTTTTCAATTTTACCCAAAACTTAATCTTTTACTAATATCTTTTATTTTTCTCAATCACAATGCGCGAAAACGACGGGTACCCGTGCGAACGCACGGGTATGACACTAGTAAAAAAACTAACACATTAGTTGACTTTGCACTATTTTCCTTTTTTTAACGTGTTTTTATCTTTTTCTTACTAGTTTTTTTTTTAAGGAGCATCAATAATGGATTCTTTGTTTTTATACTACTAATCTAATCAATATATTTGTTTTGCTTCCATTATCTTTGGCTTAATATTTAATTTTGTTCACTTTTCGTTTGCGGTTGTTTATTTTCTATCTCATTATTAATTTTTATTTTCGTATTTAGTTAATATATTTGTTTAATTTCTATTGTCATCTTTGGCTTTATATTTGCTTCAACATCTTCAATAACATAAAAAAAAAATTAGATGAAGCAGAGAGAGAAGAGAGAATTTGAATGTGAATTCTGGAGTGAGTTGCAAATGAACTAAAGAACTCTATTTATAATTTATCTTTCATTATTTGTGAGTGTTCTTTAGCTTGCTCAAACCAAGAAACTTATAAGCGGTTATCAAAAACATAGAGTGGTGTGTGAATTTAGTGCTTTTGAGCAATCATTAATATAAATGATAAATTTCCATCTAACATTTTGGTTCTTGATTGAAGCATTTGTGAAAGATGGAGTGTTTAGATGAAATTATGCAAAAATACTATGAAAAACTGGGAGCAGAACCTTCAACTGCACAAAGGGCTACATTCAAAGATTCGAAGAAGAAAGATTGCAAAGTTTTATTCTAAATTCAACAAAATATAAACGCTCGTCATTTTGAAAAGATCTAGAGGTGACAAAATCAAAAAAAAAAAAGGCATAGGATATCCTAGACAAATGCCATGAAGGAAAATGTGGAGCAAAAGAAGCTTCAATGTTTAGAAGGGTGTATGAGCTGGTGTAAGAAGGTGAAAATATAAGTGGTTACTTCTCTAAGTTAGTTGCAGTGGTGAATCAAGTGAAGACCTGTGGTGAGGCTATTTATGATCAAAATGTGGTTGAAAAGGTGATGAGATATCTGACTTCAATATTTGACTTCATAGTGGTGGGAATTTAAGAATTCAAATATGTGAAATCCTAGCACACACACTTTCAAACGTGAGGAATGAGTCATTAAATACCAATGCAATTTTGGGCTATTCTCTTTTGGATGTGAGTTGAGATATTGTCCAGAATTATAGAAGATTAAGTTGGATTTGATTTGTTCCACAAAAGCCTCCAACAAAAGATATAATTTGTTTTTAATTCAAATTCAAATTTAAATCTTCAATTAAATTGATTTGATCTTCAATCAAACAATCAAACAAATCACAATCACACTTTTCTAAAAGATAGCAACAAATCTAATTGAAATCCAATCAAAAAATTTGCTCCAAGTTGCAGCAAACTTGGCATGTTATCTAGGGCTAGATATTGCACACAAGCTGGAACATCATGTCCCACATGTGCCATTTCTTTACCAAAACATGGTGTATACCTCATGTTGTTTTGTATGATGCATCCAGTCCAAAAGGAACAATAATAGGCTTTCATATTTTTTGGGCATGAAATTTGTAATGTTCAAGGAAGGCGTAGTAATGCATCAACATAAATATGTGTGGAATTTGTTAGATAGGTTTAAAACGATTGCAACATATTCAAAAATCTATTTGAAATAAATGAAAAACTTAATAATACATAGAGAAAAGAAAGGTAGAGTCAAACATGTATAAGAAAATTCTAGACTCATTCAGGAATTTATGCATTAGCAAACCCGACATCTGCTATGCAGCATCATTAGCAGAATTATGAGTGAGTCTAGAAAATCTCATCTAGTAGCTATAAAGACAATACTCGGATACCTAAAGAAAATATTGTTGTGAAGGAGAAGAATACAGGACGGATAAAATACTTAAATTTTGTTTGGTGTTAATGGTTTAACAAGTTAGTTAATTAGTTAGGTAGTTAGGCTTAGACCATTACTTAACTAACAAGTCTCATAATCGCCTATAAACAAAAGTCTCATAATCGTAACCTCACGTTGATCAAATGAATTAAATGCACAACTTACAACATCATAATTAGTTGTTCATTATTTATGAGTATTCTTTAGCTTGTTTAACTAACATTTTGATTGTCAAGTTTTGGTCTTGCTGAAAAACCCTAATGACGGCAAATACCAACCCTCTGCTAGGGTTTGTGGAGAACGATGGCAATACAGTTGAAGAAGAAGATCAAAGGCAGCGGAGTATTAAAAAGGCAAAAGAAAAAGAAGGACATAGCTTGGATAATGGAAGTAATGAGAGAATGGAGGTGGAAGGCAATCAGCAGGAAGAGGATATGGTGGTGGAGGAAAATGCTAAGAGTGTTATCTCTTACAAAGAAATGGTGCTTGGGGTGGGAGTGGGAGTATTGAGAAAGAAAGGAAGAATGGTGAATGCTTGGAGAGTGAGGATAGTGAGGATGACGGTGGACAGGATGAGGGTGAGGAAGGTATACGAGTAGAGAAACAGGGAGTGGGGGATATGTTTGTCCGTTGATCATTCTTTCTAAGGTGGAAGAGAAAAGAATCCACAAACCTTGGAAAAGGGGTTTGATTGTTAAGCTACTGGGGAGGAGAATTGGCTACAAGGCTTCGGAAACAAGGTTAAAACAACTGTGGGTGAAGAAAGGCATAATTAATATAATTGATCTGAGCAATGAGTATTATCTTGTGACTTTCTCTCATGATCAAGATCATATGAATGCTTTGATGAATGGCCCTTGGTTCATCTATGATCATTATCTAACTGTTAAAGCTTGGAGCCCAGATTTTCATCCTAAATGTGATACGATTACGTCGATTGCTGTTTCGGTGCAGATTGCGAAACTTCCAATTGAATATTATGATGGAAGAGTCTTACATCATATTGGAGATAATATAGGCAAAACTATCAAAGTTGATAAGAATACAGGAATGCATGAGAGGGGAAAATATGCAAGGATATGTGTGGAGGTGGATCTAACTAAGCCTCTAGTGGCTATGTTTATGATTAAGGAGAGGAAGTATAATGTGGAATATGAAGGTTTAAACTTATTGTGTACCTTGTGTGGTAGATTTGGACACTATGCTGAAGACTGCCCGGAGAAAATAAAAGAAGTAGAGAGGAGCACGATGGTGGAGAAAGGTCTAAAGGAGAGAGAGAGAGAGAGAGAGAGAGAGAGAGAGAGAGAGAGAGAGAGAGAGAGAGAGGACGGTATGGGGGGAAGTCTGATTGGCGAAAGTGCAAAAGGCCCTTGGATGATTGTTCAGAAGCAGAGGAGGAACAAGAAAGGTAAAGAGAAAGACTCTAATCCAGTTGTTGGTGGGGATAGGAAGAATCAGACAGCGGGTAATAGTGCGTTTCGTAGCAAAAATGGATCGCGTTTTTCTGCCCTAAGACAAGGGTATGTGGAGGAGGTTGGTATGGAGAAGGATGGCAGGGAAAATACCATGCAACTTTTGCAGGGTAATGGTGTTCAAGATGAGGGGCAAAATAAGAAAGGGAAGGAGATGGAGAAGAGCGGTAATGGCTTTCAAGTGAAGTCTGTAGGTGGGAACATTAATGATACCTTGGAAGAATCTCTTGAAAGCCTGGAAGTTAATAGTGGGGAATATGATGGTACGAAATATGAGAATACTAGTGTGCATATTATACGAGGAAATAAGAAAGAGAAAAGGAACATCAGGCCATATCAGTTGGCTACACGTGGCGGTACTTCTTTTAAGGAAAAAACTAGTGGAGAGAATGGAAAAGGGGTTCAATCTTTATGGGATAAAAAGCATAATGGTGGGCACGAGAAAAGCAATAATGCTGAAAAAGTAGTAGCTACTGGAGGAGAGAGAAGTTACAACAATACTGTTCAAAAAGGCATCAGTGGAATGCATGGCCATGCAGAATCAATTTTTTCTATAAGGAAACATACAAAAGAAGTAGATGGAGATCAACCAACTGTTTTGAGTGCCAAATGGTCTAAACCGCCGGATGTAAATCTTGTGAGGTCTAGTGTTCAGGAGGGACAGGAAAATAAGGAGTTTGCGGATGGCTCCCAGGAAACCTTAGATAATGTGGAAGTGGTGGGGTGTTCTATCACCATGGAGGAAGATAGTATTGGGTCTCTAAAGGACATTAGTCCTTGATTCAGTTAGATTAGCAGGACTCAAATCTTTTATTTTTGTTATGATGATTGACAATAATAATATAATGGTTTGGAATTGTCGTGGTGCTGCGAGTAAGGCTTTTTATAGATATAGTAAACACTATATTGATGCATATAAGCCGGATGTTTTTGTTATTTTAGAGATGAGTAGTGACCCCAGTTTGTTAGCTAAACCATTAAAAAGATTGGGGTATGATAATAATGTTTACATGGAGAACAATGGTTATATGGGTGGTATTAGCGTGGCGTGGAAGACAGATCGGGTGTGGATCAATGTACTGCAGAAAGACTCACAATATATTCACAGTAGTATCAAAGATAGTAGTGGGGGGAATGGCTGTTTACTGTTATATATGCTAGCCCTCAAGAGAATAAAAGAAAGGTTTTATGGGAAGATATAAAAAAATTGGCGGATAATGTGAACACTCCTTGGATGCTTGCTGGAGATTTCAATGACATGGCTTTCAGTTCAGAAAAAAAAAAGGTGGTGCAATTGCCTCTTCTAGGAAGTGTAAAGTTTTTAGAGATAACATTAATGACTGTAGGCTGCTGTAAGTTGAAACAGCTGGACCAAAGTTCACGTGGAGAGGTCCTATGTACCATGGTGGACAATTTATGAACGTCTGGATAGATTTTTGTGCCATGAGGAGTGGCAGGTTGAGTTTCCGGATGCGCACGCTAAAGTCCTCATGAGAGTGGAGTTCTCAGACCATCATCCTATCTTGATCAACCTGAAGCCGCATAGTGGGAATAGACTGCCTCGTGCTTTTCATTTTGAAAGTGTGTGGCTGACTAATAATGAGTACAATGATATGCTGCATCATGTATGTATTGAAAGTAAGGAGATTGGGGAAAATCTCAAGAATGTCAAAGAGGAGATACACAAGTGGAAGATACATACTTTGGATCATGTTATAAATATGAAGAAAAATCTTATGGCAAGGTTGGCAGGGATCCAAAACTTCCTGGAGAGGAAACATAATACTAGGGGCATGGTTATGTTGGAGAAAAATCTGCAAGCAGAACTTAGTCATATTTTAAAACAAGAGGAATTAATGTGGTTTCAGCGATCTAGAACTCAATGGTTGGTGGAAGGAGATAGGAATACTAAGTACTATCAGTTGACATCGGTGAACAGACGGAAAAGAAATAAGATTATAATGCTGAAGGATCAGAAAGGGAATTGGGTAGAAGATCATAAGCAACTACAACTTATGGTGACTGACTTCTATAAAGACCTTTTTTCTCAAAAGCAAGATTTGGAGGAGAAGGAGAGTACAGTTATCAAGTTCCCTATGATTTCACCGGATGAGCGCAATAGGCTTGAGGAGGAAGTTACCAATGATGAGATTCGTAAAGTTTTGTTTTCCATGAAGCCTTGGAAAGCACCAGGTCTTGATGGGTATCCTGCTGGTTTTTATCAAAGATCTTGGAAGGTTGTGGGAAATACTGTGTGTGAGTTTATCAAAGATGTGTGGAGGAAACCGTTTCGTATTGCTGAAGTTAATCAAATAGACATTTGCCTGATACCGAAGATGGAGAATCCGCAAACTGTTACTCATTTCCGTCCTATCTCCTTGTGTAATTCGATTTACAAAATTATGAGCAAAATGATTGTGGAAAGATTGAAGCATATTATGGACAAGTTAGTATCTCCATACCAAACAGGTTTTGTGCCTGGGCGGTCTATTCCTGAGAATATCATAAATGATAAAGAAGTGATGAATATCTTACAAAAAAAGAGAGGCAAGAAAGGTTTCTTTGCCATCAAGTTAGATCTCTCAAAAGCTTATGATAAACTTGATTGGGAGTTTATTTGGAAGGTAATTCGGGAGATTAAGTTACCCCCGATAATGTTGAATAATTTATTATGCATTCCATCACTAGCGTTGAAACTAACGTCAATTGGCATGGTGCTAGGGGAACTTTCTTTCGTCCTCAGCGAGGCATTCGGCAAGGGGATCCTATTTCCCCGTATATTTTTGTGCTCTGTATGGATAAACTTACACATCTGATTGAGAATGCGATTAGGGAGAAGAAGTGGTAGGCTATCAAGATGGGTAAGCAGGGTCCTGGCATATCCCATCTCATGTTTGCGGACGATGTTCTTTTATTTGGAGAAGCGAGGGAGACGCAAATGATTAGTGTGGTAGATTGTTAGGAGTGAATTAGTAGTGTTTTCATGTGTTAAATTAACTACCTTTTAATCTGAAGTTAAACATATCTTATGATTTTTAAGGATTTTATGGTTAGAATTGAACTCTATAGGTTCGATGCTAATTGTAGAGCCGCTTGCATCACTTTGCGTGTTATTTGTGCAGATTTTAAAGTTGAAAAGTAAAGACGAAGAAACACAAAGGCGTAGAGGTTATGGAGAAGAGAAATCACAAAGAAGGAGGATGAAGCAGAGGCCGAGCCGCAGTGATAAGGGGCGCGATGCGCCATCACTTCTGACTTGGGCTCGCGCCTCGCCAATTCATGCCGCGCCGCGGGAGCTGCGTAAAAAGAAATAAAGTTATAAATAGAAGCCCTAATCCTCATAAGAGAGAAATCCTTGGTGAACGAAATTCAGAGAGCAATCCTATTCCAGAGCAAACAACAACTTTTGACGGAGAATTCAACATCAATTGAAGACATTCCCTTGATGAAGATGAATCCTTCCATGAATCCTTGTGTGTTCTTCATGGCTATGGAGAGCTAAACCTCATTGTGTTGAGTTTAAGGTAGTAGTTAACCTATGAAGATGCAATTACTTTGATTAATTCCTGTGAACAATTGTTTAAGTTTTATTATCAATTTAAAACCTTGCTTTTAATTTATATCATTGTTGAACTATCAATCAAGAGATAGGGTTTACACTTTCGCCCTAGGTTTTTACATTGACTTGTTGATTAATACTCAGGGATGAGGTTTTGAAGAAGTTTTCATAAATCATCGTTATTCATTCCCTTTATCTTTATAGTTATTCTCAGAGATCGAATATCATACCGGTAGAGGTGGTTCTAGATTGATCATTAGACATAATATCAGTTTTGAGGATGAATGAAGATAATAACTTAGATAATGTTCACATGTGGATTAATTGATTATTGTATATGATTAGGTTGATGAACCCTAGAACTCAACATATTCATTCACCATTGTTATTCAATCTTAAAGCTTTTATTCGTTTAAATCTTATTTTATTAACTGCAATTCGAGATCACATAATCAAACCAATACTTTTCATGACTCATTATAAAGTAACTATAGAACGGCAGCAATATTACTCAGTCTCTGTGGATACGATATATTAGAAAATATTTACCCTAAAATACTTTCAACAAATTGGCGTCGTTGCCGGGGACTGTGTCAATATTGCACGCATTGCAATAGTCATATTAATTTTAGTTATTTACTTAATTTTATTTTTTTTTAGTTATTTACTTAATTTTAGATTTTTTGTTTAGTTACTTAATTTTAGATTTTTTGTTTAGTTACTAAATTTTAGATTTTTAGTTTAGTTCCTTTATTTTAGATTTTTAGTTAGTTACTTTATTTTAGATTTTGTTATTGCAATAGTCATTTATTTTTTATTATTATTATTATTATTATTATTATTATTATTATTATTATTATTATTTTCGTGTTAGTTCACTTGGTTGCTAGTTTTGTAGATTTTTGTTTGTCGGAATGTTTGACCCAAATATAAATGTTGCGATTCATGCTCAAAACGAGATCTTAACTCAACAAATGGAGTATCTCCTTCAAAGTGTGTCACAGTTCACACCTCAAGTTAATGAGTTTTATGATATCTGATGGTGCACACCGGAAGATGCGATGGAGTATCATATGGCTAACCATGAATATCAACAACAAAGGCTTTCACACTATAATCAAGGTTATCAAAGAGGACCCTCTGAGTTAGAGGAAACCATGAATCAATTCATGCAATTCTCTTTAGCCATTCAACAAAACCGGGAAACTTAAGATGTTCAACTTACCAAATTCTTAACCGAGCAAAACGTAAGTCAAGTCTCAACTTTTCAAAACCCTACAACTTATGTAGAAACTTGCAACGCTACTTCTATAAGGAGTGTAAAAGTGATTGGTGAGGATGTTGGAAAGAAGAGAGTGGAGGAGGAAGTTGATGACAAGGAAGATGTTGTTGAAAAGGATAATATAGAGTATGTAAACATCAAGAAAAATATAGAAGTTGAGTATGAGCTCTCAATGAAGCTACCTTATCCAAGACCTCCTAAAAAAGTATATGATGTGTTAGTCGAAGGAAAAAAAAAAAGAGGATATAATCAAAGAAGTCGTGAATCAGTTAGAAACTTCAAAAGTTGAAACTTTTTCAAAAGAGAATGTGGTGGACTTAGAGTTGAAGAAGAGTAGTAATACAAAGGAGCATAAACTCTCATTGGAATTACTTCCTCTACAAGTTCCTAATAAAGAAGGGAATGAGAGTCATTACTTTCGACCAATGGAAATGTTTAGCCGTTTGCAAATCACCATCCCATTTTTAGAAGGTATAGAGTTAAAGCCAAAATGTGTCAAATTCATCAAGGATAGGTTCTCACAGAAGAAGAAATTAACGGATAAGGAGGTTATCTCTCTTGAGGAGAGGACAAAACAAATGAAGGAAGAGAGATCGCGAGTTGAAGTGGTAAGAATTAAGGATGAAGAAACCAACCAAGCAAACATTAAATACTTTTGGGGCTTCACATTGGTAAGAGAAGTACCAAGAAAACGAGACAATGGTTGATGATTCAACCATGAACCGTCGAGCCATGCGACGTTAAACGAAGCACTTCGTGGGAGGTAAAACACGCTTCTAATGTTTTATTTTGTTTTGTTTATTTTTATTTCAGGAAATAATAAGGGGACCTTTCTGGTGATATCTAGGAAGAAGCAATTGATATGGCAATACCCTTTATGAGTCAACCCTCTCGGGCTTGTTCTGAAACATTGAGGTCAATGTTTAGTTCAAGTTTGGGGGGTGGATTTACTCTTTTGCATTTTTTTCAATTTTTTGTTTATTATTTGTTTGTTTTATCCCCAGTTTAGAATGAGTAGTTCCATAGCATAATGAAAAGCTCGAGTGAAACAAAGAGAATGCCAACAATAGAGCAGCATGCATGAAAGTGGTAGTGAGTGGAAATTTTTGAAAAATTAATTTTTCCCTTTCTTTTTCAATAAAAGTGACATGGCAGGTATGAATTTTCAAACTCAAAATCTTAATATGTGCATGAAACGTAGGTTGTTAGTAAATACTACTAGAAGTTCTTTATGGTACACAATTTTTTTGGATCGGCTTAGCCTTAACCATTGTGAGGAAAGCTTTCCATTGTTTAATATATGCAGGAGACCATCGATTATTTTGACATATTTGTATTTTGCTAAACCATTTGTTGCATCGTTTTGTGGAAATCTGTGAAAATGACTTAGGCACTTGTTTGAAATTGAGAGTTTCTTTAAGCCTATTCCATCTTAAAACTTATTTTCTGTGAGAGTGTGATCCTTTGCTAACCATTCTTTGAGACTAAGGTCAAGATAAATTTCATAATATGCACCAAGAAAAACATCTGGTGAGTTCTTGATCTCAATAAAAAGTTTTGTTTTGGACCATCAACCATTAACTTTGGTGATGTGTTTTCTCTTTTACCTTTATAGAAAGTAGGGGAGCATTCATATAATCTAGATACAGGTTGATTTCCAAGTTGGGGAGAGTCATAATCAAAAGAAGAGTAGTACAGGTGGTGATTTGCAAAGAACAAAAGAACTTCGTAGCTTGAAAAAAAAGAGAGAAACAAAAGAAAAACAACGTGTGAACTTGGACAGTTGTTGAAAATAAAAGAAACATCGAGCTACGAATGAAACGATGAACGGGTGAGAAAGCTAATGGTATAGAGAAAAAGGAATGAGTTGTGATTCGGATGCTTCCCTAATATGAACAACCCTTGAATATCTTCTTTTCTTTGAATCTGACCCACATTACAACCCTATAAAGACCTTCCGATTCTCATATTCCACGGGACTTGATGCTAACAATACGGTGAACGTATGATATGGATATTTGTTGAGTTAATTGTTTGGATGAGTGTTTAACCCCTCTTTTATTCATCATATCTTTTGATGAGAGTGATTAGTGCTGATTCAACTTAGGTTGTGTAGTGTTTTGAACTTCTGGAGGTAATTTCCTTTCAAAATCTGTTTCATGTGCATGTTCTGAGTTTGCAGGGAGATGAAGAGTATCTGAGTTGGTCACTGAATTGAACCATTTGAAAAAAATTTGAAAAACTTGTTGCATGATTGTTGGTATGTGTTGTTGTAATCACTGAGGTAAGTAATTTTGTTTAGGGACAAACAAAACTCTAAGTTGGGGAGAGTTTGTTAGGAGTGAATTAGTAGTGTTTTCATGTGTTAAATTAACTACCTTTTAATCTAAAGTTAAACATATCTTATGATTTTTAAGGATTTTATGGTTAGAATTGAACTCTAGAGGTTGGATGCTAATTGTAGAGCTACTTGCATCACTTTGGGTGTTATTTGTGCAGATTTTAAAGTTGAAAAGTAAAGACGAAGAAACACGAAGGCGTAGAGGTTCTGGATAAGAGAAACCACAAAGAAGGGGGATGAAGCAGAGGCCGAGCTGCGGTAATAAGGGGCGCGACGCGCCATCACTTTTGACTTGGGCTCGCGCCTCGCCAATTCGTGCCGCGCCGCGGGAGCTGCTTAAAAAGAAATAAAGTTATAAATAGAACCCCTAATCCTCATAAGAGAGAAATCCTTGGTGAACGAAATTCAGAGAGCAATCCTATTCCAGAGCAAACAACAACTTTCGACGGAGAATTCAACATCAATTGAAGACATTCCCTTGATGAAGATGAATCCTTCCATGAATCCTTGTGTGTTCTTCATGGCTATGGAGAGATAAACCCCATTGTGTTGAGTTTAAGGTAGTAGTTAACCTATGAAGATGCAATTACTTTGATTAATTCCTGTGAACAATTGTTTAAGTTTTATTATCATTGAAAAACCTTGCTTTTAATTTATATCATTGTTGAACTATCAATCGAGAGATAGGGTTTATACTTTCGCCCTAGGTTTTTACATTGACTTGTTGATTAATACTCAGAGATGAGGTTTTGAAGAAGTTTTCATAAATTATCGTTATTCCTTCCCTTTATCTTTATAGTTATTCTGAGAGATCAAATATCATACCGGTAGAGGTGGTTCTAGATTGATCATTAGACATAATATCAATTTTGAGGATGAATGAAGATAATAACTTAGATAATGTTCACATGTGGATTAATTGATTATTGTATATGATTAGGTTGATAAACCCTAGAACTCAACATATTCATTCACCATTGTTATTCAATCTTAAAGCTTATATTCGTTTAAATCTTATTTTATTAACTGCAATTCGAGATCACATAATCAAACCAATACTTTTCATGACTCATTATAAAGTAACTATAGAACGGCAACAATATTACTCAGTCTCTGTGGATACGATATATTAGAAAATATTTACCCTAAAATACTTTCAACATAGATATTCTCCAAAGATCCTGTAAGATGTCAGGGCATGAGATTAGCAATGAGAAGTCTAGTTTGCTGTATTCTAATAATGTTCCTCGTGGCATGCGGAATAAGTTGACGAAGATTGCAAACTTTCGTGAAACTAGTAGCTTTGGAAAGTATCTCGGAGTGCCGTTAAGTGGAAAAGCTTTGAAGAGAAATGATTTTCATTATATTCTAGAGCAAGTGGAGGGTAGACTTGCTAACTGGAAAGCTAACGTTTTGTCTTTTGCAGGTCGAGTTACTCTGGCGAAATCAGTTGTTGAAGTTATCCCAACGTATGCTATGATGACGAATATGCTCCCTATTTCTTGTATCAAAGATATTCAGCGAGTTCAGCGTAATTTTATATGGGGGGATACGAGAACAAAGAAGAATATTCATTTGGTGAATTGGGACACGATTACGCAACCGAAAGAATGTGGTGGCTTAGGTTTGCGGAAGCTTGAGATTATGAATAAAGCTTGCTTCATGAAGCTTAGTAGCGGTCTGTTAAATAATTCTCAAAAATTATGGTGCAGGGTTTTAGCAGGCCTTTATCTTGGAAATGATAAGCAACAAGCGGGCAAGTATAATAGTCAAGATTCTAGTCTTTGGAGGGCGTTGTATAATTTAATGCCGGAGATTATCGGTACCGGAGTTTGGTGCATTGGAACGGGAGAGAAGATTGACGCCTGGGAGGATTGTTGGCTAGCTCCAGGATTGCGCATAGCTGACACTGTGAATTCTATTTCGGAAGAGTTGCATGGCATGAGAGTTAAGCAGTTGGCGCGGAATGATGGTGAGTGGGACTGGTTGTTGCTGCAAGGGTGGCTCCCAGATGATATTGCTAGCAGGATGAAGGCTATTATGCCGCCGCAGCAGAATGGAGGTGAAGATAAGTTCATGCTAGCTGGCTCCGGCGATGGAAATTATTCGGTTAGAGTTATGTATTAGGCTCTTTTAGATATAAATAGTGTGACAGATAATAAATATTGGGAGTATATTTGGAAATTGAGAGTTCCAGAAAGAATTAGGAGCTTTTTATGGTTGGTATATCATGAGAAATTACTGACAAATATGAACAAAAGCAGAAGAGGATTAGGTACCGCAGCTTGCAAATTGTGTGGGCATGTTCTCGAGAATAATATGCATGCTTTGAGGGACTGTTGGAAAGCTAGAAAGGTTTGGAGTGCTATGAAGCCTACTGTCTACGTTAAAGATTTTTACATGCAGCAAGATTTCACGGTTTGGTTTGAAGATAATTTTAAGGTGTACCGGAAGAAAGATCAACTTTGGAGCCAGACCTTTGCCACAGGCTGTTACTTCATTTGGATGTGGAGAAATATTGAGGTGCATGGTGGTGATGGGAGTCGTCCGCTTGACCCCGGTGTTTTCATTACGCAAAAGGTTAACGAGTATGAGCAAGTTAGTGGGATGAGGATATGTGGGTTTGTTAATATGAATAATGCGAGGAACTCTTCTTGGTGCCCCCCTCGTAAAAATTGGGTTAAGATGAATTCGGATGGCGCTTGTAGAGGGAACAAGGTGGCTGGTTTTGAAGGTGTTATTCGAAATCACCTCGGAGAATGGTTGGGTGGTTTTTCTAAAAGTTTGGGAATGTGTAACCCTTTTATAGCAGAGTTATGGGGCGTGTTTGAGGGTCTAAAACTCGCAATAGCTCTTGGTTACCTTAAAGTGGAAATTAATGTTGATTCAACCATGGTGGTGGAAGCGGTTGATAAAGGTAGATCTATGCATATTGGTAGTCTGGTGATCCTTGAAAATATTAAATTACTAATGGCTAAGCTTGATGGTGTTTCAATTGTTCACTCGGTTAGAGAAACGAATATGTGTGCTGACACTCTTGCTTCTGCTGGGTGTAATCAAGATTCGGAGATGATGATTTATAGTTTGCCTCCTACTTGTATTTCTAGGTTTTTAGCTGAGGATGCCCTTGGGGTGACCTCTGCTAAGCTCTTCCCTCCTTAATCTTTCCTCTTCTTTGGGGCCTTTGGCCCTCTTTGTAATAAAAAAAAATTGATATTGTTAACTAGAAAGTGTCTTTATAAATAATTTAATGAATGTAATATATTTTGGAGACAATTTTGTTGATGTGTTATATTAATTTTATTCACTTAGCGTTGTGACTTCATTAAAATGAGTCGGGACCAAAACACATAGAAAATGTAAAACTGGAGAACCAAAAAATTAATTTTTAAGATTGAGATTAAAGTTTATTTTTTAAAATAAGAACAAAAATGTATTTAAATCTAAAATTAATTAATAAAAACTTATTGTTGGAGAGTCTGAGTGTTTATGAAATAAATTAGGGGTGGTAAAATTGATCGTGGTCTGCTGGACCAGCCCGCGCACTAGTCATAAAATGATAAGTTGGGTTGAGGTCGTGGCCCGTTGGGCATAAGACGGAGCGGGCAGCCCGTGTCACCCCTAAAATAAACATTCACGATCTAAGAAACTTTTACAACACATCTTTAATTCTTCATCATTAGAATTTAAAGGAGGCTATGGCGGAGCCAGAAATTTTATGGAGCCTGAGCAAAAATTTTACACCTTGTTTTTACTAATTTTATATCCTGTTTCTACTAATTTTGCCCTTGATTTTGTTTTAAAATTTTGCCCTTGATTTTGTCCGAAAATTTCACACCCTGTTTTTATTAATTTTTTTCCTTAATTTTGTTTAAAAATTACTAATTTTGTCCCTAGTATTATCTAAAAAACGACTACTAAATAGAAGAATATACAACGAAAAGAGGGGTTGAGCCCGGGTGCATGTTTGAGCTCGCTGGGCTGTAGCTCCGCCTATGAGACTAGTGAAAGAGTGAGAGAGGGCGCCTCAGAGATGAGGAAGGAGAAGTTCCTCAATTTTAGTTGTTTGTTGACATTCAAGAATGAACTAAATTTACGGCAAGACCTCTTCAATTCTTCATCATCTTCTTTATTCTTCTCCATTATCAGGTTTTTCTCAAGGTGGGTTATATTAGTTAGAAACTTAGCTTGAGATAAATGGGAAAAAACGCATGCTATGGGGTTAGGGATTGTGAATTTGAATGCATGCCTAATTGAATTTATGTGTTATGTGATCCTTTTTTAATGTTGTTACATGATTATGATGATGCTCTACTTGGAATGAATGATGCACGTCTAATTTTGTTGAAGTTTGGAATCCACGTGAACTATTTAAGTTTGTTTCCATAATGACAATCTAGTTTAATGCATTCATCATGCTGATGATGATTATTGATTCATGGTTTTTTTTTTTTTATACCACCGATTTAATCTGGTTCGGGAACGAACTCTGACATCAAATGGTTTCATTCCCCTTCCGATCGAACCGTGGTTCTCCCTATCAAATTTAACGTCAATCACTGCTGGACCAACTAACGGTTGATTCATGTTATTAATGTTAAAGGATAATACACTCAATCTTACATCAATTGAATTTAAATTTCGAATATGTAGAAACAATAGTTTAAACTTTTAGATTTTATACATTGATAGCATTGATTACATATAAACTTTACCAATAATACTCTCTATAGTTTCACACATATAAATAAATATTTATTATTTAGATTTATTGAATAACTAATTTATGTCCCGTTATTCAATAAATCAGAAATAAAAATATTTGTTGATATATGAGATCGGAGAGAGTAACAATGAAAACTAAATCTTGAGACTAATATAACAAGTTTAGAGATAAAACTAATTTGATTCTCTTGATTTTTCAAATAGCATTGCATTGTATTCCTCCCTCAAACTGTTATACTTGTTGCTTAAGGCATTGAAACTTCCCATTTTGTCTCCTGTCATCATCTCTTTCTTTTCCAAACGCTGCTTTGTTAACTCAATCTGTTTCTTCAACTCTTGAATTTTGGAGTTTTTTTCATCATGCTCTTTTTGTAACACTTCCAACTGTGACAACTTTGAGCTACCTCCTTCCATATGACTTCCCTTGCTACTGCACATAACAAACATAAGACACAACTATAAGAACAAGAAGAATATACAATAAAGAAACAAATCACATAAAAGAACATGCATGTATAAAAACATGCATGAACATGAAACAAGACTAAGATTGTATGGAGAAATAAAAGACACCTTTTTGTTTGTCTTCAACACTAGATGAGTTCTTCTTCTTAAGTGGCCAATACCAGATTATTTGCAACTATATATTATAGCTAGAGCAATGAAGTAACCTAATATAAATAAATAAATAAATAAATAAAAGTAAAAAAGGTAATGAAAATGACATTTTACTTTAAGACACTTTATCTTGAACTGCAAACCTACTTTTGAACACATTCATTTATGTGTATGAAACAATGTGTGATTGTGGTAGGTATATCTAGGGTAGCAGTGTGACTTCCCCTCATTTGGACTAGCTTCCTTTTGAGGAAACAAAATCCTATAAAGATAAAATACAGTACACAGATTTGTTCAACTATTGATGTTAATTTTTCTGCTTTTTTGCATGCTTGTCCCATCACATTTAACTCTGCTAAACATTGGAATCAGTTATATATGTACAATTTTCTTGCTTACCTATCTTTGTTTAGTTTGACTTTGCAATAAATATAGGATGGGGGACTGACACATAAAGTGCAAAAAAATATGCAAAATTTAATGTCCTGTTATTTCATTTTCAGTTTTTGGTAAAATAAATCGATTCTTTTTCTTTCTTTTGGCTAATAAAAATAGGGAATTTGTTACCTCAATATCTATATTACATAATTGATTTTTTTACCACAGTGCTCCAATAATGAAAAGATAATACCAAAATGTCATGAAATGGAAAAAAAATACTCAAATGCCACACTTTCCTTACATGTCCGTTCAGGGATTGGCCGGATTGGTGAAAACTTTTTTTTCTCTGTTGGAGTCCGTCCAGAGGTTGGCCGGACTCTAACTGGGCCTTTTTTTTCTTTTTTTTTAACTTTAATTGATTTAAATGATTTTGTAATTATAGTAAATTTTTTTTATTATATTTAATGATTAAAATATAATAAAAAATTAAAAAATTATTTTTTAATTATTATAAATACGAGTAAGGCACGGGTTGGACGAGCATGTGTAGGTTCGGCCAATAGATGGCCGAGCGCATATTTTTTTTTTTGCCTATAAATAAGATTGTATTGCTCATCTGCACTCACACCAGTTACAATTAAAGGTTTAGTAGAGATGTCTTCTGAACCCCTTCCAACGTTTCCACCTATGAAGAGAGATGCAACATTATTTTTTTTCAGCAACAAAGCCTCCCTTGAAGATCAAACTCTGGAACACGCAAACTTTCGAGCATCTACAGAGGCACTTGATCGAATGGTTAGACGGAAACATTCTCGAAGGTGAAAAAATAAGGAAAATTGAAAGGCAGGTCACGGAGAAAGGCCCAAATGGAGTAGTAACTCGTTCTTGGAGGGCCGTGAAAAATGACGCTGGTGTCCTTAGGATGATGCTAGGACCACATGATATTGTGTTGATGGTTGTAATCTCTTAGAATATGTTTTATTTGTTTCCTGTGAGGTCGTTTAAATTGTTTCCTGTGTGGTTGTTTTATTTGTGGCTGTCTTCTTGTCGTTGTCATTGAATGTTGTTTTAGTAATGTGAAATGTTGTTTTAGTTATGTTTAATGTGAAATGTTGTTTTAGTCATTGATGGTTGCAAACTCAATTAAAAAGACATTATATTACATTCATAAAGCTAGTTGAAGTAAACATTAAGGAGGCCTATTGGACGGGCCTACTACATTTGGACATTTACTTCGGATATGGCCTACTTCACGGCATATCCCACACATTCTCTTTTCCTTTTCCACGTCGTCCATTTCGGTTCGAATCCGAGTACTATTTGGGCGACCTCTTTTTTTCCTACGCATAGTTTTGTCATGACAAAGAGTAGCTCCTCTATATTGCGGTCAATTGTCTTGATGTGGAAGGATCTGGAAGCTTTGTTGGTAGACTTTAAAAACATGCTGAATCTTGAACACGTCGGGTATGTGAATGGTGTAGTCTTGGCGTATACTTTCACATGCTGCAATCACATGTGAGCAAGGCAAATGGAACGCTTGAAATTTTCCGCAATCACATGTTCTTTTTCGTAGATCAACACCGTAAGTACCAGTTGGTCGCCCATCGTTGCGGTTTATTCTTTCGGCCACCATAAAATAGAACCTTTCTCGGTCGAACTGATAAACATTATGACTGCTTGCTTTGTTGACTTCTTCAGTCATCCCCTTGATACACTTGTCTGTAAAAGTTTGGCCTGATGTCAACCTTTTTGTCCATTCATGTCCACGTTGACCAAATAATGCTCCCATCCGAAAATATGTGGCCGAAAATAAAGAAGCTATTGGAAGGTTTCTGGTTGCCTTTAGCACAGAGTTCATTGCTTCTGCAAGGTTAGTCGTCATGTGTCCCCATCGTTGCCCTCTATCAAACGCCCTTGCCCACTTCTCCCTGGGGATATTTTCAATCCACTCCAAAGCATCTCTATTTGTCTGACGAATTTCGGTTCTATAGTAGTTGTACGTTGACTCCGTCAATGCATAGCCTGTTACAAATAATAAACATGTCAAGAAAACGACAAAGATCAATTGACAAATGTACCTCACAAAGATCAAATAGACTATTACCCATGTTGACGAGTTTTTTACGTAGTTCCTTGTCTCTAATCGCACGCATAAAGTTTTGCGCGATATGCCTAATGCAGTAGACATGTGAAGACGGAGGATTTTTCCATCCATTTACAGGATCATCATAGGCACTTTTAATTGATGGATGTCTGTCTGATATTAGGCATTGATTGGGTTGGGGTGTCACGTGGCTTCTTAGATTCCAAAGGAAAAAACTCCAAGCATCCTTGGTTTCACCCTCGACAATAGCGAAAGCAATTGGAAAAATGTTACCATTCCCATCCTGTGCCACAACCATCAACAAGGTCCCTCTGTACCTTCCATACAACCATGTTTCGTCGACTTGAACAATTGACTTGCAATAAGCAAAACCATGGATACATGGTTGAAAAGCCCAAAATAGACGATGGAATATCATCTTATCACCCAACTGACTTCCTTCGTTTGAAAGTGCATGTAACGTTTCCAAGTCTATTATCATTCCAGGCAGATATGTTTTCATTACCAGTAACCATTGTGGAAGTTCAGTGTAAGATGTCTCCCAGTTTCCATACAGGGATTCTATGGCCTTTACCTTTGCAATCCACGCTTTCCTGTACGATATATTATAACCATACTTTCCTGTTATATGAGAGATTATGAGCTTTACCTTTATTGATGGGTCGGTATTAACCAGATCCCTGATGCAGTGAGAGACAATATCTGATGTCAGTTGTCTGTGGTCTTGCGAGATTGAAGTGGTTGTGCAGACATGTGGTCCACTCAACTTACCTATCGTCCACATGGAGTTTTTCTTGCGAATTGAAGCTCTACATTTGAATGGGCAATCTGGATTCTTGCATTTGATCACGTATCTGTTCTTATCAGATTTGTACACCCAATAATCAAGATTGTTGGTGATATGCCAATGTTGTATAGCAGCAACGCACTCCTCCTTGTCTTCAAACTCCACTCCCTCATATAAATCAACATCACTATAGTTGGTTTTGTGCGAACCATATATTGATTCAGATTGTGCCTCTTCTAAACAGATAGATTGCATGTGCTCCGGTGGGGCGTACATGCTAATCGGTTGTGCATTTGTAGGCTGCAACGGCACAACGATACCAGGGTCATTGTCATCACCAAAAAGATCTTCATATCGCACTTCTTGTATTTCATCGTCATTGTACTCATCCACATCTTCGTTAGGTATAAACGGTTCGTTGTTTTGTGTTGGCTCTTCATCAGTGGGTTGGCTCATACCGTATTGATGTAAATGCGACTCTTGCGATTGGTTAATGGGAGGACTAACAATATGAACATATAGCTCGACATCGTCGAGAGGAGCAAACGAATTGTGACATTCGAACATCACTTTAACGCCATCGTCGTCCTCTATTGGTTTCATGACGTAAAAAATGATACCATTGTCTCCATTAAACAACGGAAGTCGATAAATAATTTCACTGACAGGAAGTTGCAATTTTGATTTGATCCGTTCCTTCAAATGCATAAAATCGGACCTACAATGCACTTTGAAACGTTTTGTTTCTGTGTTGCTAAACGAAAAACCGTTGGTTAGATCGTTACTGATAACACCGTTGTAGTGCACTGAAAGAATTATGTTTCTCTGAGCCATTCAATGAAACTATAATTTTTCTATGTGTGTTTGAATGTGTGTTTGAATTACATGTTTCAGTCAAAGGGGTATTTAAACCATGCATGGCAAAAGTAGACACGTGAGGGGTGGTCCAGGCAAAGGACGAAACATGTTTCAGTCCGTCCAAGGGTTGACCGCACCTCAAGGGTGTCCGTCCAAGGGTTGGCCGGACCCAAACGTGACTAGTTCACGTCCGTCCAAGGGTTGGTCGGACCCTAACGTGGCTCATTTTTTGTTGCATGCATGCAATTGTCACTTCAACCATTGTTCTATCCCATCAATAGAGTAGTAGCATGCATGAGTCATTATGAAAGTTGGATAATAGATTGCACCTTCTTTGCAAGCACTACACTTGTTAATCCATTGGTCTATACAATGCATCCACTTTGACTATAAATTCAACCTCTCATTGTCACTCCAAACTCATCACATCTTCCAAATTTAAGAGTTGCATATTCATCTGAAACACACAATTTGTTTATCAGTATCACAATCACACAACATGTCTGCTTTGCTTACTTTGGGAGAAACACATAGAGGAACAAGGGCGAATGTGGCTTCATATGTAAGTTTTGTTACTAGTATTTGTAATACGTAAGTTACACAATTTATTAATTTTGTATACTAACAAAAGGATATATTTTTTTATAGGATGATTCTAAAAGGTTTAGACTACATACTCATCTATTCGATAGGGAGCCAAGTGAGTTTATCAAGCCTTACTTGGATAGAGCTGGTTTTGGAGTTGTCGCCAAAATCAACTTTCGAAGTGTCGATTCCAAACTCGTAGTTGCGATGCTTGAGAGATGGAGGTCCGAGACACACGCGTTTTATTTGCCAACCGGTGAATGTACAATAACGCTAGAGGATGTAAATATGTTGTTTGGCCTCCGTATAGATGGGAGGGCTGTAGTAGGTGAAACCGAAGGACCTGATTATCCGGTGTCGATGCTTTACGCATAGAACCTTTTGATGGACCTGATAGGGTGAAGGGTTCGGTAAAATTGACATGGATCCACGACGAGTTGGATGAGTTAGAAAAAATTCCTCAACCAACCGAGGAGCAAAATATTTTACATGCAAAATTATATATCTTAAGCATGATTGCAGTTTTATTTCCTGACAAATCTCATAATGTGTTGCATTCTTCTTGGTTCAAATTTGTCAAAGATCTTGATAAATGCGGCCAATATAGTTGGGGTCTGCGTTTTTGTGTTACCTTTACAGGGAGATGTGCAAAGCATGTCGTGTAAACGTCAAGAGTGTTGGAGGCTGCTCACTCCTTCTCGCTGTGTGGACCTACTATCGCATTCCACGACTTGCTCCAAGGAGTGAAATTGCTCAATCTTATCCATACGCCGTTAGGTAAATTCTTTATTCCATATATTTATTTTACCACTAAATTAACGCATATTTCTAATTACACTTTTTAAATATGCAAGATTTGCACAACGAGATATGGAGTATTTCGCATCTCCGAATACTTATCTAGATGGATATCGTTTCATTTTGGATCACATGGTCGTTGGAGATGTAAGTTTTTTACCAAACCATATATTAAATCTTTCCTCTACATGAATACGACTCTTATATTTATTTATGTCTTACAGTTTTTGTGGAGGCCTTACGCAAAATATCCACGTTGTGTTCAACGAGAAGCTCGGGCGTGGAGTGCAACTACCTATATTATTTGTTTTCATATGGTGGAAATGCATCATGCTGACAGGGTTAGGCTTCAATTTGGATTTACTCAAAACATCCCTCAACCCCCGAGATGTCTTGAAGATCACCACACAATAACGAAGAAGGATGTAAAGGATGCTGCTTATACTGATTTGAACATTCATGAGAACAACGAGTGGAAAGGTAGAAAAAACTTAATAATGACAGGTGACATGAGTACTACTTAACGCCACACCGATGAATATATGCAATGGTTAAGAAATATTCCATTAATATATTTGTCGAAAGAATCGTATTTGGCAGACCCGCGTCATTATGCCTCCTCTTCATCAACACAAGAAACAACCCCACATACCACCTTTCATCAACATCAAGAAAACCCACAATCATTCCAACCAACACCACAATTCCAACCAACAACACAATTCCAACCAACACCACAATTTCAACCAACAACACAATTCCAACAAACACAATTCCAACAACAAACATCTTCATTTCCACAAACATACCAACACGCTCAAACCACACAATAACACACATTTTTTGCCACACCATCTCAAATTCCAAGTCCTTACACCTCAACCCCCCAAACAAACTACTACTACCACCAAGAACAATATCAACAACAATCAACACTTCGACCACCACTACATCACACCCCAATCCCTCAACCCGACTTCGACCAGTCATACTCCCAATCTCAACCGCTGTCCTCTGCCCCTTCACTCTCCCAACCACAATATACCTTTGACACTGCGAATGCCTACTATCCATCCTTTCAAGCACAAATGCCACAAACCTTTGTGGCGTCAAATCAACCACTCGTTGAAATCACCGATGAGGAAATACTTAATTTACCAACAATAACTGAAGAACAACTGGCTAGGTTTATAGATGGTGGTCTGTCGCATCAAAACGATGATCTTTCAAGCGACGATTCTCCACAAAGGCAACCTCCACCAAACGATGCTCAACCGTTACGCAAGAGTACGAGACCAAAGAAACCCACAGTGTGTCTCACAGGGGGTCATATGGTCCAACAAAAGCAAAAAAAAAAAATAGGCTTTTTTCCTTGTACCCGTTTATGTCTTGAATAAAATAAACATTGGCAAATAATTATTATTTTATTGATTATATTGTTTTTTTAATTTTTTATTATATTTTAATCATTAAATATAATAAAAAATAATTATTATAATTAATAAATCATTTAAATCAATTTTAAAAATAAAAAAATGAAAAAAAAAGGGCCAGTTAGTGTCCGGCCCACCCCTGGCCGGACCCCAACTGGAGAAAATAAACCTTCATCTGTCCGTCCAACAGCTGGCCGGAAGGGACAATAAAGTGTGGCATTTTGGTGTTTTAATTTCAACATGGGGCATATTGGTATTATTATTTCAGAATAGTGGCAGGTAGGTAAAAAAATCTACATAATTTTATTTTCCAAATACCTAACATTTCAATTTTAATTTTAAAATATCCATTTTTTTTAAAATAATACGTCATATAGATCTAATTTGCGCGAGCAACAAGTTTTGAAGAAGTCGGACCGTATCAAATCAATTGGCGTATTCTCCTATCTTTTATAGATTGCACCAATTGAATTTAAATGAACTACTATATTTTTTTATAATTATTTTATTTATATAATTATTAAGAAATTAATATAAATAAAATGTTAATGTAGTATAATTAAAGTTTAATTACACATGATGAGAATGCTTTTTTACATTATTGATTGTGACATGATTAATTGAAGTGGTAATTGATTCCGCACGGACGAATTTCTTCGGTATGCCGTATAAGTCTTCTTCGAATCTCCTCAAGTACTTGTAGGGATGGCATTGAATAGTGCTAGGGCAGGGTACTATAGTATTTGTCCTCATACTCGAAGCTTAAAAGTCTTGTGGTTGTTATTTGTAGTATGAGGTATGTTCTTGGTTTTGTGATTGTGTGTGTAGCATGTATTGGTTTTGAGTTTCAGTGTTTGTGGATTAGTAATTTTGTTGAGTTGTGAGATGAGTTTTAGCGTGTTGTTGGTTTTGTTGGGCATTTAATGATGATGCATGTTGACTTAGCTTAACCAGGTATCCAGGTTCGAATAGAAACACAATTGTACCGACCTATATCAGTACATGTAATGAGAAGTTGGTTTAGATTCAGTTGGCATTACAAAGTCGTACGACAACGTTGTGGTGGTATCTCTATTGATGACACTCGGCATAGTTTTTCCAATTGTCATAGATCCACTGGTCTGTGACTTTACTGTGGTGGTATTTTTTTAAGAACCTCGGAGAGTCTAGGATTTTTTGATACATGTCAAACTAAAGTTTCACACAATTACTATGGTGCATATCCACAATAGTGAACATGATAATCGGTGTTGTTGCGGTCCAAACAGTTGCATAATCTTCATTCCTTTCATGATGATCTTCTAGCCCTCGATATGACCTCTAAATAAACTATTGCAGAAAATATATTTGTTAGTTTAATAAAAGTTAGCACTAAAAATAAATTATTATGAAATGGATAGTTTAGTTGTGATACATCGCTTGGTCCTAGGTGATCTAAGATATATTGATAAGTCATGATGCATTATTAAGGACATCTTTCGTAAGTCAAAAATCAAAATAAATAATTTAGAGTTAATAGTATAAATTAAGTAAATGGAACTATTTATGAGGTTAAAAACTTACTTTGTTGCATATTAAGATCTAAAGTTGCAACGAATGACCGGAGCAAGGGACGTCACTCTCAACCAACCCAATGATTGGAGCAAAATGAGACATCCAACAAAAGTAGATAGACCTACCTTTTAAGTTTTATACAAAGATCTATACAGACACGCCAAACGAGCAAAACCCTAACTATATGATCTTATTATATCCATATTTCCTAACAAAGATAAATACATAATATGTACACTACAACTCGAAATATCTGGAAATAAAAATACACCTATTAGTAGCACGATATAAATTTTATAATTAATTTTTTTGCTCGATGAACATTTTGGTTAATATCATATGATTGCATAAACTTTTAGGTCACATAAGTTTAATATTTTGACCCCATTTATCATCTTGTGTCAACAAAGTATCCAACTATTCCTCAGATATTGACTTATCTACGTTGGTTAAACCATTTACTACCTTACCATTAATAGATAAACCCAACAACATATACATGTCCTCGAGTGCTATGGTACATTCACCGGTTGGAAGATGGAAAATAAGTGTCTCAGGTTGCCATCGGTTCTAGGAGAGTGATGATAAACTTAGCATCAATTGCGTAGGACATGAATTTGATAACATGATCAAATATCACACACTCCAAATAAGGTTGATTGTAATTGTCGTGTGCGATATAGTCGAGGATGCGACAATGAAATTTACTTGTGTCTTAATAATAAAGTGTTCCGGACTGGTCTAACGCCCAAAAGATCCTAAAGGCCCAATACAAAATATCCTCTAAGTACTCACATTGGTGCCAAAACATGTATAATTTTCTCATCCAAAATTTCACTCCATTTACCAGTATTCTCATAATGACATGGGCGTTGGAGTGCTAACATTGCAAACCCACCCAGACCATCTCATCAGAACAATGCACGCCTCCCTATAGAACTGCATCGACAATTATGGTTCCGGAATAAAAAAAAGTGTTACCGTCTCTGGGAAATAACATTTGATTCCTATAAAATTCCACGTTCAGATCTTTCCGTTTTAGATCTCCATTAAATTTGACAGTCGTTATCAAATGGATTTGATCCCGAAGGTTCATGAATCGAGACTTAATCTAGTTTTCCCCACAGATACCATTAGAGGAGAGTCATCCAATCAAGTCGAATCTTTCCCACCAGCCTCTACCAAGTGCTCATCTTTGTTCGACGAAAGAGACGATGAAAGACTGATCATAAAGTTTATTGACAAGGAGAAAGCAGGAGGAAACTTTAATGACAATCTTCCTCTAATCATTACTACCATCATTGCTAATCCTTCTATATCTAGAGTTCTGGTGGACAACAGAAGCTCCTTTAATTTGATTTACCTTGAATTTCTTTCTAGGCTAGGTTTAAGGCTGCAAGATATGAAATACTGCAAAGAGAAAAGTGTTCTTGCTTTTAAAGACTCCTCCAATTGTTCGTGCGGATAGATCTATCTGCTAGTATCCTTGGGGAAAAAGAGTGGAAAAGGACAAGCATAGCCGACCTCGACGCTCGCGATGAAGATTATTCATCAAACAACTAATTAGAGTCGATGAATGTAGTTAAAGATAAAAACCTGAGACCAATACTGGATGGAAATTTTGAGACCTTCAAGTCGGATAATAATCCTTTTATGAGTGTATAGATTTGAGCCAACTTACTGTTTACGGTGATTTCCGGTAAACAACCGCTAGTCCTCCAAACTATAAATATACTTTGGTTACTCGCAGGATCGACTAGATTGATCCTAGGACATAGTCAAATAGTTGCCTTTCGAGATAATTTGGTTCATGTTTATTGGTCTCTTGTTTGCTTCGAAAACTTGTTTATGGTATGAACAAATAAATAACTTGCGAAATAAACTAACAAAGTACACAACTAAAAATAAACGGGTTATGAACGTAAATATCACTTTGACGAAAGTGTGAAAGAAATGTAAATTTCATAAATGTAAATGCAAGAATGTAAAGACTTATCGAAGAAAATAAAGAAACTTGAATTAAAGGAAAGACTAGGCGAAATAGTAAAGGAAATTTAAAGATACTTTGATTTTGTAAATAGAAATACAAACATATTTAAAGTGTGGTGTCATACGTACATTTCTCAGCGAACTCTTTCTCTTAACACTTGATACTTGAGTGATTTGTGAGTGATTTGTACAAAATGAACACCCTGGATCCTGATACTAAGACCCTTATTTATACTAATTCGATCCTAACGGTCCTATGCTAACGAAATGCCACGTTGCTCACATGCATGCGTTTCGAATCCCTGGGGCGCCATCTGTCCTCGTTGGGTTACACAGAATATTTCGAAATTCAAATCCTCCCGCCTGAACCTTCTTTCGATACGTGGCAACGTGATCTTTAGTGAGAATGCAACGAAATACTACAAGCTTCAGTACTTTCGTATTTCAAAAACATTTAAGTCTCGAAGACAACCTATCTCGATTTAGCTTCGATTTTAGGCATCTTCACCATAAATAACATTCTCGGAAATGGCCCTTGAAAGCCATTTTTTCTTCGAACTCTAATTCTTAGAGAAACACATTCTTCAGTCGAAATCTCCAGCTAACAAATTGCCTCCAATAAATGCCTGTTTCGAAAAACAAGAGAAATAGGCGTTTCTTGTCATAATGAGATTTCGCTTTACTCATACCTTTTAGAGTTCCAAGACATCTGACTAACTTCACAATCATTTATGACTTATCTTTCAAAACGTCTTGTCATTTTCAAAAACGTCTCTTCAAAACGTGCGTTCCCACGTTTTGTCATTACTCGTGATCATTGCTCCTAGATACTAGGAGTAAGGCTAATAATTGTTCGACCGCCGTTAGATTAAATAAGCTTTTGCCGCGTGTCCTTTTGACTTTTATTCAAAAAGATTTGAAAAGCTCTTACTAAACCTTTAAATACCCAAGCTTTAGCCTTCAGGGTTTTTTTCTCATTACACAACCTTTTTCTCCATCCTCCTGAATCTAAACACACAGAAAAACCTTTTTAGGTTTCAAACCTAATTCTTGAAGCAACTTCATCCATGGCGTCTTACACCATCCAAATCCCCACATCGGAGACTTCAAATGCTCTCCAACCTGTTCAACAGTTTCAACGCCCTACACAGGTGGGTAACCAGCAATACATTCCAGACCCAAACTTAGCAGAAACTCGTGCTATTTATGCTTCTCAGGTAATCATCCCTTTTCTTCTTTCTGGAAAAACTCACGCTTTTATGGGTCCTTTACCTGGGGATAGTAGTTCTTCTCAGGGTAAATTCTTTCCTGTTTATTATAAGACTAGGCCCTTAGTTAGCAAGAACCAAATAGACAAAGGGGGTAACCTAATCTTAGTTGATACCACCAGTGCGGGTGATGCTTCGACTGAAGCCGTCGCGGTTCCGGAGAAAATTAGATTGAATTATATGACCAATTTCCTCAAAGTGTTTAGATTAATCACTCTAGCAAAGGATCCTGAACTTTATTATGCTTGGTTGGCTAAAGTGGAAACCAAAAAAGCTTCGTTCTGGAAAGACTTAGGAATTTATGATTTGATCCAATTATCTAAGACATGCTTAGAATACAACCAAGCCATGTTAGTAGCATCTGTATATTTTTGGGATGCTTCCCATAATACCTTCCATCTTCCTTGTGGGATGATTACCCCGACCCATTTCGACATAGCCGCTATCACAGGGCTTCGACCAACAGGGGAAGTTTTCGATCCCAACTACATGGACACCGATACCATTCAATTTAATGAAATCAAATCCACTTATACTCCATTCATCCTGAAACATCATGACACCTCGACTGATGAAGTAACCGATGAAGAGCATATTGCATTTCGGGCACTTTGGCTCTCAAGATGCGTTTTTTGTTCTAGATCTCTCCAAGTGGCAAAGAGGTACCTTTGTATGGCTAACCAGATAAATGTTGGAAAGAAATTAAATTTAAGCCAGCTAATTTTAGGGTACCTTTATGAAAATCTTGGTGAAGCAACAAATCTCGTCAAAGATTATAAAACTGGATCTCCTCTCTTCGTTGGACCCTTCTGGCTACTACAGCTATGGCTCAATGCCACCTTCGAAGCTTACCTTCCATGCAAAGGCATCGTTGATGAAGAAGATACGGCCATACGAAATCGAACAGTCGAAGGGACTAGGCTAGCCCATCTAACTCCCATAGAAGAAACAGGAAAACTGCATGAAACTTTTCGAGCATACATGATGATGTTTGCTAAACGTTATCACTTCAGTCCTTCTATGGCTCCATTTGTGAAAAGAGAGGTGGGTCCTGAATGGTTCACATGAGAATTTCCTGCAACCTCTCCAGACCAACAAGCTGAATCCATGGTCATCTGGGAGGCTTTCTTGACGCCTAAACTGTTGTACCATCGACTACGGTCCCCAAAGAGTCATTGTTGTCTTCTTTGTTACCAACCTAATCTCGTATCAAGACAATTTGGGTTGGTTCAACTCAAACCAAAATGTATGTACGAAAAGAGAAATCATATGTGTCTGCACACTATGCACTCATCTGAAGAAGATTATGAGTCTAAGATCTCTAAATATGTTGGAATAACGACCCTCTCTCCCATTTCCTTCGAACCTGCCTTCTATTCTACCATAGATTTCCATCAGTGGTGGACAGAATATTATAACAAGCAAATCTTCGATGGGGATAGTCTTTTGCAAGAACTAACTGAAGCTTTTGCTGATGTGCAGCCGAACTTCAAAAAAGGTACTTCAACCCATATTAGAGAAATTCAAGCCTTTCAAAAGTTCTTTGAAACTATCTATAGGCTTGATGACCTTAGTCGGACCGTTCGTGAAGTTGCGGTCACTTTGCGTGAAAAATTTTCCACTAAACTGGATAAGCTGAAATTGCCCACGTATGTTCGACCTGAACAAAGTTATGAAGTGGCTTTCAAGCTCTATCCTCCAAAATTCCCTCCACTACCTAGTGCTGACTTTGGTGTGGCTCTAAACCCTCCTTTTCCAGACTGGTTTGTGTGTGGGAATGTCCCCAAAATCCTTTGCGAATAATCCAAAAAACGCGCTGAACGAGTGGTTCTGACTAAGCATACCTTGGATAATTTCAAAGGACATCTTCATATAAGCCTCGAGCACGTTCGTGTTCTGACTCCAATACCTGAAGGTTGGGGCTTGGATAATCTTTCGATTACAACCCTTTCTTCGTCTGTATACTAATTTTGCTTTATTCACAGCTCTAGGCCGAAAGAAAGTTATCAAGGAGGTAGCTGCACAAAAGGACGTTGAAGCTTCGAGAAGCAACAAGGCAAGTGGGGATGACTCTGTTAACACTGGCAAAAAACTAATGGTATATACTTTCATACTCTAATTTGCGCTTGTATTCTGGACATTACTCAAGTTCCTTATTATAAATATTTTCAGAGTTCGAAACCCCCACCAACTCCGAAACGAAAACCTTCGAATACTAGTGCTTCAGATGTTGAAGATAGATCTCCTCCTCATACCAGACAAGCCGCGAAGAAAAGACAGAAGGCCACCATTTCTTCAGCTAAGGGAAAAGGATTTGGGACTTCAAAACCCATGTCATCAAGCGATAAAGTACTCTCTGACGAACAACTTTTGAAGACCACTGGTAATGCCCCAGTTGTCGAAAGTCATAATTCGAGTCCGGATAATATCGCACCCAATGTATCGAACCTTGGACTTTAACAATCCATTATGCTTAAATTTTCATGCTAAGTTTACATTTTACCTTGCATTTGTAGGACGATGCAGGCACAACTACTTCTGATCTCAAAGCTTCAAATCTCAATCTTGACCTTGATAATCCTCAAGGTATACCTTTATATGCCTTGAATCTATCAATAATTTTTCATAGCTTTTATCTTAACGTATCTTGATTTTTGTAACAGGTGTTCCTCAACAAAAATCTCCCAGACTTTCTCCAATTCTCGAGGATGATGAACCTAACACCAAAGCTGCTTCCCCTGAGCATACTGAAGATACTCATTCGAATGATGCATCCTCCGTTATCAATCAAGACGAAGATATGGAGGATATTCCTCAACATTCTAACACTGGTGAGGTATCTGAGCAATCTATCAGGAATGAGGACATTAACCTTGGGAATGAAGCTATGGACGAAGTCTCTAGTTTACATAAATCAGGCAATATTGAAACTTCGACCTTTGGTACTATTGTTGCCCCTGCAACCACTTCGACCAAAACTTCTTTTGAACTCACTCCAGCCGAATTAGAGCAACTTAAGAACACGGATCCTGTAAGCTTCCTCAAATCCATGATTAATGCCAAAAGCGTTTCGCCCATCATGGTTGAGACTTCCTCGAACATCTTGGTGGAAAGTGGTACGGGAATCGATGCTCCAAACCTTCTTCACTAGATAAAGGAGAAGTTCTTTGAGACTGACCTTATCGAAGTTCTGAGTAAAGATTCTACCAGCTGCTTTGGGCTGAAAAATATTTTAAAGAAGGTGGATCTACTCCAAGTCTTTGACGAAGCCTCACAAGTGATTGTTTCACTAAGTTCTTTACTTGATCAGCTTCAAGCTGATAACCTTCGAAAGCAAGAAGTTGACCAAAAACTCAACACGAAAGTAGCTTCTCATAGCTCTTCGTGGAAAGCTGCTAACGAATCAACTGCCAGAGTTGGTGCCCTTGAGCTTGAGCGTGCGAAGCGCCAAAAAGAGTATGAAACTTGCGGGGCGAATATCAAATCTTGGGAAAAAGAAATTGAACGCCTCCAAGAGAAAGTGAAAGCTCCAAGTCTCGCCAGGAAAAAATCAAGCAATCAAAGCAAAAAGAATTGGATGAAGATTTTCTTTTAATTTGAGAAAAGAAAGATCTAAAAGAATTGGAAATTTTTGCTTAGTGTTAGCATGCATAATGGACCTAGAATTAGGATTTCAAGAGGAAGCTACCTATTGTTACCATGTTAAAGGTTTTTGGTTTATGGATAAAAAAAATACTATTTTAATCTAATTAATCAAGTAAATAAAACTTGATTAATTAAACTAAAAGAAGCTTAAAGGAAGCATACAAAATTATATGTCAATCAAGAAAAACAGACAAAAAAGTCCAAGCAACTATCATAAAATAAAAAATAAAAAAAGATGGAAGTGAGACTAAAAAATCTAATTTCTACCCACTAATTAGTCACCAAAACTCTAAAATAAAAAAAAATTATAAAGCTAATGTTATTTTGGTCCTAAAAATTATCTTAGGAACTTGTATTAGAATGATATTAAAAAAGTGCTAGAGAAACTATATTAAAAAAATTAAAATAAGTGTTACGTTAGTATTAACTAGTCAGATACCCGTGCTTCCGCACGGGTAAATTTATTTAATATTGAATAAAATTTAATTAGATACGTATAAATTAAAAATGAATGGTTTAATTATAAATGAAAAATGATCATATAAATTCAATTATATTAAATAATCATATAAAAAAAGATACTATAAGATGGAGATAATAAAAATGAAATATTAACATTTAAAAATAAAAATTATCTCTCAATTAATAGTAATTATTGATTAAAAAAATAGCTACTATGTTGATAATGACCCGTAAAATAAAAAAATTATTTGATGCAATATAAAATATATTTAAAAACAAATGTAAAATAAGCAATAATCATGGAAATTTAATTGTATTAAATAGTAATAAAAAATCGTGAGATGGAGAAAAAAATAAAAATAAAGATATTATCTCTCAAATAAAGACAATGATTGATTAAAATAAAATAGACATTATGTTGATAGTGACCCGTGAGATAATAAATAAATAGAGAAAAAAATTAAAATGAAAATAAGAAAGTGTGAAAAAAATGTGAGAGAAATTTGAAATTTTAATTAAGATAGAGAAAATGTGTAATGATCGATTAAAAAATTAAATATTGAGTTGATAGTGACCCGTGAAATAATTAAATATTTTTGGGGATAATAATTAAATGATCGATTATTAATATTTTTTGTGATAATAGATAAATGTCGAAAAATTAAAATGGAAGTAAGAAAGTATGGAAAAATGAAATGTGAAAGAAATTTGAAATTTTTAGTAATATTAAAATTTAAAAATAGATTATTAATATTTTTTGTGATAATAAATAAATTAAAAAAAATTAAAATGAAAGTAAGAAAGTGTGGGAAAATGAAATGTAAAAGAAATTTGAAATTTTAAGTAAGAGAGAGAAGATGTGTGTTTGGGAGAAAAAGTTGAATCATAAACATGCAATTGACACTTGGCAAAAAAGTTGATTTTTATTGGACAATAGAAAAGTGGTTGGGTGATTTTGTTAGTTACTATTTTGTCCAATTAGTATTAATATGGATGCAATTGGTTGGATGTAAAAATAGAGAAAATAGAGTTAATGGGCTGCTGGAAGTAAAAATTAAGTCTGGCCCAATTATCCAATTAAATGGTGCAGAAAAAAGAAGAGAAGAGGTGTGCACAAAGTAAGACAATAGAAAAAAATGGGCTGCAATTTAAAGAAAAAATAAAAAGAAATTAAAACTAATAAAATAAAATAATAATTAAAAAAATAAAACCCTTGAACCGGACCGGACGGCCGGTTGAACCGGACTGGACCGGTCCGGCCGTCTTCTTCCCCTCCCCCAAACATCTTTCACGTAAAAGAAAAGGACAAGGAGCATGAGCTCCACGCCCGTGGCCAAAGGTGGTGGCCGGAGGCCATCGTGGCGCCGGATGGGGGCACCGGCAAGGCTTCCATGGCGGCGTCATCCCCCTCCCCATGGTGGTGGTGGTTGTGTTGTGGTTCCATCTTCATCTTCTCCATCCTCCATTAATGGATTTTTCAAGCTTTTAGGTAAGTGTAAAAACCTCAATTCTTAACCAAATTCAATGATCCAAAGTGCTTCTTGCATAAATTGAATGAGAAACACAATTAAATGCTTAGTTTTTATTAATTTTTCTGGTTTGGTTGCATTTTTAAAAATAAAGAATGGTGAGTTTTTGGGTTCTTGAAGGTGATGGAAAATGATCAGATCTTGGCCAAATTAAGTGATTCAAGAGTCTAACTTGCATGAAATTTAATGAGTAGCATGAATATACAATGGGTTTGCATTGGTATTGTGGTTTGGTTGGTTTTCAAAAATTCAAGAATGGTGGAAATGAATTTTATCACGAAATTAAGAAAAAGAAACTCGAAAAACTTCAAGAGGTAGTTCTTTAAAGTTCCAAATAATTTTTGTTTGATGATAAGATGAAAATAGATTGATGATGATAGAAAATCGATAAAATTTGAATATTTGATAGATGAATATTGATGAATCTGATGATTCTTGAATTGTTGAAATAGATGGAAATAGGATAGAACTTATTGAATGCTTGATGTCAAATCTTGATGGAGATAATAGATGACTTGTTGAATGCTTGAGGTTAAGCTCCACAAAGTTTAGGATTTCAATGTGAAATCCTAAATGGTGATGAAAAGTGAGCTTTGGTGAAGGTGATGCAAATGGTGGAAAGGTGTTGAAGATTAGAAATTAGAGAACGATTATGAATTGTTGAAGAATGGTGGATAGAACTCTGTCCAGAATGAATTTCTCTGATATGTGTTTAAATGCTTCTGAGAAAAATAAGATTATGACTAGATGCACATTTCTTTCAAAGATACTTTTACAAGTTAGAAGTTGTCATAGTCATAAATATCTCACATCGGAAACCTTCTGGTTTTTTTACTATGAGAATATTAACATGTGTATTTTCAAATATATTGTTATGATTTTGACTTATGTCAACTTAAATCATAAATACATTATTTAAAGAGCACCTCGAGCAGCGGGAAAAAGTTTTGAGAATAGATAAAATCTTAACGTATTTGTTTCTCCCTCAGTGTTATTTACAGAAATGTTGAGACACTCTTTAATTGAAAATAAATGTGGTTAAGCACGACCTTCCATTTTCTCGACCTCTTTATCTTATTGCATTTATTTCCCTGACAATTGTTTTGGAAGTGATGGGTATTCCATTATTCTCTCTAGTTTCAAGATCTGTCATTTACTACTTTGAGAGTCTCAAGTCTTATTGGTTTTGTCACAAATTAATTCTCTTGTCAATCACATCTTCAATCCTCCTACAAATTTGTTCATAATGGCTTCCAAAACCTTCGCTGGTAATGAGGAAATCCTTGAGGTCATTCATGAAGTTTCTCAGAATTTCTCTAACCTTATGGATGCTAGATTTAACATGGCTTCGAGTATTCTTACTCAAGGATGGACTGGATATTTTGCTATGTTGCATGGACTAATTTATCTTATTCTGGTCAAAGAGTTCTTGAAATATATTTATATGAGTATGCATGAGAAATCCATCTATTTTCATGTTTTTGGATATCTGATTGTCATCATCCTACCTCCATTGCTCAAGCCATTAGCTGCCTTGATCCTTGTGGTATCACTGTGGAACATTTTAGTCTCAAATATAATTTCATCGAGAAGTTCATATCTATCCATGGCGTGCCCTCTTCCAGATACGAGCCCATAAATCCTGTAAAGCTACTTACCTTTGCAAAAATTTGGTTTCGCCTTCTACCAACTTTCGTCCTAGAAGAGATAACCTGGACATTCTTACACCTGATGATAGACTGTTCATTTACTTTCAGCTCTCCGATGTCAATGTTGACATGGCCCAAACTTTCCTCAACTATTTGAAGGAATCTGTTATTGTCTCCAGAGGCAGAAATAAGTCCTTCATTCATGTTAGGAGACTTCTCTATGTACTTTTCTACAAGGCAGGAATAGTCAGTTTTGTTCGATTCGTTGGACCGGAAGATGCTCTTGAGTCAGTCAGTTGTGAAATATTTGAAGCATAAAGTTATCTTGTTAATTTTAAGTTCCTATGTTTCATTTTTTTCTAAGCTAATTATGTTTTTCATATTATTTTTGTGTGTTTTGGTTGTACTCGTTCTTCATTATCAATGAAAGTTTGCTCGTTTTGTTAGTCTTGTCATTTGCTGTCATTAACTCTTAACTTTTGAATTATGACAAAAAGGGGGTGAAATATAATGATAATTTTGTTTCATATCTAAATCTCTAAAAATCTCACTGCCTACATTTTCTAACTTAAAGTATGTAAAGATAAAGAAATTATGTTGCTCAGATATATCTGATAAGTAAAGTTTTGATAAAATTTCTATTGTTCAGAAATATTTGATAAGATAAGATCTGATCAATCATGCTCTGATATTGCAAGATCTGATTAACTAAAGTTTTGATAAATCTAGTTCTGAGAAATAACACGCTTTGATATTTCAAGTTCTGGAGTTCTAATAAGTGAACGTTTCTACTAAAATTAAACTTTGATAAGTTCAACAAGGCTCTTATCCCTTATTTGACTCAGGGGGAGCTTCAACATCTCGGGGGGGGGGGGGGGGTTCTCTATCTAACTCTGATATTTTTTTTATGATATTACCTTGTAAAATTGTTCATCAAAATTCATGGTTTTGTCATCATAAAAAATGGGGAGATTATTAGAATAAGAGTTGGTTCTCAATTTGATCAGTAAAATAACAAGTGTACTATTTTGCCTCTGTAGTAATAAAGGGATAATTCCCCGAATGTCGAATCTCAAGGACTACTTGACGTTACTGAGTTTTAAGACAATTTCAATTAAACAAAAATTATAAGATATTTTGATTTGTTTTTAATAAAATTGCCATTAAAGTAAATGACTAAAATATTCGAACGATGAACAGAGATGAGTAGGTTTTAGGGGTCGGTGAATGATTCTTCTTGTAACAACTTGCCTTCTCAATGCAACAACATAGTTTTTACAATTGATTACCGGTTCTCAAGAGTATCTAATCCTAAGGCCTTAGTGAAAAGATCTTTGACATCACAACCTAATTACTATGTCCATAGGCAATTACGGTTATGATCAAGCATTCCCATAACAAGAATTTCCGGTTACAATAAAGTATCCCTAGTCCTAGGTGATAGTTATTAGTATACGTTCTTAGTCAAGTCAACAAACAATAGTTGTCCAACTTATATTATTCATACAAATTCAATATCCGTTTTTCTGAAGGTTAAAGCATTAAGAACAGACATAGAACGAATCAACGATTATGAAAACCAAATTGTTATTGCATCAAGAAAATAAAGTCATTACATTCAGAATCAGGGTCACCCCCTAACAATGGGGGGTTTAGCTACTCATAAAAATAACAGAAAACATAGTGTTAATGGTAGACATTACAGATAAATGAAGGAATTCAATCTTCAATGGCAAAAGCTCATAGAAATCTTCAATCCTTGTATCAAATCTGAGTTCTCCAGCCTTCTACAGTGTATTTTCGCTCCCAAATTCGTCGAATGCTTGTGCCAACACGTTTTCCTCTTTTTATTTATGCAATTATGGGCTTTTCAACCAAACAGACCCAACACTTCACGTGCGCACGCGTGTGGGAACGCGTTTGAGGCAGTGGGACGCGTCTGGGTAGACATGCATCTTTCCTTTATTATTTTAAAACTTCTGGAACGCGTCCTGGGACGCGTCTCAACAGAGGAAGGCTTATGGCAGGATTAGGAACGCGTCTGGCACACATGGATTGTCAGGGACACATTTCAGCAGCAGGAGGTGCTTTTTCTACTGTCACACGCGTCTGGGAACGCGTTTGGCCAGTTTCATTAACTTTTCTTCAATTTTGGCATTTTCGCACTGATTTCTCCCATTTCATTCATCCGAGCCTACAAACACCCAAATACAAAACCAAAGCATAAAATGATGAATAATGAAATAAAACATTAATTAAAATACTTCAAAGACAAATAAAATTAACTGAAAATAAGTGTGTGAAAACCACTGATCATCATTCAATCTTTAGTTTTGATGATAATCATACATATATTTTATATGTAACAATTTGGTAGTCTAATAGAGTCTTGAGTGTATAGATAAATTATTTTGATTAGTTATGGATTGCTATCTAAAAGATCATCAGAATCAGCGTTAGCACACCACAAAAGAACTATTCATCCATTTCTGAAGTAACATCAACAGTCTTGGAGAATGTTGAATGTTCGTTAGAAAAGGATTTTCAAGTGTTTCTAAGATAAGCTATTCTTCAGTATCAGAAGTCAAGATTTCAAAGCTCATATAAGTTTTTGCTTCAAGCTCAGAAATCAAGATGTGTCATTTAGATAAGTTGTTACGTTAAACTCTGAAGACAAGATTCTGAATCTGAAGACTCAAATAATCTTAGGATAAACATGTTACTTGATCTCTTATATGCTGTCACTACTTCATATCAAAAGTATATTTTTAAGAAGGAAATATCAGAAACTTGCACTAGAAGCAAAATGGTACAATAATACAGTACTTTCTCCACTACTGCAAGGATTAAGGACGTATGTACGACCCCAATTTTTGTGTGCTCTATATCTCCCACTATCACATTTGAGCCATTATGTCAGCTGGAAAGGAAAGCAACGTCTTATCCTTCTCAACGGTCTACTTTTTAGGATTATATATAGAGGCACTCACCATTGAAGAAGTTGTAGAACTGTTACTCAACTATTATTCAACAACTGCATATAAAACTTCAACATGAAAGAAAAACAAGAGAAAGAAAACTTGAGAGATACTGTTCTAAACTCTCCATTGTGAGAAATTTATTTCTAGGGAATTTCAAACATAAAGAGTTGTTGCTAATTATTTGTGTTATCATTTGTTCTTAAACTTTGTTTCATTTTCTTATTTAGAAGCCTTATTTGTAAACACTTTCAATTGTAAATTTGTTGAAATTTGTTTTCCTCAAGTGACTAGGTTGTTAGTATGAATGCTTGAGAGGGATAAGGTGTCTTTCTAGACTCTAAGAGGTTGTTTGGAATCTTTTAAGATTAGTGGATTAAGTCCTTTTCTAAGATGAAATCACCTTGGCGGGTAGACAAGATTAACTTTTTCTAAGGTGAACTTGTATAAACAGAAAGTGTCATTCCTCTTTCTCATATTGTCCATATCATTTGTTTTGGTGAATAGTTTTCTAAAAGAAAAGTTTTTGAAAATCCAATTCAACCCCCCCCCCCTTTCTTATGTTTTTCTCAACCTTCATTTTGACCAGTGGATCAAGAGTTTATCAATGGTAGAGGTTTGTTAGAAAATTGGTTATAGTTTGTGTTAGTTTGTGGACTCTAAGCAAGTTGGAGTTAGTTAGTAGCAAGCCATGTTGGGGTTTAGCATAAGTACCTAGTCTCAATGTAATGTGAATGGTCACTTGATTATAACTTGAATTTTGCCTTGAATTTTGTCTGGAATTTGCATTTGAATTTCACAATTTTTGCTTTGGATTTTCATGAATTAAACCATGCTTTTGAATGCTTCTTTTGGGAATAGCTTTTATTGAAATAAACACTTTTATTTAATGATTAAACTCTGATTTTTTAGCTTGCAAAAAATTGGGGAATGTTACAAAAACAAACCTTACTATGGCGAATTTTTTTAAGTCAAAAATACCATTTTTCTCATATTGTCTTTTGAACTTTTGACAACTTATGCTCATGATCCATAGAGACTAACTTGATTCCAATTGTCCTTGCAGTGAGACGTCCATTCGAGTAGATAAATAAAGTCGGGGAAACATTGGTGATTGAAGAGAAGTCCATGAAACTTTTGCACTTTGTTGAAAATTGTCTCATGCAAACATAATGATCTAATTACATATTTTCTTGAGAATGATGATGAATACCATGCCAAATAATTGTGGCATAGGTCTAAGAATACTCAAGGGTCAAAATCGAGTCTATAGTTGAAAGTTGATCAGAAGTCAACAGTTGACCAAAAAGTCAACTGTTTTGCCAAAAAGTCAACCGAACCAAAATTGTGTAATTTATCCTCCTCTTTCCATGTAATATATCCCATTGAATTGATTTTCGAAAAAATTATTGTAACACGAATTCCCATGAGTTAATGAAATATTCTCTTTTATTCCCATTGTGCCCTTCTCTTCAAATTCTAACAATTTTCTAAATTAAGTGATATTTTTTACAACTATTAATATTAAATAAAGAGATGATCCATACCATAAACAAATACAGGAAAATAAACCTGGATAATCACTAGATAACCTGCTTCAAAAAACTCAAATTGAGCTGTTTAGAACAAAAATCATTGAACCATGACCCAATGATTGTGTTATTTAAAATGCGAGGAATGATATGTTAAATGCATGACCTATTTGAATGAATCGATAAGAATATATACAAATGAATCAAAAAATATAAGTCAGATAAATTGAGTGAGGGGTAGGACAAATTTGGGGTATAACAACAATATGCTAATAAAGGCCTAGAGTAACTACACAAATACTCAAAAGGAGTTTTTGGAAGTTACCCTTGCATTTGATTGATTCAGATTATATTTGGTGGGCACCAAAGTTGTGGTATACATTTACCATGAAACAATCAAATATCTCATTATTGAGGATACAAATCCAAGGTTAATAAAAAGGATGTTGTTTCTATAAGAATTTAATTTAGAATTCAGAGACAAAATGGGAGTAGAAAACGTGGTGGCTGACCATTTATCAAGACTTACAAATGATGACCAGAGTCATAAAAAAATAATATCATGGAGGAATTTCCTGATGAACAACTGAAGGTGGAGAAAAACACAAGAAATGGGGGTTTGAATTGGGTTTTTAATATTTTTCCCTTTCTAAAAAATTTTGCACGGAAGCTAAGTAGTTGTTGTTCATCAAAAGCTTAGCGTTTCTCAGAAGCATTTAGCCTTCTTTGAAACACGAATCTTCTTAGAGCTTCTAAAAATTGGAAGATAATAAACAGAAGTAAATAACATCCGGTATAGCCTTCTTTGTCTCTGAATTCTCAAGCTAATCCAGTCCACCTATCAAGGTAATTTTTTCTTATCCAAGGTCTTAATCCACTATAACCAAACTGATTACAATTGCACGGGGAACCACTAGTGACTCACAATACAATGCACAAGCAACCGTAAGTGACTAACAACCTTGCACGGGCAACCGCCGGTGACTAACTACAATAACATGTTCAGTGATCTGATTTAACAGATATAACATGTATTGACCTCTATCAGGAATCTGACTATCAAGTCATCCAAGAGGATTTTCTCCACAGTGATATCTATATTCGATCTCACAAGAGTCTGATTTTCACTCGATCCTCTTTGAGATATGATTATCACTGACCCAATAAGATCTGACCAAACTTGGTCTCTTATAATGATTTCCACAATGACCTCAACCATTGTCTTCTCGAGCTTCTGATCTTCACCCGTTCTCTCAAGGTATCCTCAACATTTAGTTTATAAACTTGTGTTTACATGAGTGTTTCTTCTAAGCAGATTACACAATAAATTAAGCATATATTGTTTAACATAGTTCTAAGCAACAACTCATATGTTAAAACAATTTACATGAAGAATTCTAACCTATAACACAATACGAGCAACAACTCTTGTGTTCATTACATTGTTCTACAAAGATGTATATAATAGTATGTTGGATAACATGTTGTAGTGGTCTTCTTCTTCATCTTCTTTGTTGAACAAGTTACGAGCAACAAATCCTTGCTTCTTCTGATTTCTTCCAAGATGTATATGATGATAGTTGATTAGCATCTTGTAGAATCTTCTTCTTCGTATTCTGACCAGCTTCTGCATATCAACTTAGGCATTGGCATCAACTAATTGGCCTAGTAGCATTTTCAATTGACATGTGCTTCAGTTTCTCTTTATGACATATGCTTTTTAACATCATCTTCTAAGCATTTTCATCTTTCTTCATATATTTGTTCTTGTCAATCTGTGTTGGTTGAGTTCCATTCAAGCCAAACAACAATTGACAACTACAACGATAACATTCATTATAGCAGTAAGAACATCAACTGTAATATTAATAGCAATGATATTAGTAGGGATACCAACGACATCAATGGCTACATCTGCTTCATTTGAATCAATAGTTGTGATGTGAGCAACATAGGTGTTACCAATGTCGTCAACCTTTGTTGGATCATTTGATCTTCTTACATAGTTCTCAAAAGAGACGTTGAAGGATAAGAATGTCTTTGGCTTCCAACGGCTAGTTCCCAACAGATAGAATCAAGCATTATTATAGATAGTACTTTCCTTTATCTTGTAGCTTGAAACGATGTAAGTTGGTGGGAGCAAGCTTCTGTGAAATAGTACATGCATTTGAATTTGTAATGTATTATTTTCTTCTTGACTATGTTCTTTGATCTTATCTTCAAATAATGTACTTCTAGTTCTGAAGTAGTAAGCTTGGAAGATATTAACTTGTCTTCATCTTTCTGGTAGCAATAGCTATTCAAAAAAGCGATACTCGACTTCTGATCTGGGGTGGTCTTGTGATGTTATAGATTATCCATATTTTGTTTCATAATCCCTTAATAATAGGAACATTGTTTTCCAGATACATAGGCAACAACCAATCTGAAAACAAGTTCTTTCATTGTTGAAAGCGGTTCTGATTCTTGAATCATGGTATCTGATCTTTGCTCGAAAAGCTCAGTTATGATCTTTAGTACACCTTTGAGTCTGATCTTAAATTCACTGCTTGACCTTTGATGTATTCAGAATCTTTGACTTTGTCTTCAGATTTAGAAGTAACATCTTTTCTGATGAACAAATCTCGGCTTCTGAACTTGACTTGAAAGCTCGATCTTGTATGTTGATTTCCTATCTTGGAAGAAACAACTTATATGAGAAGCACACGGTAACTTCACTTCTAATGATCATTCAGAATTCTTGCAGAGCTACTGATGTTTCTTCAGCTTCAACTGCAAAAGTAATTTCTGTGTCGCCTTGCTTGTTTATGATGATTCTTCACGGAATTGAAGAAATTGAATTGTTTATGGCAAGGTTTGCCACCTACCCATTGAATTGCAACTCAAAGCCATTTGGGTTATTAAGAAATTTAATTTCAACTTGAAAGATGTTGGGAAAGCAAGGATGTTACAACTCAATAAATTGGAAGAGCATAAATTTTTCTCTTATGAAAATGATGAGTTGTACAAAGAAAAGACCAAGAAATGGCATGAGAGTAAATGTCAGAAAAAAGAACTAGTAGAAGGGAAAATGTCCTCTTGTTCTACTCAAGGTTGAAATTCTTCCCTGGTAAATTGAAATCAAGATGGTCAAACCTCTTTAAGCTGGTGAAAATTTATCCTAATGGGGTTGTGGACCTCTTGAATAAAAAACAGAGGAGATGTTGAAAGTGAATGGTCAAAAGTGAAAACTTACCACAGTGATCCTTTAAGTAACACGAGGGCTCCCATAGGCCCGCGTGATTAAATTCTCTATTTTAAGTCGGGTTATAAGACTTAAAAATAACGCTATTGGGAGGCAGCCCAGAATAATTTAGTGCTTGTATTTTTTATTTTTATGGTGATATACTCACACCCTAATCATCAAAGTAATTCATGTACAACTTCCATCATAAAGCTCACATATAAATCACATAACAAATACAAGTATCATCAAATCACATAGCATCAACAAAACTATGCAATGCCAAATAGAATGTTATGCAACAACAGTGGCTCAATGAATGTGATGCCAATTTATGAAAACATGGGTTCATTTCTCTCCTTGTTCCACCACCATGAGATACAGGATCCGCCACCATAAGTTTTGATTCACTCTTGAACCGAAGCACATCACAAAAATCATTACCGCCACTGCAGGTTACACTTCATTAATTCTCCACCATAGGAAATTAGCTACCGCGCTCAAACTGCCATCATAGGATCGAGGCCACATCATAATTAGAACTGAAATTCTGACACCATGGATGCATGATTCACAATACACAACAACAACATCGTAATACATACACATTGGTCCTCTCTTAACCGTGCATGCTGTAATACGGTGAACTGACTTTAAAGAAATGTCGCGGTAAGCAAGAGTCGCCACCGACTTTTATTTTATCCAATTGGAAAGGCAAAAAGAACAGGAAAGACCTTTAAAAGATTTTGAGTTCGGGGGGTAGGTTATACAAAGGGAAGGTGTAAGGCACCCTTTGCATCCATGGTTATCCACGGGCTCTTAATTGCTTAGCTCACTTATTTGTTTGAATTGTTTGAAAGAGTAGTGTGTGAATAGAAAAACTTCGTTTAAGGACTTTAGCTTGTAAATAAGCGTAGCCTTGTTTTGAAAGTATTTGAAAAGAGAAGTGTGAAAAGTAATTTGAAGGTTTGAATGTGAGTAAGCAATTGAGAACTACCTACCCTAAGTTTGTCTTTCATGTTCTTTAAGCCTTTTGGGCGAAAGGGTCTATCCATACCATGAGAGGGCAGGAAGTCTTTCAATTGGGTGTTGAAGGGTCATCGAGAGTATCGTTCGCCATAAGACTGTCCCTTGCCATAAAGAGGGCAGGTAGTCTAAGGGAAGGATATAATAGTCATTTTTAGGCAACATGCGAGGATACCTTAACAACTGGGACAATCATCTTTTACCGAGGCAACTTCGAGGGACTAGATGATTTTCAATCTCTTTAGACAACCTTGCTTTAGGTATCCTCGGAATCGAGGGACTTGACTATTATTTAATACAATTAGAGGCAACAGGTAAAGAAGGCAACAAGGCAATGAGAGGGATTACCCTAAAGGTGTGTGGGTGCAACAATCACGTGATTCAATTCAATTATTTATCTTGTAATTAGTTATCCTAATTCGATTCAGGGTTGCACTCCCTAGGATTATTAACCACAGCAGAAAAGTAAAACAGTTTAATATTCCTACGCTATTACAATAAACACCTGCGGGGAAGGGGAAATAAAGGCAAAGAATAAGAAGGAACAATAATTAATCAAAATCTTGAATGTCTTGATCTTCCTCGAACCCTTGATCAATTCTGAAAATTAAAAGGGCAAACAAATAAGGGTGAGTGTAGGAGAGATTCATTGACTATTTGAGGTCAACCCTATTTTGGGCAAAAGGCAAAATAAAAAAATTAAAATGATATTTAAACAGGAAAAGGATTATAAACTTAGCTTTTCGATTGGTATGGCGCGTGGCTGAAGAATCCTGATTAATCCTGAAAAAATGAAGAAGAGAAAGGTAGAAAACTTTTTGTGGCAAATAAAAGACATTGATAAGAAATAAAAGAGATTCTGAAAAAGGCAAAAGTTTTGAAAACATTCAGGGTAAACCCTGATTTTTAAGAAATGGAGGTTTTATGAGAAAACTCGATATAATAATTAATAGACAACGCCTACCTAAAAATACCTAAGGCTACTATGGTTTATAAATGAATCGAGGTTAACAAACCTAAAAAAATTAATTATTGGTTTTAACCTAATTAATTCTAGAATCGACTAATCCTGATTAAATTACGAACCCTAAATTGATTTTATATTTACCTAAATTAATTAATCCTAATTTAAACTAAATTAACCTAATTTTATTAATTATTTTACCTAATTAAAATTAATTTTCTAATTATTAAATCAAATTAATTTAATTATCTAAAAAGAAAATAACTTTATTCTTAACAAAAGGTTTTAAAATAAAAAAGAAATTATTAAAAGCATGTTTTTAGTTAAAGAGAAAAATAATAAAAATTTGAAAGCAATTAAAGCAATAAGAAAATATATAAAAAAACTAATAAAGCCTGGCGCAATTATCCTATGTGAGGAGGCTTGGGATGTCCATGATGAGGCAGCGTCTCTAGGGCCCTTAGATTCGTCTTTGGAAAGATCCATCGGCTGACGTTGGTGGTTATACCGTGGGCGCGCGTTGAATGAGTGCATGGGATCCTTTGAAAAACCTTGGTAAAATATTAATTGTCACAATGGGGGATCGAACCCAGGTTTTTTAAGCAATTTCCAAACGTCATTGCCAGCTGTGCCAAGTAATTCAATTGTTAATTTACTAATCAATAACAAATAAATATAAAAACAAATAGTTAATGGGATAAGTCAAAGAGGAGTGGCGCGTGGGTCCCATAGTATTGTTGCCAACGAATCAAGTGAGGAGAGAGGGTTTTCGTTTTGCTGATCAGCCAATGAGGGCTCGCGATGTGGCCACGCATCCTGGTCAAATGTTCAAAGCAACTATTCATCATCTTCCTTGTTTTTAGCCACGACTTTGATGGGAATTTACTACAAGAATGGCTACGGTTTATCGTAGCAATTGCTGTACAAAACAAAAACTCAAAAAACACGTTAATTAAAAAACAAGAATGCCCAGTTCTACTAATTTGGACGCTACGAACTCAATGATGTGGTCGCTTTTGTCTGAAACGTCCTGGAACCACGAGAACGAAGGGATCTCTTTGTTTTGCCCTAGCCATGGTGATTGGTGTTCTACGCGTGAAAGCTTGCAAACGACATATCAAACTTGTTCTAATCACCATCCATAACTTGTACATGTGGTTAGATTGCGTTTAAACACACTGAAATATGAGATACAACATCCAAGAATGCATATAGATATGATAAGCATGGCATGCAAGTTTCTAAGTGTATTCAAGTAAGGTTAATGATTCAAACCTTCCTTTTATTACCTTAGGAGATGAATGGAACGTTTGAATGGCCTTGAAATTGCTTCGAATGATCTACACGAAATCTTCACCTTTCTTGATATTTTGGAGTCTTGAAAACCCAAACCCGTGCCTCTTATTTTCGTCCCCTTTGATGCTGCAAATGTTGTGCTTATATAGCTCAAGCAATTAGGGTTGGAAATAAAGGCTTGAATCATGAGATTGGTGAGAAAAATATTTGAAGAGATTTGATTGGAAAATCAGCATAAAACCTTCTATAATTGGCTCAATCTCCCTTTAATCAAAAATATTTTATTTACTTGAGCCCCAAGAGTAGTTTTGGTGATTGAAAAAATCAAATCACTCATTAATATGAATTTATGTTATTTTTCTTTGATTTATATTGAATAAAAATAAAAAATAAATAAAATAAAAATTCAATTCCTTCATCAACGAAATTCCCATGGTTTCTAAATGCTTCTTGGGCTTTTATATGATCCAAAACAAAGTCCTATAATTTAATTCATTATTTTTGGTGTTTTACCTAATTTATTTTGCATTTAAATGAATAAAATTCAAATAAATAAAAAATAAAAATGAAAAAAATATGAGATTGGTTTTATAGGTCCTTATTTGGGTCATATGTATGTTTGAAATCCAAAACCTTGGCCCATTGGTCCAAAAACACCAATTTATTCAATTAGGGTTGCAAGCACTTCTTGAAATTTGACCAACTTCTGAGCCTCATATCTCCTTCAATATTTGTCATATGACCATGTTATAGGACTTTTTGGAAAGCCCGTGATGTCCTCTACAAGCCACTTTGGAACATATTTTTCATTTTGAGATTTTATCTTGATGATATTGCTCCTGATAAAAAACAGCTTTTTGCGATCTTCTAGAAGGACCTGTAATGTTTTGGCCTAGATCTCTTACGCGGAAGCATTTCTGGATCTTGGACCCAACATCAAAGTTGTATAGAATTGAATTTCCTTGAGAATGAGCTTTGGTTGAGGAATTTTTGATAAAGTATGAGAGAGATATGATCAGTCAAAGTTGGGTTGACTTTAGGTAAAAAAAAAACCTAATTTAGAAACTTTAGGTTTTGTTGATTTCTGAACTTTCCTTAATGAATCATGATCAATCCTTGATCAAATAATGAATAATACTTCAAAATAAGGATGCTGACCGAAAATAAAGAGTTTTGACTGTACTTTGACCATAGCTGACTTTTAGGTCAAACTAATCGACTGTTGACCATTTGAACTGTAGACTGAGCAATCTTATGAATCAGAGCTTGAAACTTGGCATGAGGACCCTTTGAAGCATATGAGAGGCCATGGGATCCATCTGAGGTCTTAGAACTTGATTTTACTTTGAAAAATACAAAACCCTAGTTTAGAGGCTGTTTGTTTAGGAGAGAGACTGCATGCTTCCTTCTTGTGTATCTTTGAGCATTTGAAAGTCAGATGGACTGAAATATGATTAAATATGATGGGCAAATTTTGGGGGTATGACACATGCCAACATCAACACCATGTCATCAACACAATTCATCTTAATAACATCATTATAGTAATATTAACATAACAACATTTATGAATATTATTACTACTAACAGCAACATCAAATTCAGTAATCCAACAACTCAACAATCATGGCAACATCATTATCATGTAATATTATTACACCAATACAACGATTTCATGAACCAAAGACATAAACCAACAACTTCACGAACAAAATAAGCATAGAAATAATGCCCAATCCTCTCATCTATTATTATCATGCTATAGCACTGCGCGTTAGCTTTTCAACACTTTGAACGGTGTGTCAAACGGAGTAACATAACTCAAGTTAAGAAGCTTTCAATACAGATGCCAGAACGCTCGCCCAGGCCTCGTTCGGTGAATCACCATTCGCTATGAGTTTGCCCAGAAAATTTCCCTATGAAATTTTTTCTCAGAGCTCGCCTGAAGCTTGTTCGACAAATTTGGCGATTCTAGTAACCCCCGGGAGCGATTCGCTACAATGCAGGTCCTCTTAATACTTAATTTTCGACTCATACGTCATCCAAATCGCATCAAAATCAGTATGATATAAACCTCAACAACAACAAATTCACATATACCTATAGAACTCATATCATGGTGTCGCGGCCGACAAAAGTAATGAAGTCGCCACCATCATTTATTTGTCCTAAGTACGAGGAAGATAACGGGAAAATCCTAAAGTGAAAGGTAAGGCGTTTGTCACAACCGAATTAAGGGTTCGGGAGTCGGTTAAGCGAAGGGAAGGTGTTAGGCACCCCTCGCTTCCCTTGTACTCAAGGGTAGGGGTGTCCATTGGTTCGGGTAAATCCAAACCAAACTAGAATCTAGACCAAACCATGGTGTTTAGGTTGGACATTTTTTTCAATTCGAGCAAGAATCGAGTCAAACCAATGAAATCCAATGATAATTGGTTTGGGCATCAGATTTTTAATTTTCTACCCGCAAGCCCAAACCAAACCAATCATAATTAATTATCATGAAAATTATTACCAAGCATTCAACTTTGATAAGAAAAAAAGTAAAATGTCGTATGTGGATAAATTATGCTATTTTAATTTGTTATTAGAAATTTGTTAGTTTAATGTGGTAACTGAGCATAGAGCTATAAAACACATTCATTATCATACTAACTCAAGTGACTAGTTATAGATTGAAAAGTCTTTATGTTAGATATTTTTGAATCTATTAGGGAAAAATTGCTAGTCTAATATTTATAATTGAACATTATTAATACTATATTTTTTTATATTATTATGATAAATTAATTTCTGTAAATAAGTTATTTTTTTCAAATATTTTTGCATTTTTTATCTACCCGATCAATCCAACCCAAACCAACCCGTTGTTTCTCGGTTCGGTTTTGGCTTTATAGAAAAAATTTACAAATCTAATCTAAACCAATCCATTTAATTTTAATCGGTTTGGGTATCAAATTCTCTCAAAACCGAACTAAATCGGCCCGTCAACACCCTTACTAAGGGGGACATTCTCTAGCCTAGGGTTTGGTGTGTTTTCTTAAGGGAATGCTCACCTATTTCTTGTGAGCTTTATTTTATTTACAATGATATTTATAAAAGATAGATATTTACATGATTTAAACTCGGAAAAAGAAATTAGTCGAAGGTTAAGTGATTCGCTAAAGCTTCATAGCCTTATGCCTACGTATCCTCATCGTGCAATGAGAAATTCAGAATCTTCGTAGTTCGAGTAATGTTTGTCTGGTTGCTTTTAGTTTTAAAATTACTTGTCTTAAATTAAATTAACACTCGAGGACAAAAGTGAATTTTGAATTGAATCAAATTAAAAAAGAAAATTTGACTAGTTAAATAGATTTTAAAGTGTGAAAAGAAAATTCTTTATTGATCTTTTATTTGATTTTTAATCAGAGGATTTTTTGTACAGGTCAGTGAGTAGAACTTAGTTATGAGTAATTATTCACAAATTGTTTTTGTTATTATTAATTAATAAAATAATTTTTTTTGTATTTTTACTACTTTTTATTAATTAAATTAAACTTAATAAGATGAAAATACTTATATTTTATTTTATACTTCTGATAACCAAAAAAATAAAGTTAACATAATTAACAAAATCTTTAATCAAAACTAAACTAACATTAATCTAATTGATTAATCTAAACTAATTAAAGTCTAACGCAAAAAAAAAAAGCTAAATCAGTTTTAATAAAATGACATGTTCATTTTTTGTATATTTTTTATTAATAATAATTAAGAATAAAATTTTTTTTATCTACTAAGAAGAACACAAACTAAAATTGAAAGGGTTGAAAAAGATATATTTTGATTATTTATCAAAAAGATATTTTTCATTAAATAAAAAACAAAAAAAATTAAAATGATAAAAAAATGTAATTTTATGATATTTTGTGATTTTTTTTAATAAAATGTAAAATAAAATAAAAGAAATAAAATTAGAAACAAATAAAAGGAAAAAAATGTCAAAAGTGAGAAAGGTGGGAATAGAAACTGGGATATCAGGCTTGCAACTCCTTAAGTCTTATCAGTTGTGCCAACTTATTTATTCGAAATGAAATGGAACAAAAAATTATATAATGGTAAAATACTCAAACAAAATTAAGGTATGACAACTACCCCTATTTAATTATCCTTCGACTCGAGAGGACGAAAGACGAAGTCTTCGCACGTTCGTGGTGGTGGATAATTAAACACGGGAAGACCCCGATTTTGTCTTGTAAGAGGAAGAAATGTATGAATGACCAACTTGTTGGGGATATGTGAGCAAGAACTCATCCGCAGTTTACTGTTGTACCTTCGAGTCTTGATTTTTTTTGCCTTGGTAGAACTTAGAATGACATGGGATGGGTCCCCTACTTAGATGCAGTGAGGACGCCAAATAGAGGAGGATAAAATGTTATAGGCGAGACCGAAGGTGATCAAAGTGATCTGGACGGATCAGAGGTGATGAAACGATTATGGAGAGGCCAGAGAATGGAAAATATATGGGCAGGGTCAGTATAATTAAAGACATCTGGACGAAGCTCCATGAAGATTAAAGACATCTGGACGAGGCTCTATGAAAATTAGAGATAACTGGACGAAGCTCTTGGAAAGTTAGAGATAATTGGATGAAGCTCCAAGAAAAATAGAGATAACTAGACGAAGCTCCAGAAAAGTTAAAGATAATTGGACGAAGCTCCAGGAAAATTAGAGATAACTAAACGAAGCTCCAAAAAAGTTAGAGAAGCTCCAAGAAAGTTAAAGATAATTGGACGAAGCTCCAAGAAAGTTAGAGATAACTGGATAAAGCTCCCGGAAAGTTGGACGAAGCTCCAGGAAAATGAGATATAACCGGACGAAGCTTTAGGAAAATGAGATATAATTGGACGAAGCTCCAGGAAAATGAGAGAAAACTGGACTAAGCTATAGGAAAATGAGAGATGACTGGACGAAGCTATAGAAAAATGAGAGATAACTGGACGAAGCTCCAAGAAAATAAGATAACTAGACGAAGCTTCAAGAAAATGAGATATAATTAGATGAAGCTCCAGGAAAATGAGATATAATTGGACGAAGCTCTAGGAAAATGAGATATAACTGGACGAAACTCTAGAAAAATGAGAAAACTGGATGAAGCTCCAGAAAAATGAGATATAACTGGACGAAGCTCCAGGAAAATGAGATATAAGTATAACTGGACGAAACTCCAAAAAAAGGAGAAAACTGAACGGAACTTCAAGAAGATTGGATGAAGCTTTAAAAAGACTAGACGAAACTCCAGAAAAAAATAGAAGTATTTGTCAACACTAGAATTGAAATGAGGAATAACTGACGTGTGGATCGGAAGGTAAATCTGTCACTAGGAGGATCGGAAGTTAAATCTGTCACTAAGAAGCAAGTAAAAATCTTACAAGTGAATCATTATAAAAAAATTGAAATATTGCTTGAAGGAGGAAAAACTTACCAATGAAGTATCATGGAGAAAAAAAAAAGTTGTTGGTAAATACTAAACTATGACTAAAGAACTTGTACTCATCTATTATTAAATACTAGATGAGATATCTCACTCACCCATAATATTATATATGTCAATAATTATCTTCTATATAAATATGAATATGAATTGCGGCCAATTAGACCATCTACTTTAATTACATATATTTTGACAAATTCTAATAGTAATTTGAATGATTATTTTATCTATTTATTCAAAAAAAATCATAAAATAATTATTAATAATAATAATAATATTTACTTGTTTATTTTTCACTTACTCTATCAACTATTTTCAAGAGACAGAATCTACATACTTGTGTGATTCAAGAGTTGCAAAAATCAAAATTTCCCCATCATCAAAATTTTAAGACATAGTAATAACAAGGTAATGTAAGTAATAGGGTAAGGTGGGGACCACAAGTTCTATCTTGAAGATCTTGTCAAATAATAAAGCTCTATCTTAAGATCATATCACATTTAAAATCCCAATTCACTTCTTCAACTCCAAACTCTGCATTGCTTCACACCCAAATGGAGATGACCCTTTCTTCCTCTTCCGTATTTTCTCTTCCATCTTCATCTTCCAATCCATCCCTGTCCCTTCTCAGTTCCTCTTTCCCTTTCTCATCTTTCAAAAAAGTGCCTTTCTTCAAATGTCGCATCAGGGCTTCCCTTGCCGTCGAGCAACAAACCCAGCAGAATAAGACCGCTCTTGTCAGAATTGGCACCAGAGGAAGGTAATTTAGTCGTTTCTGTTTCTGGGTTCTTTTTGTATTGGCTTAAATGTATCAACTTTAACTAAAAATTGCATTTTTATAGTGTTTAATTTGATGGGTCTATGCTATGTTAGGTTAAACTGTGTTTGGTAAAGCTGTTTAGCATGTTGACTTAGAGAATAAGGTGTTATTGACATTTGGTGATTCTAGTTATTGCAGAAATTAGTTTTACTTTGTTTGTTGTAAATTTGTGAATTTCAGAACAAAAGGGGTTTTGTTTTATGCAAGATGCATTGTTCATCATGTTAGGATTTTGCTTTATATCAGTATTTAACCTTCTTGTGTTTAATTTAATGCATGCACAGAATCCTAACAGATCTAAGCTTTCCTCAGTACCTTCCTTAGAGGATGATTATAGAAAGGGATAAATGAAATAATGAATGACATGCTTGCAATCATCTTGGTAGATAATAAGTGATTTTTTTAAGATACAATTAATTGCTTAAAAGAAAAGCAGTTTCATCTTTGGTTTCTTCTGTTATGGAATTTTTTGTTTTTGTTTTTATTTAGTCTATTATTGTTAGCTAGATGATTATGAAAGGTTCCGTAGTTGGTTTAACGAATTCGTATGTTTATATTTAGAGCAGTCCGCTAGCTCTGGCCCAAGCGTACGAGACGAGAGACAAACTCATAGCATCGCATACGGAGTTAGCTGAAGAAGGAGCTATTCAAATTGTGATTATTAAAACAACCGGTGACAAAATACAATCGCAACCGCTTGCAGACATAGGTGGGAAGGGATTGTTCACAAAAGAAATAGATGAGGCACTCATAAATGGGGATATTGACATTGCTGTTCATTCAATGAAAGATGTTCCCACATACTTACCAGAGAAAACTATTTTACCGTGTAACCTTCCACGAGAGGATGTTAGAGATGCATTTATATCATTGAGTGCGGCTTCGCTAGCTGATCTACCGGCTGGAAGTGTTATTGGTACTGCTTCACTTAGACGAAAGTCACAAATCCTTCACAGATATCCATCTCTAAGTGTAAGCTAGTGTTTCTGTCATTTTAGTTGTCTGGAGCACTGATTGAATCTAATTGATTTTTGTTTAACCTATAATTATAATCTCAGGTGCAAGATAATTTCCGTGGCAATGTTCAAACAAGGCTTAGAAAACTCAGTGAAGGGGTTGTTAAAGCTACCTTATTGGCTTTGGCTGGACTGAAACGATTAAATATGACAGAAAATGTTACTTCAACCCTATCGATAGAAGATATGCTTCCAGCTGTTGCCCAAGGTGCAATTGGAATAGCTTGTAGGAGTAATGATGATAAAATGGTGAGTGTTTGTTTAACTATGATTTTGCGTAGGCTGATTTTTATATTGATGAAGAGCTATTGCATCGAAATATTTCAATTTAAGAAGTTAAGGATTTCCTACGTGATATAGTTGTTCAGTTTAGTTTTATCGTATTTGGTTGTCTGATTTCTGCAGGCAGAATATCTTGCTTCGCTGAATCATGAAGAAACAAGACTAGCAATTTCCTGCGAAAGAGCCTTCCTTACAACTTTGGACGGGTCTTGCCGAACGCCTATTGCAGGTTATGCTAGCAGAGATAAGGATGGCAATTGCTTATTTAGAGGATTAGTTGCTTCTCCTGATGGAACCCGTGGTATGAACATCCTTTGCAGTACTTTTTTTTTGTTGCTTTCTAGTTTCTGACTGATTAAAAGTTACCACTCTTAAGCTTACCTACATTCTCCGTTTGTGCAGTGCTTGAAACTTCCAGAATTAGTCCTTATACATATGAAGATATGATGAAGATTGGTAAGGATGCCGGTGAAGAGCTTCTTTCTCGAGCTGGACCTGGCTTTTTTAAAAGTTAACGTCCTAGATTATAAGTTTCAACACTCAAGCGGGTTACACATGTATGGTAGGTTGTATTATCAGAGCTTTTTTCAAGTGGCTGCACCCGAAGTTTGTTTATTCTTTTTCAACCGAACTCCTTATCAGGATCAAATTGTTGTATTTTATTAGGTGATTTGTAAGCCAAATTTTTGTAATATTTATTGTTCCTGCAATAGTGAAGTTTTAGAATTCGTTCTTCCGACAGAAGTTTCAATGGGTGATTCTTGACTGGTTCAGGAAAGCTGCAATTGAAATACCTGTTGGTGTTGTTTGCTATATAATGTTGAGTTCCTAAAAGTTTTGAAATTGCAAAAAAGGGTTGATTTGTTGAATTTGAAGCTGATCCTGGAGGGATTGAAAGAAAAAGTGTAATCTATTGATTGTTTCATAAAGGGTCCTTATTCCATTATATCTATTATCATTTTCTTGGCGGCCTTGACATTTTGGCCATTGTTTATTCAGCATAAATTCTTACTGTTATTTCTTAGAAGAAATATGAATAAATTTGGTATTCAAGTTATGCTCACTTGATCAATGAACATTAAATGTTTACGGTTATATTTGTACTATGTAGGAGTATGTACTATCAAGGCTCTATGCATGTACATTAGGTATTTACAAGATCTTGTTGCCTTAAGAGTGCCTTAACAATGAGTATATCTTAAGAACTAATTTTAAAAAAAGGATGTACTTCAAGGATAATTTAAAAAAAAGAATGTAATTCAAGGAGGATAGGAAAGCAGCCTCCTTATGAGAGGTTGATTCCTCCACAGCTGTTGCTTGAGAGCCACACGAGTGAGATTAAAGTTTTATTTGCAAGTTTGGAGGGGAAGGTTTTCGAAAACGAAATTTTAAAAAAATTTAGAAAAATATTTGACTTTTTTTTGAAAAAATGATTTTATTTAGAATGATAAAGAGTCATTATCAAATTTTTAATTTTTAGTCATTTTTAATTTTTAGAATACTATAACAATGTAACAACGTAAAAGATATTTGGAAAATTTATGTAAGCCCTCCAAAATTCTCCTTAAATACAATTTTTGTGTTCCCCCATGTTAGAGGATTTTTGGTGTTATGAATAAAATCACATCCTCAAAAACTCTCCTATTCAAAATCTTTATATCCTTTACAGCCAATTCTTCCTATTTTTCAAAACCTTCCTCTCCCATTCCCTCCAAACTCGCAAACAAAGCCTAAGGGAACTGGTTGTTTCTCGAATTCGGCAAGTTTGAGTTCATGTGCAAGGTGAAGAAGAATCTCAACCTCATCAATATCCATAGCTCCAAATTTGCTTTCAAAAATGGATACCATAGGTGCATATTAAGCAATCAATTCTTCAAGAATTACATCGATATGTGAGAGGTTGGAATATGATCTCTAATGGAGGCTAATGCGTACACAATTCAATGCTAAGGTGATGAACACAAGCACTCGTTTCCTATTGAAAATAGGAGAAAAGATTATCCCATAGTTGATGAGCATGAGAAGAACCAATACCACATGAAAGGATTTTGTTAGATAACATGGATTGAAGCCACGAGAGTAGCATCCTATGTTATGGAATCCATGCAAAGTACACATGATTAAATGTGTCAAAGCGGAACCCGAGAACCACCAGAATTGTGAGATCAAACACATTGATGTACAGTTCTTCTTGTTGGTGCCATAGATGAAAGTTCTTTTCGTCAAACTTCTACGCGATTTTGAGAGAGAAATGTAATCGTCGTGATTCATTTATCAGAGGCAATGTTTCTAGCACCGAAGTGGCAGACACCTGAGCGAAGGAGGGAGGCGATATCAATTAAGGAGTCTCTGTCATTGATCGACCTAGAAATCTGATATCATATTAGAAAAAAATGATTGAACTAGAGGAGGGGTGGATGGAGGAAAACTTGAATTTTAAAACATAGTAGAGCAGGAAAAATCCAAAATTTAAAAACAGAGATGAAGTAAGGGAAAAGATGTTGAAACTAACCCCCGCACCCACCTTGTCAGACCTACTCAAAATTACAATGTTTGGGCCAGATAGAAAAACCTATCCTCATTGGAGATGGGAACGCGTATTCAATAATCATCCTTGGTTGATTTTGAAGACGAGCAAATATAAAGATACATAGACATAGACATGAATGGTAACGCTGAAAATCGACTTTCCTCAATCCATTTCCATATCTATTCAATCCTAGTAATTGTTTTTTAGCTTACATGTGCTATGCACAGGGACGGACCTAGGTATTGAAGGTTGTGGGCATGTGCCCCCACTACTTTGTTAATAATAGTATCTAGTGTGTTAAATAATTACTATTTTATAAGTTTGCATTTCAATGTCTAAGGCTTTACTTTCTATTATATGATAAATGCCAATAATATGTTGAGAGATAAAAAATCTCTAAACATATCATAGGCCTTTATCGTGTAATAGAAAGTAAAGTCTTAGACTTTGAAATTTTATTATATTAGAACCTTTAAAAATCATTATGATATCATTTTATAAATTATATATTTTGTTTTTTAATGTAATAATTTTATATATAAAATTTGCCCTCACATAATAAAATTTCTGGGTCCATCCCTAGCTATACATACAGTTCTTAATATTCTCAAATAAAAAATATTTTATTTAGAATTATGAATTAGGGTGGCTCGTGCAACAAAGTTCGAAGAAAGAATGGAAAGCCACGCTTCTAAAACTGACGGGTGCTAAAACTATATATTTATGAAATTATAGGAATGTTTTAGAAATAGTATAGATCACACAAGGATATGAGCAAATATCATTGATATGATTATATATAGAGGGTGGTATAGTAGAAAACTTAGAGCTCATATAAATAAGTTGATGTTATAGGTGGTGATTCCTTAGAGGGAGAGTCGACTTGAGATCTTGATCTACATATCGCCGTGTTTGTAATTAATTTTTTTTGAATTAATACAAATATGCTTTATTCAAAAAAAAAAAATTAGTCACAAACTATTCTGAAATTGTGTGAAAGAATTATATATAAACTACCTTTTCATGAATGTGAAAAATAAAGAACAATGCTATCATTACATATTATATCTAACTTTAATTTTTAATCAAATTCGCTCAAAATAAATAAATTAATCATTACACTTCTTTCATTTTTAAAATAAACATTATTTTAATAAATAAAAACCATTTTAAATTAAGAGATTATTTGAAATGAAATATTTTAACAAATAATTATAAAATTAAAAATAAAAAATTATAATAAAATCATTTTAGTAACCACTTCTTCCATGATTTCATGCTTAATTCTAAATGTTATTTCCTTTTCTTTAAAATAATTCCATTTTTTCAACTCGTATTATTTAGTAATTACTATCATGTATTTATTTTTAAATATGTTAATAAATATTATTGATTAACAAAAACAAAGTATAGTTCCCACAAATTTTTTATTTATTTATTTTAATAATGTAAGTTTCGAGTTGCAACTGAGGCTAAAATTCTCGACTATTTCGTAGTGCCTTGAAACAAGCTGCTGAAAATTTCCTCTTCCTCCTTTCACAAAATCCACACACTCAAAAACCTCAACAATGGCGATTACGTTATTATGGAATCTCCAAAACCTATGGCCATTCTCTTCCTTCAAATCCACCGACCTCAAATCCTCCAAACAACTCGTAAGCAAACTCAACCTCCCCGATCACACCAAACAATTCGTATTCGCATTACGCGATCCCAAAACCCAATCCCTAATTTACATTCTCTCATCCCTCAACCTATCCGAACGATCGTCTTTCGACGCGCAATCTCTCATCAATGAAATCAAACCCGACGCCGTTATTGTTCAAGCCGGTGCTGGTGGTTTTTCCCCTTTAGATGATGACGATGATGAAGACTTTGATGTTCCGGTACCTACTTCTTCTTTTGGTGTTGTTAGACGGTGTTTTGTTGATAAAATTGGTAGGGATAAGTATGAGAGTGTTGCGGGGGATTTTGTTCTTAGGGAGATTTTTGGGACTGGGTTTAATGGTCCTTTGTTGGCGGCTAAAAAGGCTGCTCAGGATGTTGGTTCGGATTTCGTTGTTGTTCAATCGCCGTTAGGGAGTTCTTATTGGAGTAACAACAATGATAGTGATAGTAATAATTCTGGTGGAGTTGATGGTGGAAACAGATTTATGAGTATTGTGAATAGTTTGGTTCCTCAGCAGCAAACTGCGGGGTCTTTGGCTTCGATGGCGAGGAGATTTTCTGTTAATAAAGATATTAGGATGGTGTTGGCAGAGGGTTTATCTGGCTGTATGGATCCTCTTTTGATTGGTAATAGTAAAAATGAGTCTGTTTCTGGGGTGGGTTCGGTGGAAATTAAGCCGGCGACTAGTTATGATACTCCTGCTTTTGCGAAGTCTGTTTATCCTTTGCTTGAGGACTTGCATGATATGTTTTCGGATTTGCCGTCAATGGGGAATGCGTTGGCGCATGTGCAGAAGATGTTGTTGGATGTGAATAGAGGGGAGGTTCTTGATACTAGAACGGTTTCTGAGGTTTATACTTTTAGGATTGCGGTTGAGGGGCTTAGAATAGCTTTGAATAATAAGGGGTTGAGGCCAATTGAGGAGAAAGGTGTTTCGAAGTCGGATAAGGTTGAGTTCTCGGAGCTTGAGGTTGATGAGAAGTCACAAGTGCTGTTTGCACAGTCTATTCGTAGTCAGACAGATAAGTTTAAAACCATTGTGGCAATAGTTGATGCTGGTGTCTTGGCGGGTATTAGGAAACACTGGGATACTCCTCTTCCTGATGAAGTTAAAGAGATTGTTGGAGAATTGATCACAGGTGAAGGGGTTAGTTTAAATAATGGTGAAAGGAAGCGGTTGTTAGCAGATAGACCTGTGGTGGCAGTTGGGGCTGGAGCAACAGCAGTTTTAGGAGCTTCATCTCTGACCAAGGTAGTCCCCATGTCGACACTGACCAAGGTTGTTACTTTCAAAATTCCAACTTCACTCAAGATTATTCTCAGCCAATTGCAGAAAATACTGAGTGTTGCAGTTGGTCCATCTAAAGTTGTGGCACCCGGCTTTGCAACTTCTGGGGCCAAAACATCGGGTTTCATGAAGGCAGCTGCATCTGCTGAAAAGATTAGAGTTGTTACTCACAGTGTTATAGCCTCTGTTGAAAAAAACAGTGTTTCTGCTATGAGGACGGCATTCTATGAAATAATGAGGAAGCGAAAGTTGCAGCGTATTGGCTTCTTGCCGTGGGCTACATTTGCAGGCAGCATCGGAACTTGCACAGGCTTGCTTTTGTATGGTGATGGGATTGAATGCGCTATTGAATCACTCCCTGCCGCCCCTTCAATTGCTAGTTTGGGTCGTGGGATTCAAAATCTACACGAGGCATCTCAAGCGGTGATGCAAACAGAAGGAACTAGAGTCCAAAAATCAATAGAATCTCTTGTAAACAGAATAAGAAAGACAAAGGATCAATAGAAAAACAATATAATTCTTTTTGATGTACAGTTTTTGTGGTTTTCTTCATAAAGTGGTGATAACATGATTGGTAAGCATTCTTTTTTATGTACATAATTTTCTGTTGCAGATCTGGTCGAATTTTAAGTGCTTAGCTTTATATTAGAAAGTGTATAATACGTACACATTTTTCAATTAATGGACATGATTAAAAATATGAATATTTTTTCCCTTCTTCCCAACAGCTGTTCTATTTGTTTGTTTTAATCTTAACATTTATCCTTCCATCTCTGCTGTTAAAGAAAGTTTTGTAACTTCTCTATTTCAGATTAACTCTTAAAGTGGACCATATCTGATTCGCAAATACATACTTCCGAAAATTAAGATAACCTGCATCTTTGAGGAGTAATATAAAATACGGGCTTTTTAATACTTATAAATTTTGTGATGCCATAGTAATTGGAATTGATTTTGTGACTATTGATGATTCAAGCTCACAAAAACGGTTTCTTTTACTGCAAGTGGTCCTGAAGTTAAAAAAATTTGATCCGGACCATTTGTTAATACATGTGCTCTACTTTGCTCTCTTTAGTTCGACTCTAGTATATATACCTTGGAATTTAATCCGGTGGATTTTGATTATCTGAAGATTGGTAGTGTGTTTCTGTATCTGTTTATTATGAGTTACACACATTCCAATGTACAATTTTTTAGCAGAATTTTCTTGTTACTGCATGAATGTTAGTCTGGTAGTGGCATGGTTTTGGACGGATATACAGACATGGTATCAGTTTTTTTTCTTACAATAAACATGCTATGAGTTGGTGGTTGTTAATGTTACAAGTATCTAGAATTTCAGTGTTTTACCTTGTTTGATAATGTGGAAGAGGAATTAGAATATGCTCATATTCTTTTTGGTTTCTTTTCCTGCATTGTTCTTAAAAGTGGTGGAAGGGGGGCATTAGATTTATCATTTATGATTCTTGTTCCAGTAGAAACTTATTTTTCAGGTTCTTCAAGCTCATTCTAACAGCGTTCTCTTGGAAAGTACTGTAATGCATTTGTGAAGATCTGATTCCTATCAGATACTGTAGCCTTTTCTAGGATGTGAATGTGGGATACGGATCCCCCGACTTTAACGCGGGAAAGTTAGGATGACTTTGGACCAATTTCATGAATTGGATCAATTGTGTATCATATATATAGAGACACGAATCATGCTTTTTAATTTTATTTTTAAAAGTAAATCTTAAATAATCATGATCAGAAATGATTCAAGCAAGCATCACCACAAAACGTTACTAACAACGAGTTCACGCCCCATATCAGACTCAACTATTTGGCCTTGACTCGTTGCGCTCCTTCTACCTGCATGCCACTGTCATCTGTCGAGCTTCTGGATGTTATTGACCTTCATCACTGCAAAAATATTTCTTTTTATGTTGAATATTTTTCTTTCAAAAAACAATGTTTTTTATTCTGTTGAATTTTTCTTTCAAAGAACAATGGAGCTGAGGTATATGGTGTATCCAAGATAAAAGAGTTAGAAAATATGGCATATCAATGGATCTAGAGATGGAAGTACAGTGTGATGTGAGATTATCTAACATTTATATGGATACTGGTTTTCAATGAAAAGGGGTAAAATTTAGGTCTTTAGTTTCTAACTACAATCAATGGCCATGCATATTGTTTATAGTACAATCAAAAGAAGGGAACAATGGAGAAAATTCAAAAATGAATAAAAATTAAAGCAATCAGTGTCATAGATCAGAGTTCAGCGTCTATTGTCGTCACAACGGTGATGGAAACTTGAAGTCGAAGGAGATTCGAAACATATCTTTTTCCAAATTTAGATATTTTGCCATTCAATTTTCTTTAAAAAAAAAAAATTTAGAAATAACAATCGTGACATGGTTTGATTCACAGGATTAATCCAATGGAAGAAATTGTTCCAAAGTCACCGTGTTAAAGTCAGGGATCCTTATTAGTGAATGTGACCTACTTTTGCCTTTCTTAGTATGGAATCCACTTTTCTGCATGAGTTGAAAACACATTATTATATAATACAATGAAAGAGGTAGACCATACCAATTGTTTTCAAAACTGTGCCAAATTTTGTTGTCAATTGCTCTTAAAGTTTTAGTTGATATGCAGCATTAAGTCCCTTGTGAAAAAGTGTAGGACCAATTCCATAACTTCCAATTACCATTATAGCATTTTTGTGACATATAGCATTGTAATTGTAATCATACCATTAAAGCTTTTCTTTCATGACATTATGCATGGCAAAAACTCCATCAATGCAAAAATAGCAGAGGCAGAATATGACCCCTTTTGTGATAATGCCGAAGTTGTTTCGTATGAGGTGCGTTTTCTGTTGCTTTTCCCCTGTGCGTTCCGTAGAGTTCATGGTATACAAAAAAAATTGATGATGTGTTTGTGAGGCTAGAGGGCATAATTAAATACTATACCGGTAGTATCTCTTGTGTACAAAAAGCTGTCTTCACTACGCCAAATTTAAGCTGTAGCAGCGCAGCTACTAAAGCGCTTTTAGCAAAAGCGCTCTCGTAGGGCTCGCTAAAAACAAAATTAATAAACAAGGGAAAATGATGCAAAAAAAGCGCTCTGGTAGGGGGGGTTATGAGAGCGCTTTCAAAAAGCGCTCTGGTAGGGGGGGGGGGGTATGAGAGCGCTTTTAAAAAGCGCTCTGGTAGGGGGTTATGAAAGCGCTTTTAAAAGCGCTCTTATAGGGTGGGTGCTACGAAAGCGCTTTTGGGATAAAAGCGCTCTGGTAGGGGGTGTTATTAAAGCGCTTTTGAAAAGCGCTCTGGTAGCCCATTTAAAAAATTATATATTTTACAAACACACGCGTTTTGTTTCAGATCCAAAACACGCGAACCTTCTTCTTCCTTTCGTTGCTCCGCCGTCCTCACTCCCTCTCCAGCCTTCAACCGACTCCGCCACCGCCTTCCTCACTCCATCGCCACCCTTCAACCGTCTCTTCTCTGTTCAGGTTAGGGTTTTGTGCCGGAAATTTTCCTTTTTTTCATTGTTTGCTTTCAAAAATACAAAATTTTATTTAGGGTTATAGTTAATATTATTGGGGCTTTTTTAATTTATCAGTGATTTAGGTTTTATCAGTGTGATTTAGAGTATTGAAGACAAAGTTTGTTAGGTTTTTATCAGTGATTTAGAGTATTGAAGACATGTATCAAGTAAGTAGAAGATGTTATTGATAATGAGACCTACAAGGGATTATATTTATTAGTGTGATTTAGAGTATTGAAGACAAAGTTTGTTAGGTTTTTATGCAGAAAAAAAAAACTCAAGTAATTTGTTTTTGGAATAAAAGTTTCATTAGATCCGTGAAGTTAGTATTTACATCTATAGATGTATTATCTATAGTTTTATACACTTTTTAATTTAGTATGAATTGATTTAAAGGGCCTCCAGGATTAATCGCTTTTTACATGATCTTTTCTGGACATAAAGCATAGGACTTTTTGTTTTATTAGCCACTATTACGAGTTCCAATGTGGAACGTGTTGAGAACATTCATTTCTAGGGAACTTTTGAACTCTTTTAGCTTTCACATTCTAATTTTTTTTCAATATAATGTATCTGGAAATTAACATTCTACTTTTAACTAGCCATAGATGACAATCATAAAATAAACTGAGCTATTAAACTTTTATAAATGACAAACTAATCATTTTAAATGACAATCTGAGCTATTAAACTTTTATAAAGCGCTTTTGTTAGGTTTTTATCAGTGATTTAGAGTATTGAAGACATGTATCAAGTAAGTAGAAGATGTTATTGATAATGAGACCTACAAGGGATATCTGTTTCATCAACTTTTACATGATTCAAGATTTTCTATATGTAGTTAGTAATAATCATGTTTTTCTATTGTAGGTTGAGCTTCAAACAGTGGATGGACTGGTAAAGGATAGAACACAATGTGCCCCTACCGATTATGTTCCACAGAATGTGAATCAAGTAATTGTACCCCGAAGTCTTCTGTGGCAGGATCCTTCGGGGTACAGTTATTTGATTCATATTCTGTGACACAATACAACTTGGATAGAAATGAGGCGATGCAGGTTAAGTCCAACAAAACCTTCAAATTTCTAGTCCAACAACCCCTTCTCATTATTGCAACATTTATTGATTGAGTAAACATACACCCCTAGCTTACACCAACACCGTAATTTTCTACATACAAGGTATACAATTCATTTTTTATTAATTTATTCTATCTTAATTTCTGTGCACAAGTATCTATCTGTGTTAAAATATACGGTGTAATATACAAGTGTAGGAAAATAAGTGTAGATATAGCATAGCTCAAAGATGAAGGAAAACGCTGAAGGGTAAGTAGTAGTAACTAGTTGTCATGTATTATTTGTCATAGAAATTAATATTCAACTTTTATTTGTGTCTAATTTTTCCTGTCAATTGGTTGTGAACTTTACATTAATTGTTGTTGCAGAGAAACTTCTTATATTGCTAAGAGATAGTAGAAAGCTCACAAGGATACTGGGCTCTTTTGATCAATTTGGTAACAACTTCTCAAATTCTGTAATTGTTTGACATGCTGTTGGTTGAGTTTCTAATAGTGTTCCTATCAATAACATGTAGCTAATGTTGTTCTTGAGGGTGTCTGTGACAGGATTATTGTTAGTGATCTATATTGCTTTATCCCTCTGGGCTATATGACGTGGCTGTGTTAAATTTAAGGTAAACTTTATGTACAAAATTTGTTGAACTAATTTACAATAAATGATATTCCATTCCATGTATTCAAGTTAGATATATAAAGTCCTAAATATTAATAAATTAATTTGTATTTATTGATATATTTAATTTGATTATTCTTTTTACACGATATATATATATATATATATATATATATATATATATATATATATATATATATATATATATATATATATATATATATATATATATATATATATATACTCGTTCTACTCTTTACCTTCTTATTTTAGAGCCTTTATATAATAATAATCTTATTTTGATTATATTATTTTTATTTTGCAGATTGTGAAGATTTTCAGTCATTTGAAGATGTTCAGACTTTGCAGGACTAGGACCGATTTAGTTGATTTAGTTGTTTAGGGATGATTTTCTTATTGTTATAATGTCATGTGAATTGGTTTAGTTGTTTTCATGTTAGAAATATGTGAATCGGTGTATATATATTTTGGATTAATTACAATGGTATAATTATAATGCATGTTTAGTATATAATCGAAATCGCTTCTTTGTTGAAATAATGAGATTACTGAAATAATGGGATTACGATTGTAAATTATAGGTTTATGGGATAACAATGGTAAATTACAGGTTCATGAAAGAATGCTGCCATAAATGCAGGTTTAGAAATTATAAAAATAATAGGTTTATAAAAAAAAACATAAAAAATAAAATAAAAAACGCAACCTACGAAAGCGCTTTTGGAAAAGCGCTCTTATAGGGGGGGCTATCAGAGCGTTTTTTCCAGAAAAAGCGCTCTAATAGGGGGGATACCAGAGCGCTTTTTCCAGAAAAGCGCTCTTATAGGGGGGTCTACCAGAGCGCTTTTAGAAGCGCTTTTGTTACCTACGCCAGCGCTGGCTTTCACAGCGCTTTAAAGCGCTTTTAAAGCCCAAAATAAGCGCTTTCGTAGGCCTTCCGTGTTGTAGTGCTTGTTCCTATTCACAATTTGGTAAAAAATTATTGTTAGAGAATTTTTGAAGAAATACTGAGCTCCATATAACACATGTAACCATTCAATTATCAAGTACTAGTATGTTAACTTTTGTGGTTAACCTCCCTAATCAAGTTGATCATTTGCGATGTTTATCCCTTGTTTTAATATATGTTGACCAACTCCATCCATAATTTCATACTATTATTTATGAGCCCACAAGTCTCTTTCTGTAATAGATAATCCAACATTGGTTGAGTGTCAAACACTTCATAGTAGTAATATATCTATGGAAAATGAGTTAAAAGACAAATGTTTATGCTTATTTGTCTGTCCATTAATGTTATTTCCAACTCGTACAAAACACTTCTGAAGTCTCTATTGGCAACTTATTTACTCTTGTCACTTAACCCCTATGTGCAATCAAACGTGTCGTTTTTAATCTTATACAATCAATAACTAAAATATAAATCAAACATGTCTTCATGCAAAAGTACAAGTTGTCTGAAAGCTCAAAAGATTTTTTTAATTAGAAACTCATTAAGAAAAAATTTGATACTGTGGTGATGACACAAGCTCAATTGAATTATGAACAACAATGTGTACTTCCATTTCACATTCTTATATAATTAATTATAAAGAATTACGTGTGCCACATGCAACTTCTTCCTCATCATTTTACGGGGGCACTAAACTATTTTCTAAAATCAAATTTATGTGGAGCTATGATGTCAGTCTGAATAGGCTAATTATTTTTTTTACAACTATTAAAAACTTTAAAGTGAAAATGTTTTACTTTAATGTGAATTATTAAGAGAATTATACAAGAAATGAGGAAATTCAAAATGAAATTCAAAATGAAATTCAAGAAAATATTAAAGAGAAACAGTTTCAAAACAGTGAGGAGGAAGAGTCCCAAAATATTGAAGGGGGGTAGTCCCAAAACAATGGAGAGAAACAACTCCATATACAAAGAAATGGTAGAATGTTGAGTAATAGAGTGCGCATTGTAATTTATCTGTTGCAAATACATATAAAAAAAAATAGTTGATAGAAAAATTATTTAGAGGGGTCACAAATTTAGTAGCTTCATCATTTTCAATTTTTAAGAGAATTATTACAAAGGATTTGGAAAAAAAAGATGCATGATGATGAGTCTCAAAGGAAGATATAAAAAAAATCGTCGAGAAAGAGAGTTTAAATTACTAAAAGAATTCAAATACAAGAGAGGAGAGTAACCATACAAGTCTACTCTATATGTTCTAACATACTCTCACTTGCTATCGATAAATATAGGAGTATCATATGATTACAAGGACAAAACACTATCCACAAAATAATTAGACAGGGTGAGTAAATGCATTGAAATATATTCCTAGATTTCAATGATTGTGTTTCTTTCAAAAATCTGGTTGTATTTATAGTTTCCATGATTAAAATAGTTACTGTCTATAAATTCAACATTGAAACTGATTTGATAGAAGGATCGGCTTTGTGTAAACAAGGGAATTTAACTTCGAATTGATACTATTGTATATTGATTTCATCTCTGGTAGTTCTCATAGTAGGAAGGTTGTTCCGAACTGGGTAAACAATGTTAGAGATAGGTGTGATAATCCTGGATATCTTCAAGAATCGTGTTCGTTCACTTTTCGAACAAAGTATTTCGACCCTATACTTGTCTGGGTTCACGAAATCTTTGCGGGGATAATTCTTGAAGAATCAATATGTTTCTGACAATGGAGAACAGATCAGAATGTAGAGGAAGTATATGATTTTTCGTGTTACAAATCGAGACCAAAAGACTCCTTATATAGAAAGTGGTGATACGCACCCCGCCAGGGGCTCCGCCCCTTGGAACCCCGTTTCTATTATTCGTATTCAATTGTACGTTTGGCTCCACGAGCGTGCACTCCGCACTACCCTAACTCGTTTCAAGCTTAACGCATAATTGCATCGCCCTTCAGTAAATCACATTACTACCAAAATTACATTGATGATACTAAAATCACCAACAAACAATTTCTTGTGTTGTTTATCTTTCTGCACTAAGTTTTTATTATTGCTGCTATCTTGTTCTTTAAATTTCATTAACAAATATTTGTGTCGTGACATCTCATATCTGATACTAGAACTTCACTAGATTTATAATTGGGGGCTGACGTACCCTACGCGAGGATGATAAGGGGAACATCCTAAAAAAATCTAGTGTTGATTTTCTCTCTCTATCGCTTTATATTGTTTGTAGTGATTTGTGTGATATCAAACGTGATACCTATTTTTCTTAAAATGTAGTGCTTAATTAGATTTTGTATAAATAATTGCAATCATTTTGACTGTAATTGTTTAAACACTACACAACAATTTGGCAAAATTGAGCTTCAGGTGTTTTGTACACCAAGTGTTTGATAATTTGATCACACACAAATTAGCTTGTTTCTAGTTTTGCTTTATTCTCCTTAACAAGTCATTGGGAGTGTTCATTAACAAGTGACATTATTTTTAAACGATCAACTATAAAGTGTACTGATTCTTAGCTCATCTAAATTGTTCCATTTGGTTTCGCATATCCGATCTTACCAATAACGGATCGTTTAGACGATTGTGATCCGGGAAGCCTTCGTGGTTTTTGTAAAACAATTTTTTTAAAAATACTCACTAATAAAACTCAAGTGGTCTATTCAACCCCCCTTCTAGATCAGTGTTATCGTCTAACAAAAATAGTTTTGTCTTTAAAGGTAAGTATTTTCTTGTGAATGATGTGAAAAAGAAGAGCATATTTCTTACAAGGAAATGGTATCTCAATAGATCTGTCATTAACTCATGTGTTTTCTCTGATTGAATTGAAAATTGTATTCTTAGTATGAGTCAATAGTAGTGGGGGAAACAATGTGTTCCATAATGTAGTGTGTCTTGAGGGAACATAGTGCTTTCCTCTATTTCTTGGAAATGCAACAGGTTTTTGAGAACATACAATGTCCATACTAACACGCTTAAAAGACATTTTCATCCTTTTTGTTGTACGGGAGACGCTTGAGGGAAGAAGTGTTGAAATCCTAACGAGAGAAACTTAGAGATGCAGAAAGAAGAATTATCATGATTGAAAGATAAAAATTGAAAGACCTTTAGAGGTATTTAAGAAGAATGAGAAACACTTGAAGGTTAAGGAAACACAAGAAATGAGTTGTTTGAATTGGGTTTCAAGAATGAAAACTTTTTGCTAACCAAGATATACAAACAAAGAACTTAGAATAAAAATAATTAACAATATTTTATCCTGGTTCGCTGTTAACGAAGCTACCTCTAGTCCACTTGTCAAGGTGATTTCGCCTTCTCACAAGGACTTAATCCACTATAACCAAACTTGATTATAACCACAAAGACCTACTGTCAATTTCTTCTTGAGAAATCTGACTATATCCTAGTCTCTCAAGGAAGAGAATTAACTCAAAATTTGAGATACAAATGTGTGTTTATGATCCGCTGTTGCACACTGGTCAAAAACGAGATTGTAGATAAAACATAGTAAAAAGGATGCGACATTCGATGTATCATATCTCATTGACTCTTGGACTATTATTAACTTACTAAAATGATTATGGGGGGTTTGTTTCGATTAAGAAAATAATGTAAACAAGTGATTATCAAATAAGCTAAAATGAATCAATCCATTGTTTGTTCTCTAACTTATCATCGATTAATATATTATCAAAGCCCTAAGTGGATTTCATTCCCTTTCGATTACAACAACAATAACAAGCATGATTGAAACTAACATATAATATGTGATCCAAAATTCCAAATTAAGCAAACGGATTTCGCAAACGGTTGCGATTAACAGAAACACATATTAATCAAAATAAATAAATCCTATTTTATAAACATGCAGTTGAATTAAACAAACAATGGTAACTAAAGTAAGCAATCAAAATTATAGATATAATTGAAATTACTTGAAAATTATATAAAAAAACCTTAAAGGCAATAGAGATACAGTTACAGCAGATCGATCCTTGGTAATTAGTTTTCCATGAATCGTACAAAGTGTATTTTTTTGTGAAAAATCTTAATAATTTTGTGAATATCATGTCCATGAAAAGTAGTCGTGGCTACTAACTTTTGGAAAAACAAAGAATTCGGGTTCTTACCCAACCTGGTCGGAAAACATAAAAAAATGGCTCAAAACTAAATATTTCTCAAGTTTGGAGCTTCAACGAATTATTTGAGACTTCTGCACTCCGAGTCAGATTGTGACTTCAACATAAAACTTATAGCTCTTTCTCTTAGCTTTCCAATGCATATCAGAACGCGCAAAAGAGAATCTCGTAGCTCAAGTTATAGTATGCCCAGTGAAAATGTATCAAATAACTATTAATGCCGAAAATAAAATACAAAAATAAATTAAGGGCAAAAATAAACTTAAATCTAAAAACACAATAAAATAGTAAAATTAATAAAAAAAACTAGAGAAATGCATAAGTACATAGTAGAAGATCGTGTATCGAAATGCACTTATCAGTGTACAAAGTTGTTTATATAAAGTTGATTACACAAATTGAAATACAACGAATAACACATAAGTGTTTGAGAGCAAGTGTATGAATAAAAGTTCCTTGCTTGATTCTTGTTCAGAAGATTGTTGTGCATAGTTCTTATTTTCCATTCTTCCAAGTCTTCTTTATATAGCAAAAGAAAGATTCGTTTAAGGGTGAAGATGGAATTCCACAATTTCTTAGTTGTATCATTGCATAACGGTCAGTAGAAAATGGGAGGAAAATGGTATAATAGTATTGTCCTTTCTCCATAAAATCAGTGTAGTGGAAGGAATATTTGATCTTATACCATGTACTATGTACTCATGTAAAATCTTTTTGATCTTATCTTTTAAACTTTAGAGGCTTCAGAATGCGTGTTGATGAAGCATGTTTAGAAGGATCAAAAGTTGTAAGATAGTGTTCAGAACCTTGTCTTCAGAGTCTTTATAACTTGGTTTTCAAAATCTTCATAACTTGTGTTGTGCACAATGTCAGAGCTTGAAAATCTTCAGAAGCTTTTTTATTAGAGTTAGAGTCAGAAGCCATTTGATGGGCATTCTTTCAAAAGCGTTGTCAAAGAGAATTTTGTAGCTTGAATTTTCTTTGTAATGCGCACTTTGTTATCTTTTCAGAGTAAGAGTGTGTTGAGTTCAAAAACTGACGACGTCACATGTCACTTCTTTAGAGTCGGAACCTGTTAACATTCAACTACACACTAGACAAAAATATTAGGGTACAAAATTTTTCTTTCATAAACAATATATTGTTATCATCAAAACTAAAGGCCAAATGAAGAACCAAATTTTGTTCTTACAATCTCCCCCTTATTAATGATGACAAAACCATGTATTTTGATAAACAATTTTTACTTGGTTTAATCACATAAAACATGCCAGAGTGAACTAGAAATATCCCCCTGAGTTTTATACTATCAAAAATTATCTCAGCTTGTTCAAAGGACCCCCCCTGAGTTCAAGACTCATAAAATAATTTTAATACATAAAACATTTTAATCTGCATGAAAGGAATACTTTCCTGATTAAAACACTTGTCAGAATTTGATTGGAATTGCCCTGTTCGTCATCTCAGGGCATGGATACACTATCTTAGAGCCTGATTAGACATGCTTGGTTCTTTATCTCAGAGTCTGGCTTGCTATCAGAACACATGAGGTATCAGAGTCAGTTGATAACAGAGTCTAGTTGGACTTCCTTTTATCAAAGGTCTAGTTAATGACTCCTGAACTCAGAACATGATATATCTTCATAATTTATTTCTGATTTCTGTTAAATGATCATTTGAATTTCCTAATTAGAAATGTTCAGTGGATTTTTTCAGAGTTCGTGATCAGTCAAACATTGTTAGAACAAAGGCATAATATATCAAAACATATGTATGGGATAAGCATTAGAAAATAGGTATATTAAAATCATCTATACTTCTCCCCCTTTGTCATCAATCAAAAAACTCCTAAATAAATAAACTAAAATAAACTTTCATTAATGAAAAGGATAAAGACACAAAATGTTAAAAATTGAAAGCATAAACTAAAAAGGTAAAAAAATGGTTTATGGTGGGGATGGCAGTCTTGACAACAAAGTAGACATCATAAACTCCAGCTTATATTTGGTTTCAGATTGAGCCTGAACAACTCATCTTGCTTGTCCAGACGCGTTCTAACAACTTCAATTTACTTCTTGATCTCTTCCAAGGTCTTCAATATAACTGAGGCATTTCTTCAGAACCAGGAGCAGATGACTTATCTATCCCAAAAGGAGTCACGATATCAGCAGTGGGTTCTGAAGCTGAAACATTAAAAGTTGGAGACAAAATCTTTTGATCAGAAGGTTCTTCAACCTGAGTCTCTTAGTTAAAGACAACCAAGGGTTACTCAACTTTTGTTGAAGGAAGGAACTTTGGTTTCACATACCCCATAAACTTTGTAAAGCCAGAAAGTATTTCACGAAATTTCATGTAGGGTGATTTGAAACAAGTATCCTTCATCTCAAGAGAATGATATATGACCCATATTCTGAAGTCAGTCCATAGTGCATCACTCTCAGTAGGATTTACACAGTATGTGCAAACTTGTGTCAAAGAGCGTAAATGGGCATTTGCTTCATTTTCAAAATTTAATAATAATTCATTGAGAGTTGATTTGGGTGGTGGAAGAATATTGGCCTTAGGAAAGGATGGGTAAGAAGAAATGGTTTGGATATCATAAGCAGTTATTTGAATCTCATCTTAAGGGATGAGAGTTCAGGTTGTAGTGGTGAAGGTGAGTCTTCTGTTTATGGTTGAAGAATTTGGGACAAAAGTGGTTCAGGAATCTGTGGTGGAGTTTGTTTAATTATAGTGGTTGTGGAGGGTTGTGAATTTTGTGGTATGGTTTCTGATGGTTGAGATGGAGCATGGAAGCTACTATGTTTAAATTTGGTGGGAAGGGTCTGTCCATAATACAATTATAGATGGTTTTGCAGGAAACCACCAGAAATTACGAATCTACTGTTGTGGTGTCTTTTCCTTCTCTTGGGTGACCATCAGTTTGACATATATCCAGGATCAGGTTATTGTACCATTGAAAGCTTGCAGGTAGGATCCTTCATAGGGTTATAACTTTTCCTTTTTCAACCCTAACTTTTCAAAGAGGCTTGAGTACATGATATCGCAAAAACTTCCGCCATCAATGAGCACTCGAGATACATCAAAATTGGCGATGGTAATTTTTATCACCAGAGGACGTATCTTGTTTAGGACTCCTCCTACCTTTCACTGTCATGAAATCCTAGGATATGAATTTTTAGTTCCTTGATCTAAGTTTCCTCCTCTTTTTTGTTTAAGGTCATAAACTTAGCAATTTTTCTCTTCATCATCCATTTAGAGGGGCTCTTTGATCTTGGAAGACCATCACTAATGAATGTGATGTATTTGTGTTTCCATTTTTGGTCTTCCTCTTCTACAATGTTGTTGTATCCCACCCCCCCTCTTTGGCTTTAGTGACAACTTCAATAGCTTTCTTGGAAAGGTTTCTCTATAAGGGGAATGCTTATTCTTGGGAGAATATTCTCAGAACCTACACCCTCTCTTATTATCTCGGCCTCCCTTTCGATCATCATCTCAGGTGTACTTAGGAATTTTCCTCTTTTTAATGAACTTTTTTTTTTTCATCTTTAAGATAGATGCAATAAGTTTTGTCGTGGTTGTGACTCTTGTAGAAATGAATATATTAAGAATTGCCTTTCTTAGATGATTCTTTGACTGGGTAGAGATTTCTGATCCCAACTTCCTTGAGCTCAGTGTTCCCAGATTCTTTCATATTTTTTCCTTAAAGTTTTTAATGGAGTGTATGCGATGAACCTAGATTGGGGCTTGTGATCCCCTTCTTCTCTACGATGAACCTAGATTGGGGCTTGTGATCCCCTTCTTCTCTACGATGGACACTATCTATTTTTGGTGCCCGATTATATCCGACATTCCCTGCTCCTCGACCTTTCTTTCCTTTTTCGGGCATGATCTCTTCTTCATTATTTATATAGGATTGTTCCATATTCAGTAAATCACTTAGACTACAAGCTCCCCCAAGCCCTAGTTTTCTCGGAACATGCATCTTAGCCTCAATCCCTTCTTAAACATCCAATACTTAAGCCAATCATCTATGTCTTCACTGCTACTGCCAATTTTGTGAAACAGTCAATTTTCTTGCACATGGTTTCCTTCTTTCGATGGGTAACCCCATTGAGTACGACCATGATCGTAGGTTACCATTTTTTAGCAGTAAACTAGGCGGTGAAATCGTCACAATGGTCCTTTCACGGATCTACATTCTCGTCCAATTGGGTCTTAAACCACGTCATTGTGACTCTAGTCAGGGTTAGTGCGGAGAGTTTTCACTTTACTACCCACTGGGCGTGGTAATAATTCGGTCGGTTATCTACATGCTCAACATGTTTGTCTGGATCTCTGATTCCATCATAGCTCAGTAGCTTTGGAGGTTTCTCTAATGACATCGGAATCCTGATATCGAGGATGTGGGCAAACATCGGGTTGCTTTTCCACTCTAGAATTGGAAGGTCTTTATTGAATCTTTCCTTTCTTCAGAGATATCGTGCTTGAGAATGATGAGGACGACGAATCTCTGGGGGTATATGGCTACAACTCCTTCCTCCAGGATTAGACAGAGGAGTTATATGTCTTCAATGTTGGTTGCAGGGTGGCAACTTCGGGGCCTATCCTCGATGGTAAACGTGTCAGAGCGTTGAATTGTCTGATGAATGAAGGATCACTTGCTCCATACGTTTTAGGCTATGTTTGGATTGATGGACTAGAACAGAGCGGGGCAGAATGGAACGTGATGGAATGGAGTAGAGCGGGACAGAATGGATTAAGATTACATTCTGTTGCTTGTGTATATTTTATAATTTGACGGAGCAGAATAAAACAATTTAGTTCATTTCATTGCATACATCTCAAATTAGATGCAATGAAAATTGAAGAATTTGATGAAATAGAATGGAATAGATTTCATCATATTCCATTCCGTTTCGTCCATTATTTATAAATCCAAACAACAAAATCTAATTAAATACTACTCCACTCAATTCCATTTCATCAATTCAAACATATCCTTACCGTTTGATGGTCTTCTTGAGCTTTTCGCTCTGAACAAAAGACATTACTCTCAAAAAGAAAATCATTACGTGAAAGATAGAAGCATAAAATATAGGAGATATGATTCTAATTTGTAAAATGAAACGATGAATGTCGTTTTCAATTGTAAATAAAATTAATGGCATCTGTGTAGTTAGCCACCTAGCTACCATAGACAAAACCAGCATGATACGAAACTAATACAATTTTCTTTTAATATTCACGGAGTCAAAAGCTTAGAAAATCAGAGCCATCGAATGACATGCTTTTCTGAAGATCCAACGATGAATATCTACTCAGTAGTAGTTGCAGCATCGTGTCAAGTTAGTGGAATCTAATCCCATTCCTTGTCATACTCACGAATCTTAATGCCGTTTCTTTACTAATGCTAACCAACCACCACACAATTTTTCTTACTTATTCCACCTAAATGTCAATCAAATAATTAAATATAACATCAATATTGTGAACAAATGGTCATGAATTCGAACTCAGGCAATTGGCCCTCTCTGGTTACATAGGATTAGTCTATGCAGTTACGTGCAGAGAATATACTGTTTCTAAAAAAACATCTGAAGAGGTAGTTATATAGAATCTGAGAATCTCAGTACCTTCAACCACAGCTTGTCCATACCATATACTGTCCCACAAACATACCCTTCTCAAATAATATGAATCAAATTATTCCTTCATCACAAAACAAAACTACTTTTTCCTACCTCTTACACCAACTCTGCCCTTAGGAAAGCATTCAAAATCCTAATATCTAGGACTTTCTGTTTCATCTCTGTGTCTCTTTTTTCACCATCCTCCCATGCTACTGCCATGTCAACGTTTCATTTGATATATGGCATATGGTTAGTCCTGTCTATGAGATTTAGTATACTTGATGTTTCCACTTCATGTTATCCGTATCAGTTTTTTCGACAAAGCAATCGAAAATTCGAGCAGAAAACTGATAGGTTTTGGAAGTTTAGTGAAATAGATGATAGATGGATTGAAGTCAAACTACCATGTGATTTGGTTCCATGTGTTGATAAAAGTGAAGAGAGATTGGAGCAAGAACATGAGTTGGAAGTGATTCTGCCTTTGAGAAAGAGAATTTCTTTGACAAAAATGTCTGATAGTTCTGTGTGGATCATTGGTGAAAGTGGATTCATCTATGAGAGGTTTTGGAATGGACTTGAATGGGTGATTGCTCCTCATGATTTACCTATTTCACATGGACGTGCAGTTGCAGTTTTTATCATTTCTCAGAAGTTTCTTGCTCTATCTGAATCAGGAAATTTGTATCAGGTTACAGTTATCCTATACATAAGCACTTATATGATAAGCGCTTCTGATCTTGATTATTGACTAACTATTATGTTTTTTGTTTGGCAGATGCATGTGCAGCTTGGTGAAACCTCACAACCAGTTTGGATTGAGTTCACGCATACACTCGATCAAATCTCGGATACTGATTCGATATTTATAAAATCCGGTGTGGTGTCAGATGATAGGAAGTGAGTACCCCCAGTTAAATTTTAGTTTGAGCTTCAATGGATGTTTCGGTAAATTCAACTACTTAGATCATTACTTACCGAATCAATTCTGGTTCCACTACGGAACAAGATATAATTGTATTCCATCATTGCTAAAACCTGTTGTTGATCTCTCTTAATGCCTTGTATGTGTTTGTTGATTTGTCAACAGAAGATGTTATTTCTGTACAAAGAAAGGAACGTTGGTAGAGCTCGCAGAGGTTGAGCCTCCAAGGTAAAAATTCAAGTTTTGAAATAAACATTCATATTGAAGTTCGATAATACTAAGCAAATATTACTAATCCAGGCCTTATTTTGCCATACATATAGAACAGGTGGATAAATCATGGCCAACCAGGTGGAGCAAATGTTGCAGCAATAGCTGATATTGCTTCTTCACGAGAAGTAGTATACACGATAAGGTATGTGTCTGGTTGTGCGTAAAATGTTTGCGTTGCTTGAAGTATTTTGACTTGCAAGTTGAAGATATAGAGAACGAAATTGAAATTTATTGCTCAAATTTTAATGTTATAAACTGCCATGTGGTGATGTAGTTCTGCTGGAGATCTTTATGAATATAACAGTAAATCAAAACCTTCATGGAAGAAGCACATATGGAAAGAAAAAAAGGCACAAGTTTCATCTTTGATACCATCTAAGGGGTGCACTTTACATGGATTAATTGGTGATCATTCTGAATCACTGTTTCTTTTAACCAAGGTACTATAAGCATAAGTATCAAAATTGTAAATGTAAAGTAAAACCATGATATCAAATAGGAAATGTTTCAAGATTAAATTAACTTTGTAAATTACTTGTGTATCTTGAGCATATGTAACTTACTATGAAGCATTGACACGTCAACACTGGTAATAATTTGAGAAAATAGAAAAATTAAGTGCTTCCACTTGTATCAGTGTCCTACACGTACCAGCACGTGTCCGGTACTACATAGTTATCTTGACATTATGTAGAATTCAATTTTAATGGAGATATTTAAGAATTTATTGCTATGACACCATTTTTTCTAAAATATTTGATTATTATATAGGAAGGCACTTTAGTGGAGAGAAGATTACATCAAAGGAAGTGGAAATGGATAGTCCATGGAAATCCACCACATCAAAATTTGACATCTATTACACCATCTTTGAGAGATGATTCTAGTGAAACTTCCATTTCTTTATTCTTCACTACTTCTGTTGGATCTGTTTTTGAGTATCAAATTCCAAAACAATTAGGTCAGTTATCTAATTATGCATAACCTATTTAACTTTATCCATGACAGATACCAACAATTATGTTATTAACTTATTGGAGAACAGAAGACACAATGTCTATAGCACTGTACCTAAGTTTTATTCTTCAAATTATTCATTACATTCTAGATATTGAATTCTTACATGAACACAGGCACTTCTCCAAATAATCAATTTCCCGGAGGAGAATGGATAAGTCATCAGCACCCCTTATATGCAAAAGTGGCAAGAGGTAAATCAGGCTTACCATTACAGGTTGGAAGGATCCTCTTTATACTAGATGATGGTAGAGTTGCAGAATTACATCTAGCAGGACTAGGTGGTGAGAGTGCAGGACCATCAATGCCACAAAACTTTAGAAGAAAAACATCATCAACCAAATATGTTTGGTCCATATTAGATGCACCAGAGAGTGAAGGATGGAATGCAGAATATTGCACAGAAGAGCGCGGACCACGGAATTGTATGACAGGTATAAAAGATGAGTCAAAAGATTCAGGAATCACAAGTTCAGTAACAGGTAGAAGAAAACAGAGCCAAGAAAATCACTATTATTTATCTCTAGGAATAGGAAATGAACTGATTAGTTCTTTAGAAGAAAACAAATACAACCTTCCTGATGATTGGATTAGTAGTAATTTTCGCCTGCGGTTGATGTATGAAGGCAAGTCATTTTTCTTGGTGACAAGTGATGGTTTGATTTTTGAACATGTTTGTATTGAGAGTGTTTGGATATGGCTGAAACATGATAGCTCTACCGAAATGAATGGTATAGTAGGGAACTATAATGGAAGTTTATTCATGGTTGATACTTTTGGGAGTGTGCTTCTTAGAGAATGGAGTGGAAATGAAATAGCATGGAAGAATTGCACTGATATGAGAAGAGGTAAAAATATTGTTGTTGGAGGTCAACCATGGGATAGATTACCAGGTATAGCAAGGAGGGTTACTACTGAGGATTCACTCTTCTTTGTGAGCAAAAATGGACGACTAATGCAGTTCACGGTAGGTAAACAGATGCATGATGAGAAATACTTGCAATGCAAGTTATCTACTTTTAAATTTCTTAGAATACTAGATATCGAATGCAGATATACATGCTACATATGCCAAAAACGAAAATTTAAATGTTTACATGTTCTACATAGGTTTACATGAGGAAATTCAAATGGAAGGATTGCAAAAATCCTCCAAATGTCAAAGTTGCAAACATAGTTGATCAGGAATTGTTCAGGGATAACATAATCTTCGTCACAGGAAGAAACGGACGCTTATACCAATACAACAAAGTAAATGATTTATGGCATGAACATTACCAATCTCAGCATTTGATTCTATCAAATTTTCCTGGAACAGTTATAAGACCAATGTCAAAATCACTCACAGGCTCCATCTTCATGCTTTCAAGAGATGGTGGCCTAGTTGAGTACAACTGGAATACATGGCACGAATGGAACTGGATAGAACATGGAACACCTTATAAAGGTGTAACACTTGTTGGCTCACCTGGTCCTAGCTTTGAAGGGAATCAGTTACTTTTGATTGGTTCAGATGGAAGAGTGTACCTTAGATATATGGAGAAAAATGCATGGAAGTGGAAGGATTGCGGTTTCCCTACTTTAGGAGATAAAACTATTGAAGCAGAAGATAGAGAAGGAGAATTCAATGATGAAGATACTAAAAAAGAGCAGGAGAATCTTGGTGAATTATCAATCTTGAATTGTGATCCTAAGGTAAGTGTTAGTTTGACTAAAATGCAAAAACATAAATTTTATTAGGATTAATAATACATTTAATCTTAAAATTAATGAGATGAAATTGATTTTGAATCTTATATAATACAGGTGAGATCTACAAGACCAATTCCATTTTCAGCTGATTCTGCCATATTTGAACTTAGAGATGGCAGAGTAAGAACCTTAGTTCATTGTGATTTTCAACATAATTAATGTTACATTGAACTTTGAAAACGACGAATAAAAATTGATTTCTTCAACAAAGGTGACGATTAAAAATTAAGATAGTATAATGTGATAAGAAATCATTATCTGGAAGAAAGATTAGTAATGCTAAATCAAAATTTGCTATAGCTAACATAATTACTTGTGGCAGTTGGCAGAGATACAAATTGGAGAGGGGAAAGAATGGGTTTGGTCAAGGATCATTGGTACTCCAAATAGTTTATGCATACAAAATTATTGGATTACAGTGGCATCATCACCATCATGAAAGTGTGTAAAATCTCTTATAAAAAAATGATGAGCCAGAAAAACTTGATGACTTGATGTACAGTATAGACAGTGTAGATTATTCTAACAAAGAAGAAAGAAAAGTACTAGTTATAGCTACAACAGGATGGAGCTGTGCCATCTCTTCACTTGTAAAAGATATGTAAAAATGTAAAAACAAGCTGAGGATATAGCAACAATATATGAATAAGAATATGTCCTCTTCATAATCATGATATAGGTGTTGTGTTTTATGAGATTAATAATTGTAACTTATAGTGTAAATAAGGTTTACATAGATGTGGGACCTTTTTCTTTTGTTATTAGTCCCCTAGTTCTGAGGGTTGGGGTTTGATTAATCTGATTGGTATTTGTTCTATTTATGATTTAAATTTGCATTCTCCTGAACGATTTGTCTTTATAGTATTCGAGAAAATTGAAACTCTTTACAAGAGCAAAGAATTAACTCTTAATCGACTATCCATCTTACTATACGACTATCATTAACTTTGCTATGATGTTGTAGAATATAAGAATCATTGTCAGTTTTGGTTTGATGTTGTAGAATATAAGAATCATTGTCAGTTTTGGTTTGATGTTGTAGGAGTCATTGTCAGTTTTGGTTGTTGCATACTTGATAGATAACTCAATTCAATCTCATGTTAGAGCAACTTGAATAGGATGTTGTTCAATAGGAAAACATGTTATAATACACTCTGATTATGATACTTTTGACGCATTTTTGTCTTCTCTTTAGTTTGAATTATAATTTTGATAATAACATCAATCTACATGAAAAAAAAACACAACAATCATGACTAAATTATAAGCTACTAGATTTAAGAATTAATTAGGAAATTTTTTATAACCTAATCCTTCGTAGTGATACCTTAAGGCTATGTTTGGATATTATAAAATCAACGAAGCGGAATGGAGCGGAGCAGAGTGAAATGAAGCGGATTGGAGCGGAGCAGAACGAAGATACCATTCCATTGTTTGGAAATTTTAGGACGGAATAAGGTAAGTTGTTCATTCCGCCCAAATCAGAGGGTAAGAAAAATGATGGTAAGTGATGGAATGGAATCCATACCACTCTATTCCGCTCTGTTCCATCTAGGGATGGCAACGGGTCGGGTTGGTGCGGGTTTCACACTACCCAAACCCGCACCGAAATCGGCACCCGAACCCAAACCCAAACCCAAACCCAAAGGGTGTTCGGGTGGCAAAATGACACTCACGCCCACACCCGTTGGGTTCGGGTTTTTTCACCCAAACCCAAACCCGTAACAAAATACATAAAATATATTTTTCATATATATATATATAGGGAGCATTTTTAAATGAGAGATGAGAGGAAGAAATATCAACCATTGGATTCATCAAGAGAGAGAATGTTAATACATTAATGAGGCTATTAATTTCTCTCTCTTGATGAATTCAATAGTTGATATTTCTTTCTCTCATCTCTCATTTAAAAATGCTCTCACTTGATATGCTCCCTATATATATATATATATATATATATATATATATATATATATATATATATATATATATATATATATATATATATATATATATATATATATATATAAGCGGGTGTGAGTTTCATGTGCGGGTTTCACACTACCCAAACCCGTACCCGAAATATCGGGTGACACCCGAACCCAAACTCAGTCAACTCGAGTTTTCACCCGTTGACTTGGGTTCGGGTGTGGGTGGACCCCGCGTGTTTGGGTCTATTTGTCATCCCTAGTTTGATCTGTTTTTAAATTATCCAAACAATGGAATATCATTTTTTTCATCTAATTCCGCTCCACTCCATCCGGTTCCAACAATCCAAACAAAGCCTAAAAGAAGATATCAAGATTTTGAAGTGAATTTTGAACAGAGTTTCCTAGAAGTGAATTTTGAACATCACAGAAGCCTGACACGGGTGTCCGTGTCAGGAGAGGATCAGAAAAGGAGTTTTTAAGGCTTGGCAGAAGGCTGACACGGGTGCCCGTGTCAGCTGACACGACCCGTGTCAGCAAGTCTCGGACTCAAAAGTGAATTACCATATCCAAGGGGCCAACACGGCCAATTGTGTTGCCTGACACGGCCCGTGTTAGCCAGTGCGATGTTTTGTGTTGATTTTTCTTTAAGAGTTGTTTTGTGGTCCCGAAGGGTATTTTTGGTATTTATTGCAACTGTAAGTGATCTGAGGCTATTAGGCTTCTTTTGGAGAAAGATAAAGACACTTTTTGATCGTACGGAAGAATTGCAGAAGAAAGAATAGATCTCTCAAGGGTTTCGGAGAATGGAGATTTTCAAGAGCAATCGCGATTAAAGATCGAAGCAATCCAAATTTCTTGTAATGTCTAATCTTCTATTTGTATTTTCTTTGAATATTATGAGCGGCTAAACCCCCCAATGCTAGGGGGTGTCCCTGAAATACTATTGTATTGAACCTAATTTCCTTTACGTTATGAAATCATTATGTGTGTGAACCTATTTGATTGTGCAAAATGTTTAATGCTTTATCTATCAGACCAATAGATTTTGATTTACGATTAAGGTTTAGGTCGAACAAACCTCCTTATCGATGTTTGCACAACAATATTATGGTTGTTATTGCTTAGGAATAAGGATTCACCGTATTAACCATAATATTCTTGATAAATTATATATTGCTAGATAACATCTTGAATGACTAAGGAATTAGGATACAAGATGAGTATCAAAGGTTTTCCGCTAAGGAATTAGGGAAAATTACTCTTGAGATTCGGTAATGGTTCATGCACACTGATATTTCGTAAATAAAGATTAAAGGTTGGTGCAAGGCAATTCATACACCTTGCCTAGCATGGTCTCTCATATCGTTCAACAAGTCAATTTTACGCTTTGTTTTTAATTTGTTGTCGTTAATCATTATTTCACAACAATCACCAAAACTCTTCATGTTCTTTTGTTCAATCAAGTAATTATAATAACTCATATTTCCTACGCCGCCCTCGAGATCGATACTTGGTATTAACCCCTATTATTACTACATCGGTGAAAATAGCACACTTGATATTTTTCCGAACAGAGACTCTTGGTTGGAGGGAGTGGATGAGATTAGGTTTGAGGTGGCTAGATTTTTCACTCGGTAATTTTTGGAACCTACGGTTGATCGCACTTGGATGGGGTCAATTTTTCATCTCTTTCTTCAATAAATAATATTTCCCTCAATTTTCCTTTTATTCATAGAGATTGATCTTGCGGTCTTCCATTGTGTTGTAAATAAGAGCCCTAACCTTGATAGTTTTAACTTCTCCTTCTTCAAAAAAAATTGGCCTCTGCTTCGAGAAATTTTTTGTTTATGTTTGAACATTTTTACTACATGGCATCTCTCCCCTGTAATTTCTCCTCTATTTTTGTCACTCATATCCTAAGATGGATTCACCTACTAGTTTGGGAGACTTTTGTCCTATTTCCTTGGTCAAATATCTCTCTATAAATTGATGAAGAAGGTTGTGGTTTATATATTAGCAAAAGTCATAGATAAACTTATATCGTCTAACCAATCAAAAAAATTGAAAGGACGTCTTTTGGTTGATGGCATTGTAGTTGTGAATGAGCTAGTTGGCCTTGTTGAGAAAACCAATAAAGGTGTCTTGTTTTCAAGGTTGATTTAGAAAAAGTCTATGACTCTGTTAGCTGGAATGTCCTTATGTTCTCTGAGAATATGGCTAATTTGGTTAATGGGTCACCAACTGAGGAGATCAGTATTTAGATGGGCATGAAACAAGGAGACTCGCCTGCCCGTATAACACCCCGATTAATTTAATTAATTCCTTGTAATTAAATTGTGTGTTGTTTGGTGTTTCGGTGTGTTAGAGGACCCTTCGGTGTAGGGTGGTAACCTTAGAAACTATAAATAGAGGTGTTGGGGGTGTGTGAGCAAAAGTGTAGAAACATGAAGTGGAAGGAGAGTGTTATCACTATAATTATTTAAATTATAAATTATTTAGATAAAATATTAGTAGTAATTGAATTAAATATATAATTAGTTGGAATATTATTTATTTATTTTGTTTGGATTAATAATAATACTATTATAATAAGAGAAATAAGGAATTGGTGAGGTAGAAGTGTTAGTACGTGAAAAAGAGAAGAAATGAGGAGAAAGAGTAGAGAGAAAGCTAGGGCTCAAGGGAAGACTCCATTGTTAGAGGTTGAAGAACTCATTGCAAAAAATACCAAAGTAAGGGCGGGGTTCTAATTCTATAAGGGTTTGCATAATGATTTGTGGGTTGGGATTTTGATTGTTCTTGTTGGAATGTTTCTTCACAATGTTATGAACTTTATAATTGTATGATCATGATATGTTGTTGTGTGTTGAGTTGATTTGTGTGATTATGCAATTATGTGATGCATTTGATGAATTGGGTGCTATTAGAATGTTGTTATCGATGTATTTGAATAGGAATCAGAATCTAAAACTTGAGCATATGAATTGTATGAGAATTTGGGGTTATGGGATGGTTGAAAAAGTTATTTTCGTGTCAAAAGCAGCAGAAAAGTGATTCTATTACAGGCGTAATTGGTTACGAGTTTTGGTGTAACCGGTTACGCTATTGAAAAATGGGTTTACAGACTGGTTTCGAGTTTGTAACCGGTTACGAGGTTTGGCGTAACCGGTTACCACTTGAAAAAATGAGTTTTTGGGCTATTTTCGAGGCCGTAACCGGCTACGGGTTATGGCGTAATCAGTTACCGTTGTTCTGACATAATTTTGTAAAACTTCATAAATTCATAAATTGAGCTTCGGGTGTTTGATTGAGGCCCCGTTCGAAGCATTAGAAAGCTGATGCAATGTACTTTCATTTAAAAATAATTTCACTTTCTTAAAATGATTTAAATGACGTGTGACGGTGTTGTATGGTACGGTGTGGAATATGCGTGAATACATTGTTGTTGCTTGCTATATTATTATAGTGTTGTTGCAGGATGTTTATAGCGTGTGGTTGGTGTATGGGGGCCAGCATTGGTGTGGTACATTAACTAAGGTGAAGGTCATTGTACATTGTTGTTTTTGTTGTTGTTGCATGTCTATTATGTATCATACATCATGGTGTTTGGATGGTGGTCCATTTTGGTGAGCCTCAATCCTATTGTAGGGATTGAGTGTGAGTAGTTGGTTCCAAGTGAGAATCAGTGAAGCGTTACTGTCGCTACCGCAAAAATTAACAGAGTCGCCACTAACATATTTATCCAGAAAAGAAAGGGAATGCCAGCAAACCACGAAATAAAACAACGATCTCACGACCATAGATAAAGGGTAAGGGAGTCGGTTACGCGAGGGGAAGGTGTTAGCACCTCTCGCGCCCATCGTACTCGATGATATCCACGCTTGTGTCTAAAACTATGGGTGTGTAACAAATCTACGCTAATCTGGACTAAATTGAATGCAGAATGTAGGGAAAAGAAAGAGTTATACTCGCACGGACCCTGCCCCGCTGCCTATGTATCCTTTTTGAGGAATCAGAGGTACCGTAGCTCGGCTAACTAGTTTCTGTTTGTTTTTTGTTTTTTAGGTGAATGAGTTACATTCGCACTCCGCTGCTCGACCTTTGGAGGCTTATGCTTGGGAATGGAGCGGAAATAACAAGCTCTTAAGAAAAGAAAATCAAAGAGTTGGTTTGTGTTTTAAAGAATTCATGAGGAAAACCTAAGCTAAGGGGGAAAGCTTGCTACCTAATGTTATCATACAAAGGATACAGGTATAAACTAAACTAGCAACCTACGAGGAAAAGGGAAGGCAAACCAAAGTATCACACAAACGAGCTCCGCTCGTTAATCAAACAAAACCCACGACACTGGCCGAGTGGTAGAAAAGCGGTCCCGCCATAGCCAAGGGGAGCGAATCACCCGAGTCAACCAAGCATTAGACCTCGCAAAAATGATCGGGCCATAGACAAGAGGAGCGAGTCCCTCTCAGCAACCAAGTTGTCACGGATCTGAAAGGAAAACGGTGCGTGCGTACACTGAGCGTCAACGTCGATCAACGTGAGATATAGGAAGTGCGGGAGTCCGGTTGCATGAACCATTTTCCTGACATACTCGATAACAAGATCTTGAGCTGGTTCGGAAGCAAGCGACGCGTAGCGTGCGCATACCGAACGGACTCGATGAGACTGGGCGGGCGTTGATTGCTAACCCTTTCTGCATGCCTTCTATGAGGACTTAACGGAGTGCCATATTACACCGTGACTCCCTGCCGCAAAGCACAAATATAAACACACCAACAAAAACAGAGCCTCTTTCGAGGGCTTGGCCAGATGCATGTCTAGGTCCTACTTCTCATGTTAAAGGATGATGCGAGAAAGCGATAAAGTGCGATAGAAATAAAATGAAACGGAATCAATACCGAACGGATGATGATCCGTAAACTAAAGCGAAGATAGCAAGGACACAGGATCCCGCGAGTGAGCTAGCAAAGCAAAATCAAATAGACAGCACGCCGGTTAGCCATGAAAGCACACAAAGGTCGACATGCGCGTCGAGCATAATCACAATACACATGCAAGAGGAACAAGCTAACCAAATAAGAAGATATAAAGTAATAGAGACGTGTCTCCAGAATGAGAACACAAAGGGAGTGAATGAAATCGTATCCCGTAAGTAAAGCGGGACACTCACATAAAAAGCATCGATCGGTGACCGTCCATAAACCTCGCACACTAGCACATAAGTTAGAGATAACAATATATCGCAATCGGAATTGCGTTATTGTACCACAAGCTAAACCGAAAATGGATAACAATATAAGATGCGGAAATATGAAATATGTAACCAAAACAGAACGGAGATGACATACGCAAGAAAGTATAAGAAAACACGTCAAACACACATCACAACGAAACGACAATCACACACGAGTAAACGCGCATAAAAACACACCGGAAGCGAGCCAAAATACAATCATGAAGGACATAAAATTCAGAAAGATAAATCAATCCATCAGAAAGTACATTTTACAATCTTTTCAATGATACAAAGAACGCGCGAAACGGGGTTACGAGTCAAAATATATGAAATTTTGAAGTTAGAAACAAAACACACAGTCGTAACCGGTTACGAACTGGAGCATAACCGGTTACGCTGCGAACAGAAGCAAAAGGAGGGAAAAACACGGGTTCGTAACCGGTTACGGCCAGGAGCGTAACTGGTTACGCTGTACACATAAAGCAAAAGTATAGGCAAAAAACAAGCTTGTAATCGGTTACGTCCTGGAGCGTAACCGGTTACGCTATTCACAAAAACAGCATAACAAGGCAAACACGGGTTCGTAACCGGTTACGGCCTGAAGCGTAACCGGTTACGCTGAGCACAGAGTAAAAAAACAGCAAAATCAACATTCCAAGCACTTCAAACATGCATCCATCAAGAATTATGATCAAGCACGAATTAAACTCGATTTGCACAACTTTATGAACATCAAACCACCACAATTAGGCATCAATCCACATATACTTCAAGTAAACATCATTGATTATCAAATAATAAGTTCGTGCGAGCATTAGATCGAACACATAGTGCACCAAACTTGTATCAACGTGCAATTTGTAAGAAAAGTATAAATGAATCTAACATTTAATCATCATCAACATCAATTAAGCATAATAAACAACTAGATCTAGCATTCAAATCATGTTAACATCAACAATTGAGCACTTAATTCAAGGTTCAAGGCTTACCGGATGAAAATCTAAACCGACGCGCGAACACGGACGTGACACGAACGCGACGCGAACACGAACGAAATCGAAAAGCGAATCCGGAGAGAAATAAGAGAGTGATGCGCATGAGCTAATGGAGATAGAGGCGAATCCGAACTCGAGATCTTGATTTTCAATCCATGTCGCCCTTGATTCTTGAAGAAGGTTGATGAATATTGATGAAAGTTTTATAGAATTTGTGGTTTTGATCTTTGAAAGTTGAGAGAGAATTGAGAGAAAGTGTTTGTAAAAAAATTGGTGAATCGAAGTTATGAGAGAATGTGAAGGAAAATAACTTATATAGTGTGAGTGAGGAACGTCCAAAATGCCCTTAATTATCTCTTTTTTGGCTCGTTTTTTAAGGAAACTCAGTTCAGCTCTGAATTCCGGAACGAAACCAATTCCATTGCGAAGATGACCAAATTCGTGACTCGTAGCCGCGAGAATCGTCTCAATCCGATAAGCGATGATGAAATTACGCGCGTTTGAATGACGAGAAACGCCGATTCATCTGGCGCGACTGTGCAGAATTTTGTGAGTACCACTCAAAGAATTCGATAAAACTCCATCTTCGGCTCAAAATCTGAACAAGCATGTGTTACGAGGAATCGAAGCTAACAAAATTTCTGAGAAAATGCCGCTGTAATGGACTTCGTACGATAAAAATCGAAGAAGCTATGAATTTTCAACCTTGGCGCGACATACTCGAAAACGCACTTTTTACCGAAAGATTGCGACATTCTTCAACATGTTGGGAATTTTCAGTGCACAATTGGCCTTCGGTCCGAACATATGAAATCTCGATAATGATAACATGGAGCTCTAGTTAAATTTTCGAGCGAATCCGACGAACATATTATGAGATATGAATTTTCCGAGGCCCGAAACCATACATTCAGCACCATTTTTCACTGCGAAATCTCTAGTAATTTGTAAATCTGACAACCTTCCTCAAAGAACTGTATTCCGAGCCGAACACAAAAATTGTAGATATCATCGAAAAAGTCGAGGCCTCGCGGTAACTCCACCCATACCACCTTCCAGATAATACTTGTGAATTTTTCATATTTTCACTGTTTAAACCATTTTTCACATTGCGCTTCTTTAAAACCACCAGAACTTTTCATTGATTTTCTTCAATTTTTGAATGACGAAATAAACGTCATTATTAACTTATAGCTCAAATAAAGAGGACAAATTTTGGGGTGCAACAGTTACCTATGATAATGGTAACAATTTTGGGGGATCATGAAGAATATGTAAAAGATCAGAGTGATATTGAGCAACTCCCGGAGTGGAAAACCATGCTGGGCAGTAGGAAATTCCACAAGAAGGATGTTTACCTTGGCCTACTAGGAGACAACCACAATGTATTTTGGAGATCTGTGATGTATGGGAACATGACAAGGCCTAAAGAAATGCACACCTTATGGATGGCGTGCCATTCTAAATTAGCAACAAAGGAGAGACTAATGTGTTTGGTTTACTGTCTAGCAATGACTATTGTTTTCGCAAGTTACTTGATACTCAAGATCATTTATTTTTCATCTGCCAGACAATGCATAATGTTTGGAAAAGCATCTTGAGGTGGATTGGAGATCCCCACAACCCAAAAGGATGGAAAGAGGATCTTTTGTGGATTATTTCAGTTTGCAAGAAAAAAGGGTGGCGAAATAGAATTGTGCAGTGTGCTTTCACGGAGACAGTCCATGAATGTTGGTTGTATAGGAACCAAGTGTGTTTTGGCAAGCAAATGGAGCAACAAGGAGTCATTCATAAGATTATGGATGATGTTGTTTTTAGATGTTGAGTTAACCCTGAATTCATAGACCATATAGGTTACCTTCTTCTACCTTGATGGTTGTTGTTTGTAGCTTTGAACCTTAGATAGTTGGATCCTTTGGATCACTTGCTTGTATTGAGATTTTTGAGTCTATCAATAAATTTATATTTTGATTAAAAAATATGGCTTATACATGAGGGGTAGGGTAAATGAGTCATTAACCTCCAATAGAATTAATGGATTTTGTTGAGAATCCTGAATTTGACGATCCTATGTAATTTTATGTTGTCATACTCATGAGTAGAGTTGTAAAAATGGGCCTGACCCAATTAATAATTTAACGCGGGTCGGACCGCAAAATATCTTACAAAAACACGACCCTATCTTTTTTGGTCAGCCCATCGGACCTATGTTTTTTATGGGTCGGGCCAAATGGGCTTAAGGCTGGCCCATAAGATAAAATATGATTGCATAAATGTGTTTTTAAGTGATTAAGAAAAGTTAAAGAGGATGAAGATCTATTTTCAAGATGATGTGCTCAAGGAAATGGTTGTGAGATGAAGAGAAAATTTGATAAGTGTTGGTGATAATATTAAGTTACTTTGTACTTTTACATGGATGTTTTTTGTGGTTTTCATATATATATATATATATATATATATATATATATATATATATATATATATATATATATATATATGTGTGTGTGTGTGTGTGTGTGTGTAGGAGGAGGGATATTCTTACTCCAAGAGTAAGTTATCAAGACTTACTGCATATCTTGACCATTAATTCTTCTCAACCTAATGGTTAAAATTAATAAGTATTAGTTTTCTCTCTCCACATTTAATCACTTATTAATTTTAACCATTAGGTTGAAAAGAATTAATGGTCAAGATGTGAAGTAAGTCTTGATAACTTACTTCTGGAGTAAGAATATATATATATATATACTTACTCCAAATCGATACCATTAAAGAGGGTTATATTTACTCCAAGAGTAAGTTATTATAACTTACTCCAAATCTAGACCATTGATTCTTTTCAATTTAGTGGTTAAAAATAATAAGTAATTAAATATGGAGAGAGAAAACTATTACTTATTATTTTTAACCATTAGATTGAGAAGAATCAATGGTCTAGATTTGGAGTAAGTTATAATAACTTGCTCCTGGAGTAAATATAACCCCTCTCTCTCTCTCTCTCTCTCTCTATCTCTCTCTCTCTCTCTCTATCTCTCTCTCTCTCTCTCTCTCTATATATATATATATATATATATATATATATATATATATATATTAATTTAATGAATATTTTAAATACCACTTAACTAAGTTTATGATGAGTCTCTACTTATGTTATGTAGCTTTTATCCATTACATTTTTTTCTATAAAATTAAGACTAATATTGAAATATGGATCGGGCTGGCCCATCGGGCTGCACGGGCCTTTGAAAAATTGGTCGAGCTCATTTTTGTAGTCCATTAAGCAATCGGGTCGGATCGGACAATTTAAATATCTTGGCCCGCTGGGCCGGGCCGATCCATTTGACAGCTCTAGTCATGAGTGTTGAATTTTTATTTGCCAATGTGTGAATACAGTTATGTTTATGTGTGTTCATATATTTTCCACCATTGATGATGTTTGAAGGTTTTAGGGAGTTATGAAAGTATAGAAATTCATGATTATGCTTGTTAAACTGTTAAATTTGATGTTAATTGATGAAGATGTGATGTGACTATAGTAGCAAATTGGTTTACAGATTTAAAAACTCAAATATGCTATTTTGGGTGTTTGGGAGGGGTTTATGAGTTAAATGATTCAGATGCACGTATTTAGAAGTGGAATTTTTGGAAAAGTTATAAGCGACAATCGATTGGTCCAGTGGTGCAATCGATTAGTTCACCTTCAAAAATGCAATTTTGAAAAACAAAAACCTGGGTCGATTGATTAGGGCTTAGGCACAATCCATTGGTCCATCAATTTTTTTTGAAAAATACATAACAGAGAGCTGAGACAAGCGGTTGACTCATGTGAATTTTTTACAAATTGTCTAGTATCAATCTATTGGTCCGCGGCGACAATCTATTTGTTCCCTGAGCGTTTTTGCCATAACTTTTTATCTGTGGGTCTAATTAATGAGTTCTTTAAAGCGTTAGAGAGGAAACACGTAGAGCTACATCATAGTAGATTGATTTAATAGTTTAGGGGTAGTTATATGGCTACTGTAGAGATATTTGTGTGTATTGTTTAGTTAAAAGTGAGTTACATATATGTGAATTAATAATTGTATTGCGTTGAATTATTATATGTGCTTGAGTTGTGTTTCTATGTTGAGTATTGTATTGAGTTATTGTGTTAATCTAGAAGAGGGGATTATGCGAGTTTTCCAGTGCATGTATGTTAGGATCATGAGAGGGGTCTTAACGCTTTGGAATATTTTAACACGTTCATACATCCATCTTCCGTTATGTCAAGAGGCAGGTTGCTAGTTCTGAGAGGGGTCTAGTATCTTGTCCCATGGTCAGAGAGAGGGCTCATGGGTTTAGAGAGGGGACCTAGTTCGTGAGTTAACCATTGTTGAGTTGGTACCACATGCATAGAGTTACATCGAGTTGCATAGAGTTACATTCTGAGGATGAGTTGCACAATGAGATAAATGCATGATAATGATGTTGCGTGTAATTAGTGTGTGAATTCTATGTGAATGAGGTGTGATTAATGAGTTGGTGTGAAAACACTTTCAATCTACTATGATTGAGATTATGTAAGAGTATGTTATGTGTTGAGTATCCTACTTTGCAATATATGTCTGTTATTATTGAATGTGATTTCTCACCCCTTCTATTTGAATGTTTCCTTTACATAAGTATTGTGCAGATACGTAAGAGTAAAGTCGCTGATGTGAGTGGAAGCTAGCTCCTGGAGCTATTTCTTTTAGTTTCTTTGTTTTAGCTTTGGTTATGTGTAACGCTAGGGAGCGATTTCTTTATTTTATGTTGAGATTTCTGAGAGAAAATATGTGCTATTGTATTTTAAGTTTTGATGAGATTTCACTTATGATTCTAACTATGCCATAATGTGAAATGGGAGTTTAAATTGATTAATGCATATTTTATTGTGAGAAATTCCGCTGAGATTTCTGAGAGACAATGTATGCTCTTAATTTTTTAATTAAAAAAAGTTAATTCAAATATGTATATGCAAACATACCTTAAAATCACTTTGTAGATACATATCTTAATAAACCTTTAAATAAAATGAAGAATTGGTGCGTTCAGAAATATATTTATGAATACATGTGACATTTTATAAATTTCGCACGAGATGTAAAAGAAGTTATAAAGGTGCAATGAGAATTTTTTTTATTCCATTACTTCTAATAGTTATTAAGTTATTTTGTTTGGATACAAAATGTACTAACTTATGAATTTAATATAGATGTAATAGTGGTATGATAGATCAATAAAAAATTATCATTATAATTTATAACATGTCTTATAATAATTAATTCTAAAATATGTCAATGACTTTACGAAATACAATTCTCTAATTAAATATTATTGTAAAATTATTTTTACGTTGATACGATTACGACTTTCATCTTTTCATTAAAAATAAAATTGAAAATATTTATAAAAATTAAAAACTTATTTAACTCAGTAAAAAATACTACAAAATATAAGAGTAACGAAAAAAAAAGTCAAGAATGGAGAGATTCCAAAATGAAAAAAAAACCCTAGCACACAAAATTCAAAATACACAAAAGAAGAAAGAAGAAAGAATTAAGACCCAGTAACAACTTCATACATTCACTCACTCAATGCATTTTGCATTATCACTTATCAGTTGATAACCGAATCGCAAAAATCTTCGTCACTCTTCCATTTCCCAACAATTGATTATTCTCAAAAGCGCTTTTTCTCCCGATCTGCGTTTGCTTTATTTCAACATAACTCAAACCGCCGTGGGATTTGAAAACCTCATCGGCTATTACGAACCTCCAGTTCAAGTACGTTCTTCTCTTTCTCGCTCTTTGAAGCATTCTCAGATCTCTTACTTTTTTTCACTCTCTAACCTTTGGTGCTTGCTCCGCATTTCCTTTTTCTCTCTATTAATGTGATTGTTGCACTGTTCTTCAGTAGTTTAATTGCTTTAGATGCTATTTATTCTATTTAATTTTGACCTAACTTCAACTCTGAATGCATTATATTTGTGTATACATAAGCTTTTATTTAGGAATATTGCTCGGAATTAAGGGTATGTTCGTTTTAGATGAAATAGGATCCCACTATATTTTTGTTTCTTCTCTAAATTGAAGAGAAAGAGGGAAGACAACGTGTGTTTCCTATTTTACCCATATAATTATTACTCGTTCAATTTTTTACATTATTTCATAGTGGTTTACTCAACATTTAGTCAATGAAAAACTTATGTTTTCCTATTTCAATGTCTCAAATCTTTGAAATTATAAGAGATAATTTTTTTAATATACTTGATAACACGAAAAATATATCGTATTATTTGATTCAATTAACATCAATTATGTCTTTATTTTATATTAATTATATTGTTTTATTTTAGTATTATGTTGTGATCGAACCAGAAATTGTACAACAGACTACAGAGAAAATTAAGATGATTCAAGAGAAGATGAAAGCTTCTCAGAGTCGTCATAAGAGTTATCATAACAAGAGGAGGAAAACAATTGAGTTTCAAGAGGGAGATCATGTGTTTATGAGAGTTACTCCTATGACGGGTATTGGTCGAGCTTTAAAGTCGAAGAAGTTGACTCCGCATTTTAATGAACCATTCCAAATTTCTGAAAGAGTGGGAGAAGTGACATATTGTATTGCTTTACCGCCGATGCTTGCAAACTTGCATAATGTATTTCATGTGTCTCAGTTGAGGAAATACATTTCAGATCTGTCCCATGTGATCCAAGTAGATGATGTGCAGGTGAAAGACAACTTAACAGTTGAGACGTTGCCTGTGAGGATTCAAGACCGAAGGTTGAAGCAATTGCGTGGCAAGGAAATAGCTTTGGTCAGAGTAGCTTGGGGGGGACCGGCTGAGGGAAATGTCACCTGGGAGCTAGAGAGCCAGATGAAGGATTCTTATCCGGAACTCTTTACTTGAGGTATGTTTTCGAGGAGGAAAACTCTTTTAGTGGGGGAGAGTTGTAACACCCGTATAATTTAATTTGGATATTGGATTAATAATTGGAATTATTATGGATTTTATGAAAATAATGGAAAAGAGGACGGTTTATGGCATTTGGCCATGTGGGAGATTAATAAAAGTGGGAGTGTGGTGTAATAAAGTCTTTACTAATTTTATTATTATTTTTCATAAAATAATTAGAATTGGGGAAAGAAAGGACAGAACGTGAAAAGAGAGACTAAAGGTTTTGGAACACGAAGAACGTGAAGGAGAACTGAAGAGGGAGAGACCAATCAAGAACTATGGCTAAGGTAAGGGGGGACTCTCCATTTAATCTTTATTATCGTGTTGTGGATGATGATGTTGATTAGGAGTATTGTTTGGATCAATAGGTTCTATGTTCTGATTTTATTGTTTGTGTTCATCATTTGGGTTGAAATCTATGACTGTTAATCCCTAATAACTGAGTAGATTTAGTTTGTGATGAGTAAAATCGAATATAGAGTCATATACTATTGATGTTGGATGAATCCTATGTTGTTTAGAATATGGAATTTCTGGTTTTAGACCCAAATCGCAAGCTGAAACGAATGGATTCGCGAAGAAGATGAATGGGTAAGCTGCAGGTTTTTGGAACTGTTGTCCATTCGTGTATGGTATACGTATGATACACGTATGGGGGTGGTACGCGTATGATACGCTCCCCAATTGTGCATCAGAATGCACCTTCTGCTCATACGCGTATGGTGACTGGTTGGTACGCGTATGGCTTGCTGGTACGCGTACGTGTGTGTTTTGTGTGGAAAATTGGTTCTGCTCATACTTGATGGTGCGTGTGTTGTGGATTTTTGGCCCTGTTGGTACGTGTATGGTACACGTATGGCCATCGTGAGATACAGATTTTGTTGTTTTGTGAATCTTGAATGTTTGACGACGCGTAATTTTTGAACTGATAATCTGTATGAATTATTGATATTTGATTTATTGAATGATGTTAATGTGTATATGAACATGCTTGTTAATGATGATGTTGATGATGATGATGAAATGAGTATAAGATGATGTTACTCATAGTATGATGATGATGAAATTATGTTGTATATATGTTTACATGCATTCATAATCATTGTTGAAGGTTGAATCCTAATGATGTGGGGATTCAGTGAAGGGTATAATTCCCATTGTGTGGAATTGTACTGGCAGGGCCGTATCTTGAAGAGGTTAGATCGGTCTATGGGTTTTCCCATTAATGATGTTGGTACCACATGCATAGTGTCAGTTCCATACATATGCATAATTTTTTTTATATAAAATGATTGATGTATTCTGTGTTATGACTTGATAATTGATGAAGATGTGTATGATGGAATGTCTGAATATGAAACGATTGGGTGAATGATATAACTATGATATATTATTGTTTATGATGCAATAATATTGGTTAACTGTGACGAGACTCACCCTTACTTGTTGTCATTTTCAGATTGAGGATAGCGGCTGACTTGGTGAGGATTAACTTATAAGTCGATTTAGTAATTAGCGTCAGGTGTCATGCTCTGATAGATGTAACACTGGGAACGCGATGTTTTGAGTTCTAGTTGATAACTCTAATTGTTTTGTTTTTCATTATGAAGTTTGATACATTAATGATGTGACGTTGATTCGAAGATTTAATTTCGCTGTGTAGACATGATTTTTACATTTATGAGTTATAATCAAATGTTCTTGGTGAATGCATGACATATGATAAACGAGGTTCATTTTATTATGAATTGTGACACCCTTTTTGCATGTTACTCTGATTTAATTTTGTTAATTGCCGTGGGGTATTAGAGGGGTGTTACACAACGAGCTAGCGACCATTTCTAATTTCTCCATGCCCGCACAAACTCTAGACATCGCCTACTGCCGAGGTTCTCATTTGATTTCTCTGAGAGAGGATGGTAAGTTCAATTTGGTTGTTCATGAAAGAAAAGTGGAAAGTTCCATTATACCTTGCCCCGATCGCATTGATGTGCGATATATGACACAATAGTGCTTTACTCTTGACGCACCTGCTCCTGATGAAAACCAAGAACAAGAGCCAGAGAACCTTCCACCATTATATCCTCCTCCGCCTAGGGCTCCCGAAAATGTTCCACCGCAAATCACTATGAACACCCTCTACGATGCCATCATGCAAAAAAATGTAGTATCCAACAAAAGGCACAATGAAATGTTGCAAATGGTCCAACAATTATAGAGTCGAAATGACCACAACTATCAGGAAATGACCAACCGCGTGTGAGGTTTAAGCGACGAAATGCAAGTGTTGGCACTTCGTGTGGGCGACGTTCATAACTACTTTCAACAATTTGAGGCACCACCTGACTCGGATAGGCGTAGAAGGGTTCGAACTAGAGGATGAAGAAGGATGCCCTAACAAAGTGAGGAGTAGGAGTTATTTTTCTTTCAACCTTGTTGCATTGGGAACAATGCACATTTTAAGTGTGGGGGAAGAATTTCTTTGTTTCTTTTATTTTTCTTTGTCGCAATTTCCATTCAATAAAAAATTTAAGTTAGTTAAATCCTACGTATGCGAATTTTTGGTACTTATTTTAATTCCTCAATTTCTTGAGCCATAACAAAAAAAAAATTAGCATGACTAGATGCATAGCTCTACACGCCCGAAAGTATGAAGGTTACTCATTTTTAAGAAATGTTAGAAACTTGAGTGAAGTTAAGACAATATTATTACCGTCTCACCATTCTAAAACCCCCGAGTATGCAAGACCTATTTGAGTACCTATTATACCGAAACCTAAAACTTTAGTTTAAAGTAACCATGAGCAGTTTATTTAGCAGTCGGCTCCGTCTTAAATACAAACTACGTAGAGAGTCGAAGTGAATGATCCTTATAATTTATAAAAATAACAATTCATTGCTATAGGGAATGTACCAACTAAGTTAGGTGACTCTCACCCGGTCATTTAACCAAACGGTCATGGAACCTAAGATATTTGACAAAAGAAACTCATTGTTGGTTGGTTCAAAAGTTTTCTGGTACTGAACTTGGTAGGGCAAACTACAGTTCGATCCCCCACAACCTGCAATTGAGTAAATATAAAAGGAGTATACCACGTAATTGTGCAAGAACTCCATGCTTAAAAGGATCATAATCACTAACCGACTACTCTACTATGTGTGTGATAAGATAATGGGCTTAATGTGATTGCGCGTGAATGAAAATGGGTAAAACAAGCGAAAAGGATAAGGTCGAGCTATGATGGCATGATTCGGATTGGTATGCATATGGCGGAGTTGTCTAGTGTCGTTACTGTATTTTTTGGTGTTGAGATTGATCTCATGATATTCTAACAATAACATCCCGTAACCTAGTACAACTCGAGTTGTGTTATGAGTTTGCATTTAATCTGTATTGTCCAACTGTTTTAATGATTATTTTCTTGAGGACAAACAAAGGTTCAAGTATAGGGGAGTTTGATAACATGAAAATATATCGTATTATTTGATTCAATTAACATAAATTATGTCTTTATTTTATATTAATTATATTGTTTTATTTTAGTATTATGCCGGTATTCTCGTTTTATTTCACATATTTAATTTTTCTCGAGTTCGATTAAAAAGAAGAAGAAATAAAGTATTTTCAAAGAATTATTCGGTGAAGAAATGAAGAAATGCAAAAGCTCGATTGGAGACCCATTATTTATTAAAGAAAAGAAGTGGAAAAAAATAATAAAGAAAGAAAGTCGGGACGCCCACCCCACGTGCCTAAGATGAAAATGAAGAAGAGAAGAAAGTGACGTCCGTCCCTCCCTTGGTGGCCCCCGCACCTAAGCTATTTTGAAGAAAAAGAAGAAAAAGAAATAAAAGAAAGAGGGCGTCCGTCCCTTTAGCAAGTGGCCCCCCGCCACTTGCGTTATTTTCTTAGAATTTTTCCCACGATCCAGTCACACTTCAGTACCATCTCCAACGTCTCTCCGATTCTTCAGCAGCTTAAACTGATTCTTCAGCAACTCAACTGAAATCACTCCCATTTTCTCCTAAATCTCCTCTCCAGCAAACTGCAACCTACGAATATAAAAGGAACCGTAAGAAACATTATGAGGCCCCCTTTGTTCTTCGTTTTGACACAGAATATTGATTAGAGTTCAAGCATTTTATTTTCCAGTTTTCTTTACAATTTCCATTCCTGTTTCAACTTTTGATTTCTACACTGGAAGTCAAAAGCCCTTTAGTTTGTTTCTAAACTTCCATAATTTGTTTTAGGTTTACTATTCAGTCCATTTATTTCTTCTGCAATTGGTTTATTTTCTGAGAGATAAAGAAGCAAAAGCCTATCGATCCGTAGAGGATTTGCATCTGATACTCAAAACACATTTCCATCTTCAATTTAGTTTCCAGGTTTTTATTTACATGCTTTTGCCATTAATTTCCGTATCTGATAACATGCTTGGGCAACCACTTCTATAAGGCTATCATCCACATATGGTGGAGTCAAATATCTCTGTGTAAAAAATAAAAAATGCCTCAAAATTAACAAATGATTTTACAGAAAAAACTAACAAAAGAATTGGCAATGGCATATGCAGTGGTCTGGTTTTTAACTAATATCAGTATGAAGAAAATACAATTGACCTGAAGAAAATACAATATTAGTATGAAGAATTCCATAACAGACCAAGTAAAAAATATTTATCATATAATAATAAATTTATGTAACATATCATAATAATAAAAAATAAATTAGTAAAAAATATTTATACATGCGATTTGGTTTGGTTTGGATCGGTTTTGAAAAATCAATCTGAAATCCGATCTGAACCGTGCGGTTCTCACAAAATCACATCCAAACACATCCAATAAACTTCGATTTTTTACGGTTTTTGGTTTTTTTGATCGGTTTTCAGTTTTTATTTGGATTGGTTTGGGTTTGAACACCCCTAGTTGCAGGAGTTGGGCAAACGAATTTTCCCTCTTTGTAGGAGCTTTCAACTAATCATCCAATTTGTGGAATCGAGGTCAGAATGGGCTAGAGTTAATCATGCCTTTTCTGCCGCCCTTAGGAAATTCCTTCTAGTATGTAGTGAGACAGTTGTTGATATACCTTTCACATGAAGTTATTGTTTGCTTCTTGAAAAAATGTTTTTGTGCATGTACATATATATTCACTTTTATAATTGGCCCTTTAACTTCTATCAGTAGCCTGTTACTGTCTGGAAAACTATTTAAAAAGAAAAAGTATATATCAAGTGTTAATGTGTAGTGCCTAATGCTGGCCCGGTATACCTTAATTAGCAGCTTTAGATTCTTTTCCAAACAAAGGTTACCGTTCATTACTTTTATCTTCTGTTGGGGGTGGGGAAAAACTGTAATGTAGTGATCACTTTTATTTATTTATTTTGAGAATACTCTCTTCTAGTGAATGGCAATCAAGTTTAGTTAAAAAGTATGCATTTAGTTTGTTTCTTTCCATTTTCTGGTTTATAGATTGCTAAGGTTAAAAAGCAATAGATCAACTAGTGGATGAGATGAGAATCCTTAAGTTGATTAGATATACTTTTTTGGTAATATATGGATGAATTGGAGGTAATAGACAAAGTTTAACAATTAAAGTGTTTAACTGATTAGTATTTTAGGTGAGACTCATTAAGATAGGAAAAGGTAATACTTAGCCAATTCTTTATACACATGCGTGTGTGTCACGTGGTGTGCTATATTTTAGACATTATTGGTGTTTATGTGGCTATAGATAAAGGTCCACCTCTGTTGCAGTTCTGCATTTATATAGTATCTCTATGTTTACTAGGATTACCTTGTGGCACAACTTGAGCACCAGTTCCGGCATGGGAGACTTTCCCGGATTGTGGTTCTACTATCATCCAATGATGTGTTTCAGAGGCATTGTCTACTGTCATAGAAGGCTTCGACACTATCAATGAAGGCTTCGGCCAATACTTTTTCTAGTTCTGCTACCTTCTCAATACAAACTCTTGTGGAATGTATTAATTGGATTATATTTGAATTAACATATACATTATGGATAAGTTGGAAAGTTACCTGTCTTCCAACTAATACCTTTTTTGTAATGTAATTAAGTAAATTGTCTTCCAACTAACACTTTTTTTGTTCTGTAATTAAGTAAATTGTCTTCCAACTAACACTTTTTATGTTCTGTAATAAAGTCTGGAAATTCAAATTCAACTAAGATCTTTTACATGAATAATTCAAATTGTCATTGATAGCGTATCAAAAACTAAAACGAATTATGACAAATTCTACTGCAGCTCAACTTTACCCTATGAATTTTGAATTGTCCAAAACAGTATTTTTTCCTATTGGCTTTGGACGATCCAAAATTCTTGGGGTAAAATTGGGTAGGAGAATTTGGGCTAATTTGTTTTATATTTTATTTTTTTTATACAGATCATTTGAATTATACTAAAAGTGTTAGTTGAATTTGAATTTAAATTTTAAGACTTGATTACTTAGATGTTAGTTGGAATAAAATTTCACAATTTATGAAAAAGTTTAACTTTCCAAGACAATACAAACTTTTACATGAAACACATACTAACCCAAACAACTAACCCAAACAATCTAAAACAATCCTGAGTTTTAGTATTGAAATCCAAACCTAAAAATTAAACAAGAGTTTGTACTGAGAAGGTAAACGAGATACTGGGGCTTTCTTACATAATCAAAGGGATTGCCAGAAATCCAAGTCTCATTCCAAGTCTCACCGCATCAATAATAAGAGAGTAAGACTAAGTGTATGGAACAACTAGGAACAAAAACAAGTAATTGTGTAGAAAATAAAAATGAGAAGGAAGTGGTCAGATTAAACTTGTTGAGTGAAACTCTGAACGGAAAAAAGTGAGAAGGAAGTGGTCAAATATCTGAAAAATAAAAAATAAAAGTGAGAAGGAAGTGGTCAGATTAAATCTAAAAAACAAAAAATAAGTAGCAACAATAATGAAGAGTTATAGATCGCGGGTCCAAAACTGTTAAAATTGAAACTCTGATTTGGAAAATAAAAGTGAGAAGGAAGTGGTCAGATTAAATGTTAGAAGTGAAACTCACATCTGGAAAACAACACTACGTAAGAAACCTTGATGCACAAAATGAATTAACAACACAAAACATGAAGAAAAATTAAAATTAAAATATATATATATATTTAACTAAATTGAAACACCTCAAAACCTGAAGAAAAAAACTAGAAACATGAAGAGATAAAAGATAATGAAAAACAGAACCTTGAATATTTATCATCAAGGTGACATGGAACTTACATTGCCAATCATCTTTGCTTTGAGCCATGTAATATCGATGCCGTATGGAGGAGGTGTGACTCTAATTCCATTCGACACGTATGGAGGAAGTAAGCTATGAAGTTCCTTCTCTAATCCTTTTCTGAACAAGAAAATAGTAGAATTAGGCCAAGTTTGAATAGCTTCTAACCTGTTGGACATTCATGTTTCATAATGCTTGTCATAAGCATTATTTTCAAGGCATTTGAAATTATAGCATAGATTAAACATTCTAAAGACGTTTATGTTTTTTAAAAAAACTTTTAAAAATTACTCAACATAGATGTTAAGGCATAAATCATTCCAAAATGTATATTTATTAGGAAAACATATGTCTGCATAAGTCACACTTGTGCAAATCAAACATAATATTGCAATATTCACCAAAAATATTACCCTCAGAATGCTTCCACCAGCTACACCTCCTTTTATGCTTACATCCATCATCACAGGTTATTCACTTTGAGAACACAAGTGTGTAGTTGAAAAACTAAAGCAAACAATAACAAAAGTAGCTCATAAAGGTTGATTATTTTAGTGAAAATACCAAATACCCAACTTTGTTATGTTAATAGGAATGTAATGTTAATAGGGATGCAAATGGGTATGAGAAGGAGAAAAAGTTGTTGGTCTCGTCCCTCGTGATGGTCATTATGCTGTTTCATTCTTCCTGATGCTTCAAACTTGTTGGATTTCCAGTGCTCAGCGCATCAGCAGCGTGGCTCAGCTCAGCTTCTGAGCATGAAACGAAATTTCAAAAGTAATTGCCAAATGAAATGAAATAAAATTATGAGAAAATACATTGTGAGAAAAGTCGGAAAAGAAATTAAAGTTTCAATAAAAAAGAGAGAAACAGAGCTTTGGAAAGCTAAATCTCATGTAAAACCATAATAAGTCAACTTCAACAAATTGTTTTACCACTTTGGTCCAAGTCTCACTCCAATTTACATAAACACTTTGTAGGAATCAATTAGTTGTAATGAGTAAGTTGTTCATGTAATTTACTATTATCTCTATGACAAACCTTGAAACAAATAACATCATTTTAAACAAATGAGAAACCTTGAAACCAATGACTAATGACAGAAGTAAAATGAAATAAGCTTATGTCCTTTGTTCTCAAACACAGAGACTACATTTGATGTTCTACAGTGCACACATTAAAATTGAGGAAAAAGATAAAATATCCTCATGTATAAATAGATAAAACCCAAAGATAGAACCAAGCCATAGAAAAGTTTATGTAGAAACATACCATTGGTGCTGATTTTCCCCATCACCTTATTAACCATATCAGCAACATACACATTCCCTCTTACATGAACAACAAAGCTTTTAGATTTGGAAAACCTTGCGGAACACACATCACCATCACCATACCCAAGCAACCCATTTCCAGAAAACCTTTTGAAAACACTTTCTGCAACACAAAAAAAATTTTAAAAATAGAAATAACCAAAAACCCTAAAAAAAATCAAACTTTAGCACACGCCAGTAATAAAAAAAAAAGAAAAAAATAAAATGAACCTTGGGAAATGGGTGATTGGACAGTGTAGAAAGTACTATTTGAGGAGTAACAATGATGAGATCTCGGAGGAATGGGGTCGTTGGAGAACGGAGAAAGGGTTTATGTGAAGCTTGTGACCATCGAGAACGGTTGTGACGGTGAAACCGTCTTCGGAAATGACTTCGTTCGCTTGAACTGAAAAAGTGAAATTGAAAAATTGGAGAAAGGAATAGAGATTGAGGAAGAGTTAACGTGGAGAGAGAAGAGGGTGAAGAGGAAGGAGAGTGAGGAAGGTGGGAGGAGAAGACATATTTCCCATTTGATGAAGAGTGAGCAATGTTCTACACTTTTAGTGATGGTGAGGACGGAGGAATGTGCCCATTTTGGTGAGGACTGAGTGATGGTGAGAACTGGAGGGAAAAGAGAGACAAGAGAAAACAGGAGCAGAGAGAGAAAATAGAGACTGAGGAATTAGTGTCCTTGGAGTGTACTATTGTTTCTTTTGTTGAGTGTAAGATTGTCTTGACGGAAAAATATAATTTAAACTAGACCAATGAAAAATGAACATTTGGGGCATCCAGACAGAAAAGATGATAAAGTAAATGTTTATTTTGCTAGTTACTAAAATGTCCAAGTTGTAGCCTAAATTTTTTTTAGGTAAGGGCACAATAGGAAGAATGGTTCATTGTTTAATAATGGGTAGATAGTAAATTACTTTTACCATTCCGGCATGTCTATGTTTACCAGGATTACCTACTTGAGCACCAGTTCTGGCATGGGAGATTTTTTTCTAGTTCTGCTACCTTCTCAATACAAACTCTTATTGACCCTATTGTAAATTGTCTTCCAACTACTGCCGCTCAACTTTACCTCATAAGTTTGAATTGTCCAAAACCTTATTTTTTTTTCTATTGGCTTTGGACAATTCAGAGCCGCTCAACTTTACCCCGTAAGTTTTGAATTGTCCAAAACCTTTTTTCTACTGGCTTTGGACAATTCAGAACTCATGGGGGTAAAGTTGGGTAGGAGAATTTGGGCTAATTTGTTTTATGTGAATTTAAATTTTAAGACTTAATTACTTAGGTGTTACTTGCAATAAAATTTCATAACTAACCCAAACAATCTAAAACAATACTGAGTGTTAGTATTGAAATCCAAACCTATAAATTAAAGGAAGGTAAACGAGATACTTAGTTACCTAATCAGAAATCCGCATCAATAATAAGAGAGTAACACTAAGAGTGTGTTTGGATGAGGTAATTAGAAATTTTAAAGTAATTTAAAATTCAAAGCAATTCAAATGATTCAATTCAAATCCATTCATTTTTAAATTGTTTTGTTTGGATGAAGTATTAAGATAATTCATTGTTAGATTTTTGGTGTCATTTTGTATAAAATTTAAATTTTTTGGACCAAATTAAAAAATGAAAAAGTAGGGACCAATTTGTAATTTTTAAAAATTTGAAGGACCAAATTGTAAAATTTAAAAATTATTAAGGACCAATTTGCAATTTTTTTAAAAAAATTGGGGTCAATTTTATATTTTTGAAAAATATGAGGACTAATTTGTAAATTTTGAAGAAATAATAATAACAAATACATTCTATGGAACATGAGAGGAATTTCAAATTCTTTGGTTTTTGGTGTCATTTCAAAATGATTAAATTTAACTTAAATGAAATACTCCATAAATTTCCATCATTTTAACAATTCTTCATTTTTGTATCCAAACAATGAATTTTGGTCAAATTATTTTAAATTCCCTCAAAAAATTACTTTCCCTCGTTAAAATGCTCCATCCAAACACACTCTAAGTGTATGGAACAACTAGGAACAAAAACAAGTAGTTGTGTAGAAAATAAAAATGAGAAGAAAGTGGCCAGATTAAACTTGTTGAGTGAAACTCTGAACGGAAAAAGTGAGAAGGAAGTGGTCAGATTTCTGAAAAATAAAAAACAAAAGTGAGAAAGAAGTGGTCAGATTAAATCTAAAAAACAAAAAATAAGCAGCAACAATAATGAAGAGTTATAGATCGCGGCTCCAAAACTGTTAAAATTGAAACTCTGATTTGGAAAATAAAAGTGAGAAGGAAGTGGTCAGATTAAATGTTAGAAGTGAAACTCACATCTGGAAAACAACACAACTTAAGAAACCTTGATGCACAAAATGAATTAACAACACAAAACATGAAGAAAAATTAAAATTATAAAATATATATATTTAACTAAACTGAAACTCCTCAAAACCTGAAGAAAAAAACTAGAAACATGAAAGATAAAAGATAATGAAAAAAAAATTGTTTTAAAGATGAAAACTTTTCTTCAGAGGATTTAACAACAAAAAAAAAAACTAAACTTTATCATTGAAAACAAAACAAAACATTACAACAACAAAAAAACCCTAAATCAGATTCATCAAAACGTAAAGGCATATCTAATTTGTAAGAGAGAAACATGAAGGGAAACACGAAAATGATATTACAAAAACCTTATCTGAATAGTGAAAAAGTTGCTACTTTGATTTTAGTATATGTGTTTATTGAAGGGGATTCAATAGAGTGGTTTATACTTTATTGTGAATAATAGAAAAAGCTTATACAAAAAGGCACTCACAATTGCAAGAGAGAGGAGAGAGATAGCGCAGAAGAAAAACAGAGAGGGCTTATAAGAGGACACAGGGTTTCAGTGACTTTTCCATCCACAAAATCTGGGCCGTTCATTCACATTGGATCCCTCAAGTGGCATTTCTAAACCCTAAAATTCACATTGGATCCCCTCAAGTGGCATTTCTTTCATTCCACTATCCATTACCACCAATTTTAAAGAGTATGATTTCTAATTAATTTATTTTTTTTGGGCAAAAAGTAAAAGATAAAGTTATTTGAATAATTTCATTTATTTATTATTATTAATTTTTTGGACAAAATTTATATACGATTTTTTATGTGTGTTTTTTATTATTTTTTAATAAATATATAATTTTCTTTTATAGATATACAAATTTCTACTATTTAAAAAATATTTAAGTATATGTATTAAATTTTTATTAAAAAATATGATGAGTTAAATTGTATCTAAATATTTTATTGGTTATTATTACTAAAAATTTCTTCTATTAACTTTCATCGACGTTTTTCTAATTATTACTATAATCAATAAATCTCATTCCCTCTCTTTAATTAAATTACCAATAATTATAATTTTTTTTTTTGAAAAGGCAAAATAAATTAACAAACTAATAACAGGGCATAAGATACGCCAATTACATTAATACAGTTCCAAAAGACATGCCAGTATAATTTTAAACTACCTCACACATGAGCCCCAATCCTAATATCCACTTTCCACCAACAATAATATAGTATACTGAAAACAGATGGAATAATAACCTTTAAAACACGCCCCCATACTCCAATTCAGCAGCTGAAGGCTGATATACAGAATTAAAACACAGACCCCAAAACTGAATCCCAGCAGAAGCTGATTCATAATCGAATATAAGCCTATAGCGAAACCGACGCCATTACCTCAAGAACTAACTTCAAACCAGCCAAAACTCCAACCACAAGAATCTCTCGGCTGCACCGGAATATGCTCCCAAAGCCTACAACAACAGACTGACCGAAAAAGAACCGACACAAACCAAATCATGCTGCGCAATCTGGACTGACTGAGGATCTACACTTATTGGAGCCAAAAAACTCCATACTCCCTGCATCTCCACTTATTGTTCCTCTTTTCTTTCCCATGTTTCCACCCTATCCATTTTCTCACTCATTCCATTAACTTTCATTACAGCTTATTAAAAAAAATTAATACTCCTCAATTTACTCTATTATTTATAACCTATTATAAAGATGTTATTCCTAAACCTAGTGATTAGTTTTGTCTTTTTTTAACAAAAATGTTGTTTGTATCTTTAGAATTGCAAATGAAATGGCTCTCAGAGACATTACAATTCAATAGCCATTTCCAACGTGCAATCTCTCATTTTCCAACCATTGCAATCCCATATGCGTTTACATCACCAGCCACTTATGCTAATTATTTTTTTTAATTGTCACTTTTGAGAAAAAAAAATATGTTTTTTTAGTTGTGATTTGAAAAATTCAATGTAATAATGATTATAATTAGTCAAAATTAATAAATTTATCAAATCTACTCTATTTCTCATTTTTTTCTCTCTTTTCACATTCTTTCTCACATATTTCTCTCTTTACAACTTCTTCACTCAACCAAACACATCCTAAGTGCATGTTTGGTTCTGCGAGGAGAAGAATAGATTTTGTAGAATTGATTCTAGTTAAAAGTGTAAAGTGATTTATGTAAGGATACATTTAGTGTAAAAAATCACTAAGAGAATGTAATATTTGTTGTGTGACTTTAGAAACTGATAATAAGATTAACCGTTAGTTTTTTTAGGCAAAATAATCATTTTTGTTCCTTAACTATATTTTGGGTTCATATTGGTCCCTTAATTTTTTTTCTTGTTACTTTGATCCTTCAACTTGCAAAATATTTCATTTTAACATTTTTTTTTCTAATTAGCGACGGAAAAACTTTGAAATCAGTCGCTAAATTTGTAGCTAATTAGACAAAAAAGACTAAAATAAAACCTTTCAAAAATTAAGGGGCCAATGTGACACGAAAAAAATTAAGGAACCAAAATTATTTTGATATTTTGCCTTTTTTTTTATGATAAGATAATTATGATTGATTGACATTGTAAATAAAAGCTTTACAACGATGGTATCATAAAGGACCCGTTTGTTTCGGCTTTTTTTAAAAATGATTTTTATAGTGTTACAAAATTTTGTGAAAAAAAATTTTACAAAGAAATTTTTTATAAAAGCTTCAAATAAAATATTTGTTTGAATAGTTATTCTTAAAATGTAATTTTAGGTATTTTATCTATTTATGAAAAAAAATTAGATATCAAAATTTTAAAAAGTCACTTAATTTTGAAGATATTTCAAATAGATTTTCATAAAAATTATTTTTGAAATACAACTTTTTGAAAAAATTGCGATTTTGATTAATTTTTGGTCTTTAATAATCTATGTTTATGTTTTAGGATGTCAAAATTAGTGTTTCATTTTAGAAAAAACGAATATAGAATGAAAATCTATTTTCAAAAATACAAAGAAAAAATTCATTTTTTTAAGGGTTAATACCTATTTTCCCCCTGCCATATAGGCGTCATTTGAAAAATCCCCCTGCAAAAAAAAAAATTAAGCGGACGTGGTTTTTTATTTTTTTTTTAATAATGTGGATGGCCCATATAGCTTTTTATTATTATTTATAATGCCACGTTGGCAATTTATATTATATTAAATTTGCTGGACGTGGGAGTTGAACCCACCCCCTTCCATACAAAACCCAAGCATCTGACCACTAGGCTATGTAGTTTGTTTTGTTCAACAAATACTTTGAATTGTATTAATAGCATACTGCATTTTTATTTACAATTTCAATAGTGTATATATATATATATATATATATATATATATATATATATATATATATATATATATATATATATATATATATATATATATATATATATATATATATATATATATATATATATATATATATATATACATTAAAAGCATTGTTATATTTTAACTTAATAAATTTAATTTAAAGATTTTATATAATTTAATATAATTATTTAACGTTATAAAATAGTAAAATATTAAAATATTATTTTACTATTTTATAAATTTAATAAATTAGTAAAGTTAATAGTAAATTAAATTAAATTAGTAAATTAATAACGTTAAACAATATTAATTAATAAAGTTAATAGTAAGTTAAATTAAATATAAATATTAATATAAATTGTTTAAAATAATATTATTTTAATATTATTTTACTATTATCATTATTTTAATTTATATTTTACTGTTAACATTATTAATTAATATTTCTTTATATTAATTAAAATTTAAGTTTATATTTTCTAATTAATATTAGTGTAATTAAATTTACTGTTAACGTTATTAATTAATATTTGTTTATATTAATTTAATTTAGTTTATATTTTCTAATTAATATTAGTTTAATTTAATTTAACGTTTATGTTTAATCTAATTTAGTTTATTTTATTTATTTAATATTATTTTACTATTAACGTTATATTTAAGTTAATTAATTTAATTTAAGTGTTGAAGGTAAAAAATGAGAGAATCTTGAAATGTTAGGGAAATTCTTGCAACTTTTTTTTTTGCAGGGGGGGTTTTCAAATGTCGCCTATATGGCAGGGGGGAAAATAGGTATTAACCCTTTTTTTAAAGCTGAAACAAACATGCCCAAAAGCTTGTGATAAGCTAGCTGATAGCTTATGGCTTATAATTGATGACTGATGACTGATGTTTTATAACTTATAGCGGATGGATATGACTGATAGCTTATAAGCTCATTGAAGTGTTTGGTAAAATTAGCAATTCAATTAACTTATAAATGTAAAATGACATAAAAGATATTTAATATATAATTTTATTTTAAATTAAAATAAATTATAAGGGTTAAAAATGGATTTTAATTGAAATAATCTACTTTTAATATAATAAAGTAGAAGACATATGAAATCTTTTAATTATCCCTCTAATCACCATTTTGAGAGTGATAAACGGGGACATAAAAGTAATTGTATTTCTCTTAATATTTAAATTAACAAATAAATATTATAATTATTTCTAAACCTTTCATTAACCTATTCATTAACCCTTTTATATTTTTACATCATTACTAACGTGCAAAACTTTCTTGGAATTGTGCAAAATTTATTGGAATACAGCAAAACAACCTCCATGCTTCTTCTCTTAGGTTTCTGAGAAACCCTTCAATTTTCTTTCCTTAATTTATATATTATGGCTACAAACCAACAAACCCTAAACTACAAACAGTTAGGTTTTTTTGTTCTTCCTCTTCCATTACATCCTTCCCCTCTTAGGTTTCTGAGAAACCCTTCAATTTTCTCTCCTTAATCTATATATTATGGCTACAAACCAACAAACCCTAAACTACAAACAGTTAGGTTTTTTTGTTCTTCCTCTTCCATTACATCCATCGATTTTAGGTTATTTTTTTATTTTCTTCTGCAATTCCAAAATCCATGTTAATGTCTATCCATCATGTTTGAATACGATTCACAGTATTTTGTTTTAAAGTCTTGCTGTTTGTTGATTTTTATTTTCATTGTACTCATAATATGAGTCGAAAATTTGATCTGATTACTTTGTTTATTCGTTGTTCATCACAGATTCGCAGATCCGCTTCGATCCATGTTTTTCTCTTCCTTATCTCTCTCTGCATACAACATCAACAAGTAAAAGAATGAATCAAAGAAGAATCAAACGATTTTGACGGCAAAGACAGTGGTTTGCGTAGATCGTTTGCCGACAACGTGAAAGTTTTCGGTGGAAGTCGTAGACGACGACAAATTCAGTGGTTGAGGGTGGAAACTGCATGTTTAGATTTTTGACGGTGAAGACGATTCTGCGTTAGCCGGCGTGATTTCCTGTGATTTCCGGTGGCAGGTTAAGGGCGGTGCGAAGATCCAACGGCTGCAATCGGAAAATGATCCTTCCCTTTATCTTTTTTATCTTTTTGATTTCTTCTCTTCTTCCCAGTTTCTAATATACTGAGTTGTTGTTATTTTGTTTTCTTAGCTACCACTTGAAAGCATTACTTTTATAAGTTTAATGATACAAATCATTACCTACTATATATTCAATTCACTAAATCGTAAAATATATATTTTATTCTACTGAGAATATGTATTAGATCGATTGGAATTTGTTTAGTTTTTAAAAAAAAAATTGCTATGGTCTTTTTACTTTTCCCATACCTTTTCATTCCAAAAGGTAGTTAATATTTTTTTTCAATGTGAATAAAGTAGTAATGTAGAAGAAGAAGAGAATCACCCAAGTAGCAGTATTTTAAATCATTAATTTTTACAAAAATATCTATTTTAGATGTACGTTTACTAATTATATATAAATTTACTAATTTTATGTATTATAATCAACTATTAATTTAAAATTGATTATATGTTACTTCAGTATGTGACTAATAATAAATATTTTTTATTTTGTTTTGATAAAAAATATATGAATATTATCTTTCCCATCTCTATTTATTGCTTCATTAATCTAAATTAAATCAAATTAGACCCCTTATTTCATATCCCTAACAATAATTACTAACACTGGAAATTATTTATTTTCTCATTTTAATTGTTACCCTATTTAAATGATATTAAAATTTTAAATTTAGTATAATAACATTTATATTAAAATTTTAATTTGTACCAAGTATATTAATATTTGTAATTTATGAGAGGATTGTAAAAGTATTTTTGTAACATTTATATTATACACTCATTATTATAATAATGTTTATAATTGGTGTATAATTAATCAAACGGTGTACAATTAATAATGTTTAAATTCTGATAATGAGATTCTTTTATATATAGAAGTCATTAAATAATTAATAATTAGTATTTATTAAGAATTAAATAAAAATAAATATTTGAAAACATGATCTACGTTAAATGATTTTTTCATGTAACGAGAAGTTATAAAATTAATGGAATACTAATTGTTATTAACATTTACTTATTATTAATATTATTCATATTGTTTATTTTTTAAGTATTTAAAAACATGGAGGTTAGTTGAGCAATACCATGTGCGTTTGCATGAAAATTTAAATGAGATAAATATATTTTTTAAAATAATAATTAAAAAGAATAAAATAATAAAATCAAATAACAAATATTTAATTTTTTAATTCAATTTTATACAAATAACAAATATTTTTTACGAAAAAAATAAAATTGACTTGAAAATATATTTGTTTTTATAGAAAAACATGAAACAATTATGATTAGTGAATACACAAATTTTTTATGGTCGAGACTATTTAATTTATATATCTTATATATATTTTTTAACAATAACTACATAACACATATTTAATATTTATATCGATTTTGCACGACTCGTAGGAGCGCACATGTCATTATTAAGAGAGGGGTTTCAAAGAGAGAGAGAAAAAACAAAACCCTAAATAAATTAGTTTTTTTTACTCGGATGCTTAAGTCAAGGAAGAATAAGAAATGTCCACTTTTCAATACTTGGAAAAAAGCGTTTTGGGAGCATATCATTAATTATTATTTTTTAACTTCCAACTACTATTATTATGATGTAGACCTATTGAGTAGGCTCATATGCTCATACTGTTTACTTTTATCTACACGTTTCCAAAACATCTCAATGCAAATAACCATTAATCAATATATTCTTTCCATTCAATTTATTTTATTATATACTAAATAAGAGGTCTATTTTATACATTTCCTACAAAAATATTTATGGTAATAGTTCGGAAAAAAAATTATGAATTTTTTTTATGATCCAAATATTTTTTGTTAAGATAAATGGAAGATATTTATGGTAATAATTCGTACATATTTTTTGACGGGCCGACAAGTTATTTACTTAAATTGATTAGATATTAGAGATCATATGTTTAATGACTTCTAAATTACTATATAACACGATCTCTTCATTCCCAAAATAAATAAATAAATAAATAGAAACACACAATTCAGTATCTCTCTTCTCTTTAAGTTCATGAAAATAAAAGATTTGAATGTAACATTTTTTTAATAGGACATGAAGAATATTTTTTTAATTATAAGTAATTAATAGTTATAAATTATTAGGAAATTAAATTACAATTAGGGACATAAAAATTTAAAATTGGGATTAGATTTTTCTCACGTAAAAACGGAAGGATGAGATTTCAGTTTAAAATTAAGATTAAAGTTTTCTCACGTAAAAATTAATTAATTTACTTACCAAATTCGATTTTATTTTATTTTTTATAATTTACTTATCAACATTCAATTTTTCAAAAAAAATTCTTTTATTTTTTCAACCATTGTTATTTATACAACTTAACTATGTTTAAATTTATTTTATATTAGATGATAAAATCCTATAATATCAACATAATCCATAAATTTACAATACAGAAGAATTTAAAAATTATAGTCATGCTCGATGGGCCGAACCTATTTTTCTGACGGGCCGACAAAATATTTACTTAAATTGAAGAGACATTAGAGATCATATGTTTAATAACTTCTGAATTACTATAGCAAATAACTTCTAAATTACTGCACAAATTTAACAAACATAATATTATTTAATTTATTAAATCTAATCAAATTATTAAACCAATATGTTTTTTTGGTATATAATATATTTTATTTTATAATATTTGTTAATAGAAATTGTAAAATTAAAATTATAAACAATTATAAAAATTACAGGCATGCTCGACAGGACAAACCTATTTTTCTACCATATATTTGATTTACTAGAAATTAACAAATCTATATATATCCTGACAACTACTACAACTTAATAAATTAAATTAATATTTGTATGACAATCAACATTAAATTTTTTTCTGTTAATTCGTATAAATTAATATACATTTTTTAATTATAACTATATAATATTTATTTAATATTCATCGACTTTACGTGACCCGTGCGAATGCACGGGTCCTTTACTAGTAGGGATAAAAAAGGAAGAAAAAGTAATAAGCTATAAGACATAAGCTAAAACGCTATTTGAAATAGCGTCTGAAAAATAAGCTATAAGCTAGTAAAATAAGCTATAAGCTCGTGATGAAAAGACCGTTACTAAACGGATCTAAATTATCATATTAGCTTATAAAACATAAGACATAAGCTATAAGCTCGAAAACATGTCTTACCAAATAGAGCCTAAAATGATGTTGATTGAACATTTGCTGAATAGATATTTTATTTGTACAAATTAGGCAAAGCAAAGTAAACTATGTGATTATTATTGCTAAGTTAAGGTAATGTCTTTTCTTTGTTCCTAAAATTGCATAGGGAATAGTTTTTTTTAGTTATTTGATTTCACTTTGTAATATATCCTTTATATGTTGCCACCTTATTTGACTCGCTATTGTAATTGATAAGCAGTGTTGTATTGGATTTTAAGGACTGGCTTTTGTGTTTTTACAAGCAGTGTGTTTTCAATTATATCTGCGTTCATAAGCAATTTAGGGTCTCAACAAGCTTTAAAGATTTAAGCTAGTATCTTGTTCTTATGAAATATAGGAGCTTATTATTATTATTGATGAAATGATGAAGTGCTATCTGCTATGGTTGGGGTTGAAGGACATTATATTTCAATCAAAACACTTCGAGAAAAGAAAGATGAAATTATTAATTTCATGGTGGACCCATCTATGGATTTGGCATTGCAGGTGAGATTTGCATAATTTTTCACTGATGTGTTTTGAGTCGCAGTCACAACATTAGAGTTGTTAAACCTCCACCTTTTGCTTTATGGTGATATTTATGTTAGGAAGTTTAGATAGGAAATCAAGCTATAGTTGCAATGGAAATGCTTTCTATACAGTTTTTTAAGAAAAAAAATTATAAAGAGTTCAATATCTTCAGTATCATAACCTAATGCTAAATTGGTTCATTAAACCCGTTTAGGTTTTTCTTTCGATGTTTCTATATTCTTATTTCATTTTTGTAAACTTTTGTAAAGGAATATGAATACTCTAACTTACTATTCAAATAATGCAACGCATTTTACTCAAAGTTTCTTTCTTCTTTTGGCAGCAATCCAAATTACAGAAATTATTTTATTCAATAATGTTTAGATATTCGGCCATTGTTTTAAATTGGATTTGCAACCATAAATCTGCCCCCAGATTGTGTTTTTCCGAGGTTTCTGCCAAGTAATCTGACAGGGAATGTCAAGTGGCCTATGATATAACTGTATAACTTTATATAATGGACAATATAATAAAATGCAACATTGCAATAATGAAATACAACATTACAATGATAGAGTTGTGTCTGAGTCAGTTTTTGTTGTTGCAGGAGTTGCCAAAACGGATTCTCCCTCTTTGTAAGAGCTTTTTGTTGATCAACCAATTTGTGGAATCAAGGTCTCAGTTCCAGAATGGGCTAGAGTTAATCATGCCTTTTTTGCCGCCCTTAGGGAATTTCTTCTAGTATGTTTTTCTGAACAATGAGACAGTTGTTGATTTACATTTCACATGAAATAATTGTTTGCTTCTTGAAAAAATATTTTTGTGCATGTACATACATAAATATATATATATATATATATATATATATATATATATATATACATACATATATATATATATATATATATATATATATATATATATGTGTGTGTGTGTGTGTATATATATATATATACTTTTATAATTGGCCCTTTAACTTCTATGGGTAGCCTGCTACTGTCTGGAAGATTATTTAAAAAGAAAAAGTATATATATCAAATGTTAACGTGTAGTGCCTGACGTTGGCCCGGTATACCTCAATTAGCAGTTTTAGATTCTTTTCCAAACAAAGGTTACAATTCATTACCATTATCTTCTGCTGGGGGTGGGGAGATAAAAACTGTATGTAGTGATCACTTTTATTTATTTATTTTGAGAATACTCTCTCCTAGGGAATGACAATCAAGTTTAATTAAAAAGTATTTTGAGAATACTCTCTCCTAGGGAATGACAATCAAGTTTAATTAAAAAGTATACATTTAGTTGTTTCTTTTCATTTTCTGGTTTACAGATTTCTAAGGTTATAAAAAGCAATAGAGTTAATTATCCTGAAGTGTTATGTAGAACCGGAATTTTAGGTTTAAGGTGTGTCTGATACACATATGACGCATGATAGATAATATTTTTAGACTCTGATATGTTGAGGACACTGCTCCTGCGGCACCTAGTTGACACTTCCATTTTGGTGGAAATTAAAAGGGACATGTACCAAAAAAAATTATTTTTAACAATGATGATCAACTAGTGGATGAAACGGGAGTCCTTAAGTTGATTAGATATACTTTTTCGGTAATATATGGATGGATTGGAGATAATAGACAAAGTTTAACAATCAAAATGTTTAACTAATTAGTATTTTAGGTGAGACTCATTAAGGTAATATTTAGTGTTGTACCCATTTGCTCTTTCAAACTCATTTATACACATGGTGTATGTGTGTCACATGGTGTGCTATATTTTGGACATTATTGGCGTTTACTTGGCTATGTCGTGTCCTTTTAAATGCTCATAAGATCAAGTCTAAAATTTTATTTAGTGTTGTACCCATTTGCACTTTCAAACTCATTTTAAGGTGAAGTATTTTGGACAAATAGTAGGAGTCAATGATACTCGTTAAAACTAGTAACAAACCTGTGTGTTCGCACGAGTTCTGGTATGGGACGCACATTTATTTTAAATGTATATTTTTTAATAGAAAAAAATCTGGTTACTCCTGAAAAAATAATAATTGAATGTATAATTAATAAAAAATATTTTGATTAGTAAATTCATGTCCCGTTAATAATCAACAACATTATGTTCCCGTGTAAAAATATCAGTTTGATCAATAACTTCATGTACCTTAAAAAATATTTTGATCAGTAACTTAATATCTCGTTAATAATCAATATTTTGATCAATAACTTTATGTCCCGTTAATAATCAATATTTTGATTAATAACTTCATGTTGCGTGTACAAAAGATTTAGTAAAACATAATCTTGTTATTGCATCACATTTATACAATAAAATTAACTTAAAAATAGGCTAAATTACAGTTTTGGTCCTCCTGTTTTGGGTATTTTAACGGTTTTAGTCTCTCGTTTTCTTTTTAAATAGTTTTGGTCCCTCATCCCAATTTTGATCTAACTGTTCATAAACGGTCATATACTGTTCATGTACGGATCGTGCACTGTTCATGAACAAAATTAGGATGTGGTTTAAAAAGAAAATGGGGACCAAAACCGTGAGAATACCAAAACTGTAATTTAGTCTAAAAAATATTATTAATTTCATTTTAGAAGCATAAATTTTCTTATATATTATTTTCTTTTAAAAATCTAAAATTGTAAAAAAAATAGTAATTAACAATGATAGGTTATAAAATCATTTACTTAAATGATAATGTTGACTAAGTTTATTCTGTCACAAAAATTATTCATTTTAAAATCACTTCCTACCGAACTCATTAAATGACTATTATGATAGTGAATGATAAAAAAATTTAAAACAATCATTCATTATAGAAGGTGAAGTCAACAATTTTAAGTATTAAAACAAATCTTTTAATCAGTTGCCTCATAAATATAGAAGGTAAAGTAATAAAAATATTTGAATTTAATTAATTAAAATATTTTAAGGTTTGATATAAAAATTTAATGCAATATTAATTATTATTGTAGAAATATCATTCTTAATTATTTATTAAAGAGAGATAAATGAATGTAATTAATATGAGATTATAATCTCACTAATAAAGAATATTTACATTTTAGTCAAATATAAAAAAATAGATAAAAGTGAAATAAAATATAATAATTTTAGAAGATTTATTTTAGCTGATATGTGAACCTTTACACATATTTCAACCCTTTTTTAAATTGTTACATCAATTGTGTAGAAACAAAATAAATAATTATTATTAAAACATTAGCAACAAAGTTTGGGTATTTTTGATATTGAACCTGGTACTAGAAGGTTACCAACCAATACCTCACCAACTAAGCTACAGCTAGGGCTGGAAATGAGTCGAGTCGAGTCGAACTCGCCTCAGCTCAGTTTGACTCGTTAAGAATTAGCCGAGTTCGAGTTCGAGTTCGAGTTCATGACGAACTTTTTTTTCAGCTCAAACTCGACTCGTTAAGAATTTGCCGAGTTTGAGTTCGAGTTCGAGTTTATCTCGAACTTTTTTTTAGGTCAAACTCGACTTGTTAGAAATTCACGAACATCTTGATTCAGCTCATTAGGTTTATCTTATTAGGTTCAACTCGCTTATTTCACGGACTTAAAAGTAATTTTTTAAAGTCTATTTTTTTACATATATATTTGACATTTTAAATTAATATTTTTTTAAATAAAAAATATAGAAATAAAATAAATTATATAAGATTGGAATTTATACGATGTTAATTTTATTTGTATAATTATTTGTAGAAATATTTTGCTCACTAGAAAATATAAGTTATTAATTAAAACCGTTAGATTAAAATAAAACATGACAGTAAGATTTTGAGCAAATATTTAAACCTACTCTTAAATACAATATAATATATCTCATATATAATCGAGTTGACTCATGAACCTAATGAGTCGAACTATGTATAGTTCAAGTTCAGCTTATTTAGTTAACGAACTTAGTTTTTAGCTCATACTCAGCTCATTTGGTTCATAAACCTAGTCCAACGATTTAATTTTCGAATTGAATTTCGAACTATTTTCGAGTTAATTTGGTTCATTGCCAGCCCTAGCTACAGCATTCTGTTGATTACAAAGGCTTTTATTTGCTTTTTATATATTAACTCAGTAATTTATATATTATATATTAACATTTTATATATATTAACTCAGTATATTTTTTAAAAATTATTTTTTTGTTTTATATGTAATTAACGTTTTTTATAATGTTTTTTATAACAGTTTTTTATAACGTTTTTAATAGCATTTTTTATAATATTTTTTTATAATGTTTTTTTTTATAAAATTTTTTTTTACTCAGTATATAACGTTTTTTTATATGACTTTTTTTTTATATTGCATTTTTTAAACATATTATTTTTTATAAACTATTTAGTAAATAATTATCTACTTATAAACCGTATTAATTATTTAAAAAAAACGTTAATATATACACTATAATACAATATTAATATAATAATAAATAATGTTAGTTCATAAATTTAAATATTCAAAATTATGCAGTTTGTTAATTTATAAAAAATGTTTGTTAGTTTATAAAAAATGTTAGTTTATAAATAAAATGATAAAATATAAAATATAATTTATTAAAACGTTAATATATATATATATATATATATATATATATATATATATATATATATATATATATATATATATATATATATATATATATTGCATTTTTTAAAATTATCATTTTTATAAACTGTATTAATTAATTATTTTTTTATAAAATTCAATTTTTATATGTTAATATATTTTTTATAACTTTTTTGTTTGTTTTATATGTTGACTTTTTTTAACGTAAAAAAATTATCTTAACTATATGTTTTATAACGTTAAAGAACATGTTTTATATGTTTTATAACATATAGTTTAAGTTAATATATATAGAGTTCATATTGTTTAACGTTTTTTTTTTTGAAGAGAGTTCATATTGTTTAACGTTAAACATATAGTTTTATAAAATATCATAAAAATAACGTTTTTATAAAACTTTAGGAGTAAGATTTAAATAAATTACAAGAGTTGGTTTGGTGGTTGGATATTGTTTGGCTATATTAATGGTCATAAACAAATTCAGCCAAACAAGAGATTATGCACGCCTAGTCAGCTGCCCAGTCAGCCAAACAAGGGACAGGGTGTTCTGATAACTGAATCGGTGTTTTATAAGGGGGGATCTAACAAAAAAAACTAATAGGAGGAAAACCAAAATCCGCCTTAATGGCAGGGGGTAACAGTTATTTATCCCTTTAATTTATTAAACGCATATGATATTTGACTAATGTATCCAGCTCAGTTGGCAAGTGAATTATGCATGTGACCAAGGCAGCGTGGGATTGATACCCAAGGACGATCATCTATTTTTTCTCAAACGTAGCTAAACATGGATCAAGTGCACGCACAACCACGCCAATCCATGGTGCACCCTCACGTTCCAGCCCTCTGATGTCTCCCGCAACTAGATCCAACGCTCCTGGATTGAGGACTCATCATATGGACCTCAAGGCTCAGCCACACTGAATTTCAAACTAAGTTTTTTAATTTTCTTTTTATTTTTAATTACATAAACAATTTTTGTCCCTTTTCTTTCTTTATTTTTATTATAACTCCTTTTTTATTTATATTTTTTATTTTAATAAATTGTTTTTATAATAAAATTATAACTATTGATTATTTAATCGAAAATCCGATTTTTCTTATTATATTAAAAATAATCATTTTTTTGTTTTTTACTAATGATTATTTTAGGGTAATAATTTAATGTTTAAAACCCTGATTTTTATTAGGGTTAAATACTATTTACCCCCTGCCAAAGTAGCGAGATTCGGTTTTCCCCTTTATTAAAAAAAAATTTAGCCTTCGTCCCTTAGAAAACAAGATTCTGTTTTCAGACACCCCCTATCCCTTGTTTGGCTGACTGGGCGAGGGGAATCTTCCTAGTTGGCACTGAATCTTCTTACGTGGCGCTTGCTGACTTGGAAAGCTTGGAAAAAGCTGAAAAAATAGCAATTTTCTTAACTTGCAAAAGCAGGTCTCAAACCCTTGTCATAAGGGTGATTGGAGTGCTACCTTACCACCAAGCCATCAACGTTTTATGGTTAATAAGGCCAAGGTAATGTATATATTTTAATATATATATATATAGTTTAAAGGTAGTGCACTGACAGTGTAAATAAACTTTACACATGCATCCAATTAAAATCCTTACACTTGCCATGTCATATTAATTTTTTTTAAATTAAAATTATGTTTTAATTGAATGCATGGTTGTGATTGGTTGACAGTGTAAAAATATTTTACACGGTCACTGCATATCCTTTTTTCTCATATATATATATATATATATATATATATATATATATATATATATATATATATATATATATATATATATATATATATATATATATATATATATATATATATATATATATATATATATATATATATATATATATACACACACACACGTTTAAAAATGAATATTTTTTTAAAAAACTGAACAATAACTATATAGTGTTATTAAAAACATTTTGTTTTTCTATATATATATTAGAATCATATATAAATAATGCAATAATTAAAAAACTGAGTAAATTCCTAACAAATATTAAAAAAGTTAATTAAAAAACTAAATAAAATTATTTTAAAAAAACGTTAATTAAAAGAATTGTTAAAAAAAGCATTATTAAAAAAGCTTTTATATAAATTAAAAAAACTGAATAATATTTTTAATAAAAAAACGTGAATAATTTTTTTAATAAAAAAACTGAGCAATTAAAAAACATTAATATTTACTTTTATTTAATAATTGTTTAAAAGTTATAAACGATATTAATAATTTTTTAATTTATATATTATTGAAAAAATTAATTAAATAAAAAATATTTTAATAAACATTTTAATTTATATAGTATTAAAAACTTTAAAATATTTAAAATACATTTATATAATTATATAAAAAAAACGTTAAAGTATTTTAAATACATTTAAACATAATTATAAAAAAAGTTAATTAAAAACGTTAATTACCTATTTTATAAAAAAAAAACGTAAATTAAAATACTTTTAAACATTTTATAATTATATAATTATTAAATAATACAGCTTTTTTAATTTATATATTATTGAAAAAGTTAATTAAAAAACTAATTAATATGTACAGCTTTCTTAATTTATATATTATGGTGTATTATTATATAGAACTGTTTGGCCATTATAAACAACAAAGTATGCATGGTTTGGTGGTAAGCTTGCAAGTTTCTAACCTTAGAGACTTGGGTTCGAAACCCAGCCTTGCAAGCTTTCCAAACAAGGGATAGGGGTGTCTGAAAACAGAATCTTGTTTTCTAAGGGGCGAAGGCTAAATTTTTTTTTAATAAGGGGGAAAACCGAATCTCGCTAATTTGGCAGGGGGGTGAATAGTATTTAACCCTTTTTATTATTTCTTTTCATCATGAACACTAATAATTGCTGTGGGTAGGTGTTATCCATTAAAGCAAGTTCTTTTCTTGTGTGCTAATTTTTCAGGGTTACCCCAATATCCTCCGACTACGCGCCGTCAAATCAAAAGCTAAGTTTTCTAATTTCTCTTGTTTAAATATCATTTTATATTTATTCTGCCTTTTAATAAGGTTTGCCTCAATAGCCATTGAATCTGTAATACACTAACCACTATCATTTTCCGTCTAAATTCTCAGATGATCAGAGTCAATCAAGGAAGATCAAGGCATGGCATTCAAAGATGTGGAAATTAATTTTTGCCTTTATTTTTCTGTTACCCTATAAGGGTTAGGTTTATCTTTTTCGCCTTTTAATTCCCCTATCCCCGCAGGTGTTTATTGTAATAGCGTAGGAAATTTTATTTCTGCCTTTATTTTATTTTAACTGCGTGGTTAGTAATTTAGGGAGTGATAACCATGAATTGAACATAGATCACCTAATTACAAGATAAATGTCATCGAAGTTAACCACATGATTGTTGCACCCACACACCTAAATAGTCAAGTCCATCGATTCTGAGGATACCAAAAGCAAATGTCGCCTTCAAAGTTATTGAAACTCCCTCGATGTTGCCTTACAAAAATGATTGTCCCCAATTGCTAAGGTATCCTCGCATGATGCCTTAAATGAATGTTATATCCTTCCCTTAGACTACCTGCCCACTTTATGGCAGAAGCACCTTTTTTTTGCATTTGCGTGAAAACATCCAGTAGATGCACATACATAACACTTTTGTGGATGCATCTACGAAATCAACCCAAATTCAGAAAACCAGAAAAACAACATTTGTAAAGAGAAAAGAAGCATTCATTGATTAAAATCAGCATCACGATGAAATTTCCAATAGAAAATTAAGAAAAATAAGAAATCTAATAAATTACAACAGTCAAAACTATATCATCTGATTCATGCATCATTTAAATGACATCAATGTCATTTTCCACTTCATCCCACCAACGTTCCGTTTCTCCGTTCGCAAGCGAGGTCTTTGTTCTAAGCCTCTAAATCCTTTTGATGACTTCGTCAGGTTTGTACTCCCCCTCTAACCAAGACATCACAGACCTTTTAAGATGGTCCAAGAAATGAATGTGCCAAAATTTCATCGGCATCAGGGGTTTGAGAGGAGAGAAAACAACATGCCCATTCCTTTTGAAAATAATCGGTTCAGGATCGGAACGCTTGGATGGTGTTCGTTGTCATGATGGTGGCCTTATGGGTGCCATTTTTGTGTTTCCTAGAAACCCCGACTTTATAGAAGCCCTTGGTGAATATGGACCACACAACCTCTGTCACAGAATATTCCGTAGGTATATCCACGAAAGAGTCATAAATTTCTCTGTTCCGTATATGTATTATGTATATACGAAAAAAACCCATAATTTTCAATATTAGACCCTTTCCGTAGATACATCTATGAAAGTTTCCCTGTTAGTTTTTTTAATAAAACAAATTGCAATAGCAGTAGATGTAGAATGAAAAACACATAAACACAATTTTTTTTAATACTTGACAAAAAATAATTATATTGCAATGTTAAAGAGTATATATATATTACACTTTGAAACTAGAAAATACATCACAATAAGAGTCGTAGGGTAAATCTATTGGAGGTTCCTATCCACAAAAAGATTCGGCCAGGTACATGGTTCGATTCTTGCGGGAGGCAAAAACAATATTTCCTGGGCAGCCGATAAGCGGACCTAGGTGGGATTATTGATTAAGCTGGTGACATGATTGGTAGGCCGGAAGCCCCGCGGGGTAAGCGGAAATCCAGGGTGTTACACTTTGCGCTATTGCCACCAAAAGTTTCACCTCGTTTTACCTCGTGAAAGATATAGTTCAATCCCACCGAGACATATTGCCGATCAATTGAGAGTAAAGGATGTTGTCCTTAAATTGATGTTCCAACACCATAATGCTCCGACCAAATGAGGTTTGTATCTTATTATGTTGGTTTCCACGCACAAACAACTCCTTCACCCTGTCAAGAACGGTGATTTCAACATATTTTAATAAATCGGGATACTTTTCACATACTTTCTGAAATTGTAATATGACATCGACGTATAATTATTTTGTCGAAGAACTTGCAATACGAGCCCATGCATCCATTATTAGGTCAACAACCACTTTGGGCTTCACCGATTTCCCACCTTCGGTCAATACTTGTTTCGTCCCCACAACAGGTTTTACCTTACTTCTCACATTACATGCTATGTGATATCGACAAAGTAATGCATCAGAAGAAGAAAATATCTTTGCAACCACATTCATCAAAGTGTTATCGTGATCCATAACAATCGCCTTAGGCATCTCGACTTATTTCTTCAAAAGTGACAGACACACCTCCAATGTCCACCTAAAATTATCTTCTTGTTCACACTCCAAAAAAGCAAAACCAACGCGTATGTCTTCTCAATGGATGTAACACCGACCATCTCAAATAATGGAAGTCGATACGTGTTGGTCTTGTAGGTAGAATCGAGAAGGAGCACTATCAGGAAAGTGTTAAACAACTTTATCTTGTTGTCGTACTAATATTCATCTTCCTATTACCGCACTAAAACCAATGTTAGTTGCATTCCTACGAATCCATGTTAGCATGTTTTCATGATCATCAAAGTCTTGCTTGCTATTAAAGTCACCGCAAACATCTACCACCTTTGCGACTACCCCTTTAACACTCGAAGAAACATCGACTAAATGAGCTAATTCTCTTGAGATATTATGAGGGTGCACCATACCTATTTGCAAACAATTGCCAAAATAACACAAAACTACAATACTGCTGGAAAAACACAACTCGAGAATTATTCCGTAGATACACCTCCGGAAGTGTTCTTCTTCAACACGTTCCGTAGACGCATCTACGAAAGCAGCATAACTTTTTTCTCATAAAATTGATGCATAAATGAGCAATTATTAAAGATGAATATTTGCCTGAAATTCAGACTTCTCTTGCTCCCTTTGTTTTGTTGCACCCAAAAAATTGAGTTTTGGAGTGAAATAAGGTATTGATGATGTAGGGTTTTTAGGGTGTGAAATATGGAGAGTTTGAAGAAATGAAACAATGGGGGAGTGATCAAGCTGGTTCAAACTATATCAGATACTTTCGTAGATGCATCTACGAAATAATTTGACGCTAAGTCATTCCGTAAGTGCACCTACAGAATAATCCATGAACTGAATTTATGTGTAATTTTCCCATATACACTAGTTTATTATACTTCAGTAGATGTACCTACGGAAGGAAACAAATTTTTTGAAAAAAACTACTTCCGAATATGCATATAGGAAGCAGGGGGCATAAGTGAAATTTCACGCAGTGTGTGAGAGTTCTAGGAGATGCATTGAGAAATTCTCTATATTTTTCACTAGTATAATGTATTATGTTGGTAAGTTTTTAGATGTAAAAAAATGGAAAAAATAGTTAAATAGATACAAACATAACACTTTATTTTACAAACAAACAATCATAATTTTTTTTATTAATTATCATAACCATTCATAATTTTAATTAAAAAAAAATTAAATAAATTTAAAATTTTTCTTTTCTTTTCTTATTAATTATTTTTAAAATATGCAAAATTTTCTCATAAAAATCTATTATAATCTACTATCTACTATCTAACATATCCTAGGAGATTGACGAAAGAGACTAATCTACTATCTAATATATACTAGGAGATTGACCAAAGAGACTAAATTATCCTTCACTCCAAAATCATTTACAAACAAAAAAGGACAATCTACTATCTAACATATATTAGGAGATTGACCAAAGAGACTAAATTATCCTTCACTCCAAAATCATTTACAAACAAAAAGAACAATTATGTAACTAACAATACAATATACCATTTTTTCTACTTTTTCAACAATCACAAGCCAATGGTTAGTCTCTCATTGGTCCACTTTTTCTACTTTTGCATTTATATCTAAAAAAAATGTAGATTTCAATTTTTTTTTCCAACTCACATATTTTTTATATGGTTATTTAATATAGATGAATTTTTATGATTATTATTCATTTATAATTAAATTATTTATTTTAAATTTACATGTTTCTAAATATATTTTATACAGGATTAAATAAATCTACATGTTATTAGACTATATTTTACGGGTCACTATCAACAAAATATATATTTATTTATTTATTTATTCAAAAGTTAAAATTCTTTTTATTCAATTAAGTAATTCATTTTAAATCTATTTGTATTTAAATAATTTTATACCATATTAATTGCATGATAGTATAATGTATTTTTTAATTTTAATAACATTAACAATATATTTATCTCACAGGTCACTAACAAGACAATATTTATTTTAGTTTAATCAATTATTATTTTAATTTAAGAGACAAAATCTTTATTTTTAAATATTAATTTTTTCTCCCTGTCACAATTATATTTTTTCTTCTTTGTGTATGATTATTTAATATAATTAAATCTATATGATTACTGTTCATTTTAAAAAAATAAATCATCTCAAATTTTACATTTGAATTTAATACTATCTAAGTGTTATGATACTTATATCTATTTTTTTATTTCATTACTAGTAATAAACTTGTTCGTCGCACGAGTTCTGGTACAGGACGTGCATTTGTTTCAAATATATATTTTTTAATAAAAAAATGTCAGGTATCCGTGAAAAAATAATAATTTAATATATAATGTCTGGTACCTGTGAAAAAATATTTTGATGCACGAGTTCTGGTACGAGACGCGCATATATATTTTTTAATAGAAAAATATCTGGTTACCAGTAAAATAATAATAATAAATGTATAATTAATAAAAAAATATTTTTATCAGTAATTTTATGTTCTGTTAAAATATTATAAGAATGTAAAAAAATTGTTTTATCAAAAGAGTTTATATATATATATATATATATATATATATATATATATATATATATATATATATATATATATATATATATATATATATATATATATATATATATATATATATATATATATATATATATATATATATATATATATATATATATATATATATATATATATATATATTTGAATGAAGGAAAATTTTTCTTTGTATGTAATATTATTTTCGTTTTAATATTTATAAAAATATTGAAATAAACTTTTTTCTCAAAATTCACTCGTTAATTTAAAAATATTATTTGTCATTAATAAAATAATTACATCAATAATATATAAATAACTTTTCCATATATTATCTAAAAAATATATAGTTGCATAAATTAGCTAAAGAAATCATATATATTCAGTCTACATATCATATTTCCTATCATGTATTAATAATACAGGCTTCTCTCACTATTATTCATTCTTGAATACTTAAACCTGATTCTATTATAATAGGAAGATATATATCATCTTGTATAGACAAATACACACAAAAGTAATAATCTTTTAGCCCTAGAAAAGTTCCAACATGTTAAAGACGCGTTCAAATCAATTACATCATAAATAAATAAGCATTACTATCAGAACATATATTATAATTTTCTTTTAACCAATATTTAAAATTGTAAGCTCAAGTAAGAGTGAGAACTCAAGTGCCTAACATGTCTCCACGTTTCACTAATATTATATAGATGACGAAAATATATATGTTCATTAAAATATTTGAAAAACATACCAAAACACTACATGCAAGTTGCAAAGCCAGTAAAATTGCACTTTATTTATATACAACAGAAGGTATAATTTGCAGGCCAAACACACTCCAAAACGTAAATGTGGTAACAAAAATTCCCCTAACTCCATACGTGAAGTATCCTATTACCTGGATACACAAAAGGTTGTTTCACCATTTAGTGGAAGGAAGATATATAAACAAGAAGATAATAGATGGAGAACATGTCACTAACATTCCTCTTATTGAGAATACATTTAAAACCAGAATGTATCTGCAGCAAATAAACATTCTAACACTCCCCGTCAATGCAATATTCTAAAACAATGTACTGCTCTGTCCTTTGAAAAGTACACCAGTAAGTTAGCCCTATGAAATAAATAAGTGCATATCAACAATGGAAGAGCATGTGTTCTTTGAGAGAACTCACCCCTGGTTCCCTAACCCCTTTAACAATGAAAAAGATGTTCAAATGGTTATTCGACAAAGATTGAGATGAACAACAATTTATCACAGTCAAATAGAAAAATAAATTTCAAGAAGTTTGACATGTGAATAGCATGCTCGTCACAAACTTTAAATTGAATTTTAATAATTTTGAGATTGTATTAGAAGTTTTTAGTCTAAATTGTCATTTAATATGATTATGTGTCATTGATATATAGATATTCGACAATGATACTTCAATTACAACACGAAAACTATGTCAATGGTATAATAACATGCACAAATACAAAATTACAACATAACCAATTCAACAGTGATACTTCAATTAGCGCACGAAAACTATGTCAATGTTCCATATAGTCCAGTTATTGCTTCTGTTTGATGTATCTGCATCAATTTACTGACAATTATTGTTTGGGTATCATGCGTTGATTAAGAATATCGTGTACTAACGCTTTTGAAATAAACCGACATCCATGAGAGGATAACAAAGTAACCCTGCAACATTTCTTTTTGTTCTACTTTACATAATAAGTTAAACTTAACAAAACAAATTATAATGGTTAGTTATAGCAAAATAAAATGCAGCAAGTAAGCAATTACAAGTGTTTTAATAATGTCACAACTGATGTTGCAGTCCCAAGATTCTGCAAACATTACCAATATTATAGAACCAGTTCGCTTTGGTTTCCACTCCTTAATAGAACAAGTTGTGGTAAAGAAAAACATTATAAATCTAGATCAAACCAACTCGTGATCATAAATGGTTAGCATGGGAAAAATTACTGCAGACACACTTAACAACATATCTGGACAAATCTATACAAAATCTTAAAATTCAGAACAAATCTTAAAATCTTAAAATTCAAGATAGGACTACATTCGTGTTTGATAGACCTGGAAAACTTAATATAACAAATTGATGCTTAAACATACCTAATTCATTGCAACATATTGAATCAAGTAGCACCATTGCAATACATGCAATGCCAGCCCTTGAAAGAACGGGTCCATTACAAAGAATGGTTTGTTAAAATCAACAACAACAATCATTAAAAAATAGTTAATAACTAAACTAATAATCAAAGCACATGAATGGTTAATAACAAAACCTAAAAATTCAAGACCTACACACGAAATAATCACATAAAGCAGTTTGAGCCTCAGGAGATAGGATATTGTAGAGAATAAACATTACTAACATCAGTAGGAACCAAATTTCGATGTACCTTGAGAGGTTAGTTCCTTCAATTTATTTATCAAGAACATCCATGTTTGTAAGCAAAAGACGAAACTCACTTTCACGGCAACATATAACTGAACTGGCATGAAGAATCAAGATATACTCACTCAATACTGATCCGGTCTTCCCACAGCTACACATTCATTTTTTCACCAACGCAATTTCCATTCGGTTTAATTTTATGAGTTTCAACTTGTAGTGTCAAAAGGTTACCCTCCGTTTCCAACTTCCTTTTTAGGTCACGAAGGCGCCGCACGTGCCATCAGAAATCGCGTCGCCGTCGTATCTTCCCATTCTGCATGAGCCAACATCACCAAACCTAAAACAACAAACACTAAATCAAAAACAAAACCAAAGCAGTTTGAAAATTAACATCGAACATGAACCGTAAACATGAGTAAAAAAGGAAGAACAAAGAATCGAGAGAAATTTCGTGAGAGAAAAGAGGAAAATAATTTGGAGATTTTTGACAAGAGAGAGGGGAAAGAATAGTTCACAAAATGGATATGGAAAGAAGAAAAGTAAACATCCCAAAAGTTAAAGCAACCAGATTCAAAATTTGAAATCCCAAAAATTAGAAATGAGAAACGAAAAGTAGAAGAAGACGTGGAAGTATATGACAAAAACAAAATGAAAGGAAGTTACTGAAACTATCCACGTAGAGCATTGTTGAGGTAGCAAGACATTTTTGTCTTTTCCAGAACATAAATTTTTTTATATTGTAGATTATTATTTAAAAATTCTAAATTACTATATATATATATATATATATATATATATATATATATATATATATATATATATATATATATATATATATATATATATATATATATATATATATATATATATATATATATATATATATATATATTTAATTATTTATACAATAATATAATTTAAATTAGGTAAATTCTTTGGTACCCATGTATTCAAGCTCTCTTACTAGTTGAGGTAAAAAATATAAAGTAAAATATTTTTTTTTCAAGGTTCGAAAGATCGAATGTCATCGCTGTCGCGTAGTAGCCAAATTAAAATTTAAAGCAAAATTCACAAAAGAAAAAATAGACTTACCATTTTTCCTTCACCATCGAAGCAGCAAAACCCTGATACTACTACTACTGTTACTATCTAAGCTAAGACTCAGAGCTTGACGGCGGCGTCTGAATTTTCCCCCATTTCTCCATTTCTCCAAATCCAAACCTCAGAACCACGCAGCCATGGAAGAAGTCTGCGAAGGCAAAGACTTCGCTTTCCCAAAGCAAGAAGAAACCATACTCGATTTCTGGTCCCGAATCGACGCCTTCCACACACAGCTATCTCTCACCAAAGACAAACCCGAGTACATCTTCTACGACGGTCCTCCTTTCGCCACCGGTCTTCCTCACTACGGCCACATTCTTGCCGGTACAATCAAGGACATCGTCACGCGCTACCAATCCATGACCGGACACCATGTCACGCGCCGATTTGGATGGGATTGTCATGGTTTGCCAGTCGAGAACGAGATCGATAAGAAGCTTGGGATTAAGAAGCGGGAGGATGTTCTTAAGCTTGGGATTGGGGTTTATAATGAGGAGTGTAGGAGTATTGTGACAAGGTATGTTTCGGAATGGGAGAATGTTATTACGAGAACTGGGAGATGGATTGATTTTAAGAATGATTATAAGACTATGGATCTTAAGTTTATGGAGTCTGTTTGGTGGGTTTTTTCTCAGCTTTATGCGAAAAACCTTGTTTATAAAGGTTTTAAGGTATTCCTAATTTTCATTACTATCGGTTCAATATCATGCATGTTAGAAATGACTGCGCATTTGATGGAATCACACTGTCATTTTGATTTTGCTTAAGTTATGTTGCTGGCATTATGTGATTCTGTCGAATTTGTGGCCAATTTGAACATACATTTAGAAGGATTATAGCACCATTTGATTGTGAATTTTGTTGTAGGTCATGCCATATAGTACTGGCTGCAAAACTCCCCTCTCTAATTTTGAGGCTGGTCAGAATTATAAGGTTAGTGATTTCATACTTTTTGTGAGTTCTTACCTTCTTTTCGTTTGTCTTGTTTGGTTTTAGCTGCGATTACTTGGAAAGTACTTTCATATTATGTTTCGTTATTACTTTTATTACCTGATTAATATGCTTTGTTGCTACGGAAATTTGATTGGAAAAAGTTAGTTTAGTGTCACAAACTTGATTTTGATCATTTGACGAGTTTGGTGGTTCTGAAGTAGAATTACATTTGACTTCAAACCCTGGTTTGACTAGAAGTAGTTAAACACAGCTTTTGGTTGAGAAATTTAGATTAAGTTTAACTTAGGGCCTGTTTGGATAAACAACTCATTTGTGGCTTATAGCACAAACGCTTATCAAAATAAGCGCTTATGAATAAGCTCGCATAAGCTATTTTTATAACAAAAGATAAAATAAATTTAAATTGTTTTTATATATGTTAGAAGTTGTTTCTTTTAGCTATCTTGAAGAATTCATAATAAGTTCAAAAAAATGTATGAAAAATGTCATAAGCTGTTCTGATTAAGTCTCCCAAATAGTGGCACAAATCTTATGGAAGTAGATAAGCTCAAATAAATCCATCCAAACAGGCTCTTAATACAATTGCTTTAGGGGTAAAGATATTCAAACACAAATGATTTCATTTCAAAATTGTTTTTTATGAAGTCGATTTTACATTCAAAATCATGTTTGACTAACATATTTGGAGTAGAGATGTTTGAATATAATTGTTTTTTCATGAAGTTGATTTTTTATTGGATAATGACATACATTTGTTGTAGTAATATCCACAATCCACATCTAAAATTCTATATTGGCACAGGATGTATCTGACCCTGAAGTGTTCATGACGTTTCCGTTGTTGGGCGATCCAGATGGTGCATCTTTCGTGGCTTGGACAACAACGCCATGGACTCTTCCTAGCAATCTTGCTCTCTGCATCAATGCTAATTTTACCTATTTGAAGGTCAGTTAAATTAGGTGCTGAAATGTAAGTGTGCATGTAAAAGCACACTTTTTTTATTGGCCCCTTTTCTTTTCCTTGAAATCTAATTATTGAAGCAAATGAAATCAGGTACGCAATAAGTATACTGGTAAAGTTTATATAGTTGCCGAATCTCGTCTGTCTGTAATCCATAACCCAAAGGACAAGCCCAAAGAGGCTGTTGCTAATAGTTCAGCTAGTGTCCCTAAAAATGCAAAGAACAAGGGCACTCCAAGTGGCAAGGCTGATAATGTATTAGATTCTTTTGATGTGCTTGAGAAATTCACAGGGGCTTCGTTAGTGGGGAAGAAGTAAGCAGTTATTCCTTATATTGCATTCATCTTTTATATTAGTTTGACTTTATCTATAAAATCAATGATAATTTTATATTGCAAGACTCATATAATGGCATGCTCTGCAGGTATGAACCATTATTTGATTACTTTAACGAGCTATCTGAAACAGCTTTTAGAGTTGTTGCCGACAATTATGTAACTGATGATAGTGGTACTGGTGTTGTCCACTGTGCCGCTGCTTTTGGTGAAGATGATTTTCGAGTTTGCATTGAGAATCAAATTATTAGTAAGGTATTTACTTCTAGGAATTTATAATTTATAATGACTGATATTTCATTTACCTCCCAAACTACTTCAGCTAGAGCGGCATAATACTTCACTGTGCAAAATGATATTCTAAATCTCTGCCTTCTATGCCTTCATATATGTATATTTCTCTTGAAACAGTTGTTATTTGCCCTCAATATATAGCCGTTCCCTCTGTTTTTATTGGACTTTTTGATCATTTCACCCTAATATTCTCAATGACAACGAAAAATGCCTCTTGGCTTGTCATTTCTTCTCCAAAACAGCTTCATCTCCCCTTCATACCTCATGTGGCTTTCCCATGGTCCTTTCTGTAACTTTTTCGCGGTCATCCTCACCATGCAGATGGTGATTCTGTTAAAAGAATCATTAATGTTTATTTTATAATCTCAGATGAATTACTTTAGGCCTTGGAGACTAATAAAAAGTCTTCGCTTTTTGTTGGGTTTGATTTGAATATTGGTAACAATGAACTTTGACTATTAGTTATGAGTATGTCTTTAATGTTGTTTACTTGTGTATTATTCTGTTTTTTTACCTTTTATTTCATGGTATAAACTACTTGTATTTGCTTCTTTAAACTTTGATGTAGTGGCCATACCACTATAGTGTTTTTGTGGCGGGCCTCTATCTGCCATTGATCAAATAGGTCGGTGTGTTATCTGCTTATATCATACCAAATTTTTTTATGCGCTGCATCTTTTATGATGATGTTCCTGTCACTTCATTCCACACACAACCTGGGTGCTGAATATGTTACTTCTGAAATTCCTTTTTTGTTTATTAATCTTCCTATTTTGAAGATGCTCCAATACCTAAATAAAATAAATGCTGCAGTGCTATTGTCCCATAATTGTAGGATTTGCATTTCTGTTTGTCTGATTACTTTTGTAGATTTATCAGTTGTGTATTGATGCGTGGTTCCGTTCCTTTCCAATACCACTACTCAATTGTTGTATCGGATTGTAGGATAAACTTATTGTAGCTGTTGATGATGATGGTTGCTTTACTGAAAAAATTACGGACTTTAGTGGGTGCTATATCAAACAAGCCGACAAGGATATCATTGAAGCAGTGAAGGTGTGTTACATATATAATCCTTTATTAATTTGGAGTGACTTATAGTACCAGGCACTGGTAATTAGAAAGAATATCTTGTCATGTGACTCGGTGAATGTAATTCTTTTCCCCATATTGTTTTGTCGGTATCGACATATTTAAGAATTTATTGTTGTTCTTTAGAGTTGAGAATATTGGGAAAGAAAGCCGTTATTTTTGTGCAAGAGATGTCAACTCAGTGGTTAGAGTTTGATTTTTGTAAGCTTTGAGGTACAATGTTCAAATTTCACTTGGAACAGTTGTAAAATGATCATCAGTACCATTTTTATTGAATAGTGATAATTATTTTCCCTTTCCCAATGTTTTTCTAAAATAAAAAAACAGTTATGAGAGTAGAAAGATGAAACAAAAGAAAAGGCTTGGTATTTTAGCAGAAGCTGTATACTAGAAAATACAATAAACTTGATGTAGAAAACAGGATAACGTTTAATTCAAAAAAAACTTTCCCGCTTCTCCTGCTTGTTTTGTAAAGGAACCCTAATACATTACTCCCAACTTACTAAGTATTTATGTTAGTATTTGACTGAGACTATTCAGCAGAAGAAGTTTACTGCATGTCGAGTAATGTTTATCTTAAACTTTATTTTAGTTGGATTATTTTAATCATTTTCTTTTCTTGTTTCATCTTTCCTTAGGCAAAGGGTAGGCTGTTTAAGTCCGGAGCTTTTACACATTCTTATCCATTCTGTTGGAGATCTGATACCCCACTCATTTACAGAGCTGTTCCAAGCTGGTAAGCTTGTTTGAAATGATGTTAATATTTTTCCGGTGATAGCTACTTCGCACCCTTTTTGCTTTCGGTGTAATTTTACGCAGTATGGTACTGGTGATCTATTAGCCTATTTTTTAATTTATCCAGAATTGTCATGCTATTTTGCTATAGGTTTGTTAGAGTGGAGTTGCTGAAAGAGAAATTGTTGGAAAACAATAAACAGACTTACTGGGTCCCTGATTTTGTTAAGGTACCATAGTCTTCCGCTTCATCCCAATTTATTCTCCTTGATTGTTTACTTATTATTTGATCTTGTTACTACTGTTTCCTTTTTACTTACGAAGCCAGTGTTATTATTATAATTTCATAACAGAAAAATGAAATGTTTTTATCACAAGCTTATTTCTTTGAAGAATATGTTAGTATATTATTAATTGGAAGCTGACTTGTTAGTAGTTGAAACGGGTTACTATGCTCTATCAATACCATACTAAAGGTAAATGTTTGTTATGGAGTGCGAGGAATAATCCAGTATGGAGGATACGATAAATGCTTATATGATAAACTGGGAAATAAAAGCTTTAAAACTGCAGACAATGTTGGACAGATACTCAGTTATGGAATATTCCATAAAAAATCCAGGCACGGAACACTTAACGGTGTTCATAAGCACATCCTTATCAATTAACATCTCCTGTGGCTAATAATAGCACTGGAAGAAAACTACGAATTTTATCTAATTTATAATTTCAGTAAATGTTTTTATATTCCTTCATGTTGCAGGATAAGCGATTTCACAATTGGCTGGAAAATGCAAGAGATTGGGCAATTAGTCGAAGTAGATTTTGGGGGACCCCTCTCCCTATATGGATTAGTGAGGATGAGAAAGAGATAGTTGTCATAGATTCTGTTGCAAAACTCGAAAAGCTTTCAGGTGTAAAGGTTAGAATCGTTTGTTCATCTTTTTGAAATTGTATATGATTCATGTCATTATCAATTGATTTTGTTTTGCATGAATTCACACACGCAGTTCAACATATTCTGCTTCTTTCTTTTTTGTTTGTAACATGGAAGGGGTGTGGATTTTGCATTTTATTTTTTTCTAAATTTGTGCAATTTTAATATTTTCTTTGCGATGCTACAGAATTACTACGGTAATATATCTAAAACCCAAAAGTTTTTTGAGAATAGTAGTAATTTGCTCCAAAGTGGCTCTCTCCTATTCAAGTTTGTTTAAACTATTATAAGTTTTATTAAAATGGTTGTTCTATTTGTTTTATGAGCTCTCATAGATACTTTTGCCATATTATTAATGAAATATCACTGATCCCTTTCTAATGGTTTCTACAGGTGTCTGACCTTCATCGGCACAACATTGATCATATTACAATTCAAAGTGAAAGTGGCCGTGTGCTTCGACGTGTTGATGATGTAAAGATTGCTAATTCTTAGTTCCTTAGCAATGTTGTTACCCAATTGTTTCATAATCTCCTATTCATGGTTTTGTATTGTTTATCTACTCTTTCAAGTTGTCAAAACTGAAATGCTATCTAACATTGGCTAAGTTGACCTAACGAGTTTTTGTTTGCAATAGGAAACTAAAAGACGTGCATAATCATTTTAGTTAAACCACTACCATCCACTGGAACACTGAAATATCCTGAACTGAAAAATCAACCAGAAACAAAACCTCAGATATGTCCCTACCATGACCATATTAAGATCCCCAATTACATCTTACTCCCAGCAGTTACCTGGTTTCTGTTGAAGCCTCCAATCTTGCAATTTACCTAAATGTTTATGAGAAACATAAATGAGGTGGTCCCGTTCACTTGTTCAAGTGCCTCTACAGTTACCACACTATTCCCTCTAATTGTCACCACCCCTATGTTGACCCAAGGATAATGAATTAATGATCACATCTAATTGAAAATAGTTTTTACAAATTTAATTTTATTTATAGAAAACATCATTGACTGTCCAATCATATAAAAAATTATCATCAGGTTGAAAAGATAATTCTAAAATGGTTAAGTAGAGATTTTTTTTATCGATACTCTAAGAATACAGTAGTATATAGTAGCTAAATTTATTGTTCTTTGTCATGGACTAATTGTTTCATCTTTCAGGTTTTTGACTGCTGGTTTGAAAGTGGGTCCATGCCTTATGCGTATATTCATTATCCTTTTGAAAATGTTGAGTTGTTTGAGAAGAATTTTCCTGGACATTTTGTCGCTGAGGGGCTGGATCAAACCCGTGGTTGGTCAGTTTCTTTATTTTCACATATGTGGTTGATCAAAGGCCTGTTTGCCACTTTAGTTATGAATTACTGTATGCTTTGAAATGTTATCCTCATTATCTTCATTTTTTTTGTAAAGTCTTTAAAACTTTAGCTGCTCCTTCATTTTTAGGTATTCTATTTTGGGTCCAAATTAAAATCAGAGATGGGGTAGCCCCACATAATACCATGTGCCATGTGGGTGACCACTATGCTTCTAGATACATGATTCTTGTGGCATTGTTAGATTCATGCATCTAACTCCACCCAGCGGGAGAAGTTTTTTTTGTTGTTGTTGTGTCCTTTATCTGGGCAAATTTTCAGTTCCTTTTATTTTTTAGTGCCAAATTATCTTGTATAATGGTATTTAAAATTTTGGATTTTTGTCAATAATTGTTTCTAATTTCAACCCCCTTGAAATATGGTTATGTATTTCAGTTTTCTGCTTTTCTATTTTGCAGGTTTTATACCCTAATGGTGCTAGCTACTGCATTATTTGGTAAGCCTGCCTTTAGGAATCTAATTTGCAATGGGCTTGTCCTGGCGGAAGATGGAAAAAAGATGAGCAAAAGCCTGAAAAACTATCCTTCCCCAATGGATGTTATTAATGATTATGGAGCGGTAGGAACTTAAATGTTAATTATTTTTTGGTTTCGTAACTTTATTAGGATTATCATGTGATATCAAAAAGCATATTTTTCCTGCCTTTTCTAATTATGGCTATGACTTCAATACAGTTTGATTTACTATATGAAGCACTGTTATGATGTTATTTTTGTTGGATAGGACGCCTTGCGATTGTACCTGATAAACTCTCCTGTTGTGCGTGCTGAGCCACTTCGTTTCAAGAAGGAAGGAGTTTATGGTGTTGTCAGTATCATCCATCTGTGTTGATTTTTTGCTATCTTTTTTTATTAAAATTTAATTAATTTCATCTTTACTAATTCTATTCATTTTGCTGATCAATTGGTATTCCATTGTGGTGATCTGTAGGTTAGAGATGTTTTTCTTCCCTGGTATAATGCATATAGGTTCCTTGTTCAAAATACAAAGAGGCTTGAGGTTGAGGGTCTAGCACCTTTTGTACTTCTTGATCAGGCCACACTTCAGAAGTCATCAAATGTTCTTGATCAGTGGATCAACTCAGCCACACAAAGCCTTGTTCATTTTGTCCGGCAAGAAATGGATGGTTACCGCCTTTATACGGTGATGCTTCTGCTGATCCTTTATTTTGGAATAGAAAATGTTTTTATTAGAGGGAAAATACAATTTGGGACAGGATAGAAAGATTATACAAGGAATATGAAAGATTAACGGAGGCTGCAATGTTTTGCATACTGGACATGGCAGCTTATCCTATAACAGCATGAGCAGCACACCAAAAAGAAACTATACATAAATGTAATACTGTAGGATGACTAGTTTAACGAAACTGACAACCTTAATGATGGGAGCATTCTGCTATGACTGAATGTACTAAAGAATAGCCAATATTGAGTGCTGCTACGATATTTTCTTCTTTTTAAACGAGCCATGGACAGCCTGACACTAAAAACTTCTTTAAAAGAAAGGACGTACTGTTCTCTGCTATAATCCTGAGAGATTATATGAGAGTAAAGTAATCTTACAAAAAAGGCCTTTTCTCACCAGATGGTGTTGGCTACGTGGATCAAGCGCTGCTATAACACCCCATCTTAAATAATGTCTAAAGATAAACCATGTATAGGTAAAATTAAATACTTCAAAACAGTTCTTGCAAATAACAGAAATATCTAAAATAAATATAACAACCAATGAATCTGCAAAAAATCTGAGTTAGCTGTTTTACTATCTTTAGGTTACTATTTAACTTATTTTTATACATTTTTATTTGTTTTTTTTGTACTTTACCTTATTGGTACCAGTTGAACTAGTTGTCTTACCAGTTTGATATGCCTTCTGGTTTTCACATTAATGTGAAAGGCACTAGAACTTTCCTCAGCTAAAATTGTTGCATGTTTGTGAGATTTGCTGTCCGAGATTATTATACTTCTGCTACCATAATTTGCTATATGCATTGTATAATTGTTATTGCCATGTCTTAACTATTTGCTTAAATGTTAACATTGTCTGGAAATTATTTTATAGGTGGTTCCGTATCTTCTAAAGTTTCTCGATAACCTTACAAATATATATGTAAGGTTCAACCGTAAGAGACTGAAAGGTCGTACTGGAGAAGAAGACTGCAGGACAGCACTTTCAACTCTATACAATGTATGTTTCTGATTAATTTATATTATATACCATTGTTAATTTGTTGCAATATGTTATAAGTTACAAACTGACCTTTACAGGCCTCTTAATGGGCCTGAAAGTGATGGTTCCTTACACTAGAGTAGTTGTGGAATTTGATGCACATGGATTCTTTCAGGTGCTTTTGTTATCCTGTAAAGTGATGGCTCCTTTTACACCTTTCTTCACTGAGGTACTCTATCAAAATATGCGAAAAGCATCTAATGGATCAGAGGAGAGCATCCACTATTGCAATTTTCCTGAGGAAGAAGGCAAGGTATACACACATTTTAGTCAATAGATAGCAGTCTTTACTGCTTTCTTCTAGGCAATCTATTATTGATTACAGATAGAAAGACATTATTCAGTTGGTTCATTTGTAATTGCTTGCTTTTTTTGGAAACTGACTAATGAACAAGGATCTACACCTCATAACACATGCAAAATTGATTCAAAATAAACTTTGTAACACTTGCATTTCGTATTGTTAGATTCACCTTTGGATATGTGTGGGTTATATCAATGATCCTAATCCACATGCAATCAAGAGCTACGTTTCTCAAACATCATCATATTCCTATTTTAGTTTTTTTAATGGATGACTTCATATCCTCCCTTTTCTTTTTCTGCAATTGGATTTTGCAGCCTAACATGAATTAAGGCCCTTGCTTTAGTTCTGCTCTAGATAAATAACTGCTACCTAATATACCATCTCTTTTTTGGCTGCATGATTTTTTCAGGGGGGAGAACGTATTGAGCAAAGTGTTTCAAGGATGATGACAATAATTGATCTGGCCCGAAACATTCGTGAGCGTCATAACAAGCCTCTCAAAACACCACTCAGGTAAATTAATAATCAAAGATGTATACATAGAAGTTGTCTGTAGACACCTTTTTCTGATTTCCTATATAAAATTCATATTTCTTTCTGATATAGGGAGATGGTCATAGTGCATCCTGATGCAGACTTCCTTGAAGACATTAATGGAAAGTTGAAGGAGGTACTTGCATATTGTCACCAGCGGTTACAGTTTACCTCCTGTACCTGTAGTATTTTTCAGCAGCTTTTGTACTCAATCAATTCATATCATAATCGTTTTTTTCCTGGATGCTTCTGATCTGTTATACTGTTCAGAGTTGCAGCCTCTCAGAAATCTGACTAAGCTGACTTTTTATATATATTTTTTCTGATGACAAAGATATGTTAAAAAAAGTCTCTCTGCGTGTTTGGTCTTTTTTTTTTTATCGAATTTCTCTCCATTTGATGCTTCATATTAAAAAGTTGTTTGATGCACACTCTAAATGGGAAGCAAAAACGAACTTACAACACATATTATGAGCTTCCTTGTATATGATCTTTGCTTTTAATATTCTTTTCATGTCTTTATTCTTGTTTATAATTATGGCAGTTATTGTTTTTTACTCTTTTTCAATCTTCTGTCTCGGTTTTAATGATGATCTATTTTTCCAGTATGCATGTTTCCCTTATGCACTCTCTTAATAATTTACCTGAAAAAATACTCAAATTATATACCCCTCTTTAATTTTCAGCTTCCACTCTGTCTAATTGTATTCTGATGTCTCTATTTGCATTACAGTATGTACTTGAGGAACTCAATATACGATCCCTTGTTCCATGTAATGATACCTTGAAGTATGCATCCTTACGCGCCGAGCCTGACTTTAGGTATGCATTTCGTATAACTTCCTGAAAAGTTTTCCCTTTATACCTGTCACAATGTTAACTAACCATTGTTTTTTTTGTTTTTTTTTTTTATTTTCAGCGTTTTAGGTAAGCGACTAGGAAAATCTATGGGCATTGTTGCCAAAGAAGTCAAAGCAATGTCACAGGAAAAGATTCTGGCTTTTGAAAAGGCTGGAGAAGTTGTCATTGCAAGTCACAGTTTGAAGCTGTCTGATATTAAGGTGCTAGTCTTATTGAAGATGATAACTGATACTCTCTTCTTTGAGTAGACTCCATTTGTAAAAAGTTTATATTTGTCTTCACAAAAATAAATAACCAGATAGTTTATGCTCTTAATCCTTAGTGCGGTGATGTCTTTTTAAATTGTACGAATGTTTAGTATTCCCTTGGGAGGGAATTTGATGTCAGTATAATCGTCTCTGAAATTCAGCTCATTTTTTCCCTAAGAATCATCAGCATCATGTTTTTCAAAAACATCTTTCAGTAGTATTTCCTTTCAAAACAGAAGTTATTCTATCCATCAACTGAGTCCTTTTTAAGTTTTACTGTTCATCACATTGACCTCATTTATTTTTTAAATATGTAGTTGAGTCTTTAATCAATAAGAACCCGAAGCAATTATTTCCTGAGGCATCAATTATCATGGGGGTTTCCTTGAAATCTGGACTGTTTAATTTGGACCTTATGATATACTTTTTATTCAGGTTCTCCGTGATTTTAAACGTCCTGATGGTATGGCGGATAATGAGATTGATGCTGCCGGGGATGGTGAGAGTTTTTAATAGCTAATGATGTCTCCCTTTGCTTCTTTGGTGAAACAATTGATGTCAGAAATGAGTTGAAGGCTACTTTGTACTCATTTCAAATTATGGTTCTACAACATTGTTTCTTTTCTTGACCAGCTTCTTTGTCTTCATTGTAGGTGATGTCTTAGTTATATTGGACTTGCGACCCGACGAGTCATTGTTTGAGGCTGGTGCTGCTAGAGAGGTAAAGTAATTTCCGTGGGAGAAATGTCCTAGCTAGTTCCTTGATCTTATTCTTTATAAAGTGCATAGATATAATCAATGAAACATTCAGTTTTGTGATGTGGAATCTTCCGTAATTTTTTGTAAACATTGGATCTGCTTAGTAAGTTAGTATGTTTCAATCAATTTGTTGTCTTATTCACGGTCATATGAGGACTAAAGGTGGAAAGGTCTTTTGAATCTTTACATCATAGTATATTTGGTTCTTCTTATGGTTAGAAAGGAATCTCAAGTTTTTACAGGCAAATTATTCCCATTGCCTCTTCTATCTAATAGAATAAAATTGTCGGATAAGGAGATGTGATAGTGGATAAAGATAAACTGATAAACTCTTGTACTGCGACTTTCTATGCCAATGGTTTGATGCACAAATTCTATAATTACTAGACAATGATTTACTATGACAATATGTAGTCCTCAAAATTTATCCCGATGGTCACAAGGTGGTGTATGGCTGCTGGAACAGTGGCATTAGCAGCTACGAATTTTTAGGGGGTACTAGGTAGTCAGCTTTTTCTTTATTTGTTTTATTTAGAACAAAAAGTTTATTAGAGAGAAGGGAAGCAAGGTAATATAGCATTATTGTACTGGCTTTTATTTATTTTTGCATGTGTGTTGTTTAGAAGTATTTTGTATATCTTTCCAAATAAATTCTGTTAACTTCCCAAAGAAACAAAATAGTGAATATTTACATTTTTGCTTATATATATTATGCTTTATACTTTGTTTATCTTGCTTTACCTCAATTTAAGTATCCCATTGCATCTTTAAGGCCTGAAATTAAGTTAAATCTATTAATTATTTTTTGTCCTGCAGATTGTTAACAGAATTCAGAAGTTAAGAAAGAAAATTGCTCTTGAACCAACTGACACTGTGGAGGTTTACTTTCAATCATTGGATGATGATACATCAATCTCTCAGAGAGTTTTGCAATCACAGGTAGAATTAAAATATTAATAACTGTCAATTGCTTCATATTTCTACAAGCAGAAAAGAAGGCATATGTTTGGCCACAACATTAAAGGATGGAAAACTATCTTGCATAAATGAAACAATGATGATTATGGTTGGGATTAGAGAGATAAGTTTGTGGCTAGGAAAACAGCAGCTTTCTTTCCTTTGTTTCACAAATATTCCGTCTACCAACAACTTTTTTTAATATTGGCAGAATTTAGGTCGGAACAAAGATAAAAGATATAAATATTGACCAAGTAAAATAACTACAGATTATTGATGTCCCGTGCTCTATTTAAATATTGAAAAGCTAGAGTTGTCAAATTTTGATAAACAGCTCACTGTCAATCACACTATACTGTAAATTATGTGGCACATACACTATTGCCTAAAAATAAGTCTAGCACGTACACATTGCGGCCTTCCCGAAAGGTCTTTCTCATTTATGTGTAAAAAAAGTTATTTTTTTCCCAAAAATAGTTTATATACATGTAGGTCTTAAATCATGTTTCTAATTTCTAATCAAGGATAACTTATTAATTAGTATCCATTTTACACTCTTGGGATTACTTAATTTCCCTTAATTTAAAATTTCTAATATAGTGTACCTTTATCATGTTATATTTGCAGGAATCCTATATCAGAGAGGCTATTGGTTCTCCATTGCTTCAATTTTCTTTGATGCCTGCGCATGCAGTAAGTTGTTTTATTTGGACACAAACAGAATTTCCTGAAGTTTGAATTCTCTGCTCTCTTCAGCTTTGTATTGTTGATTGTTATTTCCCCTTTCATGCCCTTTTATTCATTACATTCCTTTGATAACTTACATTTTCCCACTAAGTTTTACTGCAAATTAACAATATATCAGCCAAAGCTTTTTCCTATTAGCTTTTAATTGAAAAATGCTTGTACAAAGATGGTGTGGTTTATGTTTGAACTTTCTCTAGCTATGTTGTACCCTATCACCAATGTCAACTGAACTTCTAATATTCATGCCATAATTCGCTTAAAAAAATGATCATAATTCATGTTTCTTGGTTTCAAGTCACTCTATCTTAAAATTCCTTGAACAACTGCAGGTTATCATTGGTGAAGAGAGTTTCCATGGGATTTCCAGTATGTCGTTTGCCATCACCTTGGCAAGACCTGCATCAATGTTCAACGAAAAAGCTATTCTTTCACTATTTTCAGGTTTATTTTCTCTTTTACTGAAGTTCACATGTATTCATTTAACAATAAATAGTATTTTTGACGCCTTTCGATCTGTCATCATCTATGATCCTTGGTTGCTCCGACTTATTGTTCTTCTGTGGCTACAGGTAACTCCAAATTTGCACACAATTTGCAAACTTACCTGCTATCAAGAGATCATTCAAATTTGAAGTCCGAGTTTCAGGATGGAAATGGAAAGGTTTGTTTGATTGAGTTATATTCTCTTGTCTGTTCTTGTTTTGGTGAAACTGTAGACACTAATTTCTTTCCCGTTGTTACAGAAAATCGTAGACTCGATTGAACAGCAACCTGCGGCTGCAGTGGTACTTGGTGAGCATGTATTTCTCACCGTAGGGGATTACTATGTTGCTGCAAAATCTGTCTAATTTTTTTCAATAGGTTCATTGCAATTTCTTCATTATCCAGATAATATGTTATCATAAGCTATCAGGTTGCAAGATTAGACACAGAATACACCCACACCCTAACTTAATGGGTGGCCAATTCACAGTTATTCTTTTTTGTAAAGAGGATCTCACATCTTATTTTAAAGATAGAAAGTTTTGAATGGAATCCTGGATGATATAATGTTGATTTTTCACCTTTTCTAGTATATTTTGTTGTGTGTGTTCTTTATTTATTCTTATTTGCTCAGTTTGATGGGTGTTGCAATTCCATCTGAATAGGTGTTCCGTCTTGTGTATGGTTGCATTTATTTTACAAAATATGCAATTCAGTCTTCTGAAGTTGTAAAAATCAGTTGATTTATTTCTTTAAATTTACAAAATATAAATTTCGTCCTTTAATTTAAAATTATTGATTAGTTTAGTTCATCTAACTAAATATTTTTAAAATAAACATCTATCAAAACAAATAAAAGATATATATTTTAACTTAAATAATTTTTTGATGAGAATTCTTCGTGCCACCCCTCAATTTATACCGCATACTCACATATTTTTATAATGGTAAAAATGTCTTTAACAAAATTTATTAAAAAAGAGCCACATATTTTCATAATGGCAAAAATATCTTTGTCAAAAATTATTAAAAAAAGAGCGAAACGAAAAATCTGATATCTGATAGTATAATTGAAAATTTTGATAATGTATTTTAAAAAGTTTGGTAAGAATTTTGGCCGGTTTTTTTAAAAAATAAATTTAACATACTGGATTTTTTTAAAAAAATTGATATCTTTGATAATTTTCTGAATTTTCTAAAAAGATCAGTAGTTCATATTCGGTCAGTAAAAAAAAATTAGTACTATTGAATTTTTCGAACAAGTGTTGTAATCTTTTGAATTTTTTCAAAAATAAATGCGTTTTAGAAATTTCAAAATTTTATGATATATCTTTGAAAAATTTGATAAACGTATAAACATCCGAAATATTTTTAAAAGGGCATAAAGGTAATAGCAATCTCTTTTGGGGTGCTATTGTGGGGTGCTAGGTGTAAGTTGAGGGGTGACATAATGATTTTTTTTTTTTATGCATCAAATCAAAATTTGAGAAAAACCACTTAATTGATTGATTTTTTTATTTAAGAGACTAAATATCTATTTTCTAAATTTAAAAGATTAAATTGACTGATTACTACAATTTTAATTGTTAGAATGTTTATTTACTTATTTGAAATTTGAGAGTTACTCAACTCTAAAATTACTTAGTGATCACATAATTCATTCACAACTGCCAATGAAATAGTATAAAAATTAACTTTTAAATTCCGCTCATGCTTATCAAAACATTTTATAAGTGAGTCATCTTTATTTTAATAAAAAAGTAGTATAGAAATTAACCTTCGTATTGATGAAAGGGTGAGTTTGTAGGTTAAGTTTTGGACTAACCCTTGTACACATTTATAATTCATGATAGTGTATTTATTTTTTCACTATATGTGGATAATACGATAGTTAATTTTTGGAATTATCAGGTAAAAAATGAATATAACATTATCTTGCATGTATTCTTCATTTCATGATCATACCACCATACTTTCAAAATCCTACAAGAATCTCCTTCCATTCTCAATCAAGTTTTATACTTCAATACCATATTTTTCTGTTTTTTCGCACCAAAAAAAGTTAAAATATAAGGTTTTGTATTTGTTTTTCCTTCCTCGTTGCTTGTAAGAATAAAATGAACATTGTGTTTGAATTATAACTTTCAAATTATGTTGCATGTTGTTTTAGAAGTTTAATTTCAAACTGTTTTATGTTAAATTTTAATTTTCAATTTTGTAATAATTGGTCGTAGTTATGGTGCACTCTGACATTGTATCCAAAATTATTGTAGTTAGGGAAGTTAAACCGGTTGATGTCAAGGTAGATGTTGGTAAACAATTTACAAATAAACAGGAGTTTACTATTCGTGAACATATGTTCCAATGGATCCGCACGGATGTTGCAAAATTGAGATTCGACATTGTAATCCGCCAAATTAGGGAGATTTTATGTTATGAACAAAAGCAAACAGTCTAAAATCCTTTCACTCTCGATAGACATGTACGAATGAATTTACGGAGTAAACACGCACCAAAAAAGATTTTGGTTTGATGATGATTGTTTGATCAAGGATAGTAAATCAAATATGTGTATTATGGCTGAATGAGAGGTGACTCAAGAAAGATTTATAAAAGTTGATTATATTATAAAGTTGCACATTAAAGAGCATATGTGTGAGATAGTTTATCGAGAAACTATTGATAAGAATCCACGTGTGAAATATGTAAAAACTAATGGTATCCAAAGAAGGTCAAACCAAATCCTTGTGATAATTCAAGTAAGCGGACATCATCATTCTTTGAATATGTAATCTCACTTTATCTTGATTTTCCTCTTTCACATTCAAAAAAGATATGCTAGTGAGGGTGTGCTCTCATGAGCAAACCACCATCCTCTCCATATTTACCAAAAATAAAACACATTAAAGAGATGAATGTTTTTTATGCACAAATATGTTGACAAAAATGAAGATGTAATTTCATATTTCACGTTGTTTTAGCCTTAATCGGTAAGTGTGAGGAGGATCATCCATTTGTGTGTCATAATCTTATTAAAGAGTTAACTTTTTATAAGAAACATTACTAGAAGTTATACGGGAAAACTGATATGGTGATATTTCGTTAAGCTCTGATTCCTAGTAAAACAGGTGTTTCAACGAGTGAAAAATGGACGAACTTATCTAAAATGGATCATTTTGTAGCAAGTGCATATGAGGTTATACGAGAAAGAAATGATATGACGATATTCATCAAACTCTGATTTCTAATAAAAACCGAGTGAAAAGTGGATGAACTTCTCTGAAATGAATCATCTTATAGCAAGGGCGTATGACATCATTTTTGTTGAGTTACAAAGTCGTGATTTTTCTAAAACTTTTTTTCCAAAATATCATGTTGGTCGAGTTATTTGTATTGGATGACTTTCAAGTATGCAATATTTTATACAAGTTTACTTGAAACTATGATGGCATCTAACATGAAACATCTGCAGAATGGAGAGACCATGTCATAGATGAAGCAAATGGTTAAGAGTTTTCTATTTTGGTTAAGATGAAAGAGTTTGACTCATAAAGACGTCTAATAAACCCTTGAGACAGTTGTTATTTGAGACATAACCAATAATGTGTTGATAAAGATGTATGTGAATAATAAAAGGTGTACCCGAAAAAATAACTTCTTGACAATAGTATTTTCTAGGGGTGGACAAGATATATCGACCCACCCGAGAAACCGAAAAACCGAAATATTTATTATTACTACGGGTGGGTTGGTTTGGGTATCGGATCACAAAGTTGCAAAAAACCGGTTTATTATGGGTACATTCGGACGGATTCAGTTTCTAAAATTATATCCAACGGTATCCGCACCCGTCCGAAATTATAACAGTAGAAAATTTTGGATGTACAAAGTGATAATGATGTAGCCTGTGCACTACACCTGTACTAGTTTTAGGCTAATGTGATAGACTTAACAAATCAATTAATTGATTTTCACTTTCCCACTCTCTCACATCTTCTCTTTCATTCCCTATCTTAGTCTCTCTCTTCTTCATCTTCTTATTCTTACTGTGTACCTCCCATCTTCTCTCAGAACCATCATCTTCTCTTAACTTTTTTCACAACCATTTTCATCTATTCCAATTAAAAATAATTATTCTATTTTACTGAAATTGTGATTGTTCTATTGTTTTTTCATATCAATGGTTTATGTTATTTTAATGGTTTGTCATTTTAATGGTTTATCTATTTTAGTGGTTCTTGTTATTTTAATGGTTTATGTATGGGTTGTTTCTAGTTTCTTCTGGATTTTTTCTTCTCAAGAGTTCAAACCGTTTGAAACCACCCAAACCAACCGAAACCCGATAAACCCATAATCCGACTTAACCGAAATCCAAAACGGACGGAAATGGCTTTTATTCTTCCACCCGTGGTTTTCTTTGGATGAACAATATACGATCCGAACCCGGCCCCAACCGCCCGATGTCCAGCCCTAGACTATTTTCAAATACATACCGTGTAATAAGCAACTTCTTTGCTAAATACCAAAAACATAAATAGTTGGTAATCTATGAGTAGGTAGTAGTTGGTTCTCTATGGCAGCTACCAAATGTAAAGTTTTGTTTTTAACTCAAATTGAATCATATTGATAAAAATGATGAAATGAGAGTTCAAGAGTATAATATTGATGAAAAAATTCATCCTTACATTTAATGACTGCATCTTATATATATATAGAGAACCAATTACTGACTAGCTACTCCCCAACAACCAACTACTTATGAGAAAACAAATGACTGGAAAATAACAATTTTCAACATTTATATATTTTATTTGAGTATGTCTTCAAAGCTAAGAATAAGCAAATTCACTGATACCTAACATTCAATGTATCTGAAGTTATGAGCAGTCAAAGAACGAAGGATTACAAATGTTAACATAAATGGTTGACTAGCTTAACTAGAAGCAGCTTCTTTATAGTTCTCGGTCTCGCTAGTTTCATCTTCGTCTAAGGTTGGAGCTTTTGGAAGAAGACCAAGAACTTTAAACATGAGTTTATCAGTATCGAAATCATTGTTAGCAGTTGTGAGAAGCTTTTCACCAGCAAAGATAGAATTGGCACCAGCAAGAAAACACAATGCCTGTTCAGGCACGGAGAACCGAACTCTGCCGGCCGATAACCTTACCATTGCTTTTGGCATTGTTATACGCGCTGTCGCAATCATGCGAATCATCTCCCATATTTCAACAGGCTGGAAAGAGTGAACAGAGTAGTCAAGTTCTTCATTGATAATAACTCGGAACATTATGATAGCAACAATTTGACGCCTATAAAGCAACAATTCTTACTTTAGTTTAACGAAATAACCAGTTTAAATAAACTCACCTTCTGATCCTGAAGAGGGGTTCCCTTGACAGCAACAAGTGCGTTAATAGGAACGCTCTCTGGATGTGTAGGAAGTGTTGATAATGTATGTAGCAAACCTACACGGTCTTCCTCAGCTTCTCCGAGCCCGATAATTCCACCTATAAACATTTCTCACGTAGTCAGACTGTTATGTGAAAATTTCAAAGAAATAAGAGTTTGTAATGAAAATGATTGATAAATGGTAATCTTGGACTAAAGAATAGAACAGACAAGCTTGACAGGTTCCAAGGTATTTGAAGCCAATAAGATTACTTACCAGAGCACACATTAATCCCTGCATCACGAACATATTCAAGAGTTTGCAAGCGCTCATCATAACTCCTTGTTGTGATGATGTTTGGATAGTATTCCCTGGAAGTATCAAGATTGTGATTATAGGCAGTAAGACCCGCCTTCTTGAGTTCACCAGCCTGATCTTTATCGAGCATGCCAAGGGTGCAACACACCTCCATCCCCATACCCCTAAAACGACAGAGATAACCCAAGTGTTAACATATATAAGTGTAAATTGACAGAGATAACCCAACCTTTTATTACGTTCATGAAACAGATCAGAATAAGAAAACCCAACTTCCTGGATTCCTAGGTTTCTTTCATAGTACTTGATAATTAAGACAAAAATAAAATCAAGTTGACTTACTTTATTTCTTTAACATATTCAAGTATTTGGTTGAAGTTTGTCTTTCTTCCTATTGTATCCCTCCATGCAGCGCCCATACAAAAGCGAGTACTCCCAGCCTCTTTTGCCTACAAGAGAAAGATTCTTTATATTATTCAATAAAAATCATAGCACCACACAAGCAATAAGATGCAAGGTTTGTGTTTGTACACGCGTAAACTTCATAGGATAAAAAGCAATGGTAACAATTGAAATCATGATAATACATACATGCACATGATATATAACAAACTATGAATGAAGTTGTTAAAATGTCAATGATAGGTTTTCCCATAAATGATCATAATTCCAAACTTCACAACCCTCTTCTTTTGACAGTAAAATCCAAAAAACATCATACATGTTTTCCAAATGAAGATACATTTCTTTATTTAAATTGACAATAAACTAACAAGTGTTCACCATGAATATGCAACATTAACACATGCCAGTGTCATCTGAGAGCCAGATCCTTTGTCATTATTTAGAGACAAACAAAAGCATCAGGCAGCAAGCTAGAGATGTAGACAGACACTAAATTGACTATTAGCATAACACCAATTTAGGCCCTAAATTATCGCTCTCAACGTAATTTAGCCCTAATGTACATAAATGTGATGTTAGCCATCATATACCAGGGAGTAAGTAACATGTGAAAGATTACCTTGACTGCAGCTTTAAGAACAGCCTCCTTGTTCATAAGTCTCTGACCTTTGAGTCCTGTGTCATACCTAGATGATTGAGGACAATAAGAACAATCCTCACTACACCCACCTGTTTTCACAGATAGAAGAGTACACTGCTGCACTTCCCTAAAGTTATGAGCATGTCTGTGAACCTGAGCCTAGTAAATCACAACAAAACAAAATTTTCAGCAAAATTCCAACAAAAATGTCACTTTTTCTTGGTGGGTTTGTCTTATCCACTTAAAAATGAAAACTTTAACTGAAAAAAAGAAAAAGGCTTTTTCACTTTGAATTTGTAAAGGAACCCATTAAAACAAAAAGAAGAAAAAAAAGAGTAGTAGTAAAGTTACCCCATGGAAGAGAAGATCGAGAATGGGAGAGTCATAGATGGATTTGACTTCTTCTTTAGTCCAATCGTTTCTGGGTCCGTGTTGAATGGTTTTCTCAGCTTGAATTGCAGCGGGAGAGGAAGTGGAAAAGGAAGAATGGTGTAATGCCCAAATTGAAGATCTTGGTTGTGAACGCAAAATAGGTCTCAACCAAAACATTGTCGGAATGAATTCAAAATAGGGTGTTGTTTTCTTGTTCGGAATTCAAGAAAAATGTTAGTTAACAGTGTTTTGGTAGATC